>NC_073744.1:129069541-129398291 GCF_029784135.1 Toxorhynchites rutilus septentrionalis | reverse complement strand
ATTTTAAATATCCCCATAAAAAAAAGTCAGGAAGCGTCAAATCAGGTGATCTCGGTGGCCAGTCATAATCGCCGTTTTTCGATATTAATCTTCCGGGGAACATTTCGCGCAATAATTTGGTCGTGGCAGCCGCTGTATGGCATGTAGCGCCGTCCTGTTGGAACCAGTAATTGTCCAATTCATTTTCACGAACAAATGGCAATAAAAAGATGCCTAACTCTTGCGAACGATGGCGACCTGATGTTGATGGAGTCTCTGCAACACTGGCTCGAACGGCATCAATATTCTCGTCGAAACGTCTTGATCGTTGTCTGGACAGATGACTGGCATTACCAACACTACCAGACGATATAAATTTGGCATATAATCGACGTATAGTGTTGTCTCCAGGCGATGTTCTAACTTTATTTTTATTTTTCCACGCACGTTTAGTTAACACAATTGAGAAGTTATTTTGAATGTACAGCTGAACAATTTCAGCGCGTTGTTTAGGTGTGTATTGTTCCATGGTTAAAATTGTACTGAAATGACGCTTCCAACGCGGTATGACATTTGTTAATCTGACATCTCTGTCAAAAGTTATGGGGTTGCCAGATGCTTCCACTTTAAATGGCCCACCCTGTAGAATTAAAAGCTAATTGTAGTTTTCGAATTCATTGATTAAGCGTAAAGTATATCACCGTATTCAAATAGTGGAATAATCAATGATCGAACAAGTTTTAATTTGATATGTTGATATATTGATATATGTTTTAATTTGATATATGATTGTTTGAGTGCTCCCAATTTTTTGAAAGGCCCAAAGTAACATTTACGAGAAAACCGAAGCTAAAGATTGGAACATTGTTCCGCGAATTGTTTTAAAAGTTTTCACTACTAGCCGTCAGTAACTCAAAAAAAAAACAAAACAAATGGTAACATTAGTTCCGTGATTTTAGTTTCTCGTTGCTAAAAAGTGACATTGGACGTATTGACTGATCGCGTTTGTATATTGGACAAATTACGTTGCACGATAAGAATTGGAAAAATACTACTAAACAACAATCCAAATACCTGCACTTCGCGCTAAAAAAAATGTTATTGTTATCATTCGTTCAATTGCACTAAAAACGAATACAACACCCGAAATAAACAATAACTCAAAATGACCGAAGTTAGCGTTAGCTGAACAAGTTGGAAATCCTCGTCGCATGTTTTGCTCGTGAGCGATGACTGAATCCAGGGGTGGCATTGCGCATTTCGAAACGAGTAACTCGTTTCGAGAAAATTCAAACTCAAATCGAATTGGTTTTAGTATTATGTATCTTTTTCAAGTTCATATGTTCGGTGTACTAGATTTAGAGCAAAATTTGTCTAGTAGAGAAATGTAAAATTTTTGGGTTCGTAAACAAAGGTGGTCAAAGGCATGTCAAAATAGTCGAAACGAACATAAATCACTCGTTTCGAAATGCGCAATGTCACCCAGAGCAACAGAGATTTTGAAGATGCCACATAATCCGCGGTTTTATCTCGATTTTAATCTATGATATTTAATTGTTTCGAAACTATTCTTGATTGCAAAACATTGTAGACACTGGATACAATAAGTTATTTGTTAACTATCAACAATAAATTTCTAAAGAGAAAAAATGCAATTACACGCCAAAGACACACAAGAAAATTACAAAAAATAAAATTCATTATTGGGGGTTGAAAATTAATCCTTGCCACTTATTTTATATAGATTACTAGCTGACCCGGAACGTTATTCTGCCATATATATTATTTCTAGTGAATATAATAAAATCAAATAAAAAATGTTAATGTATTGTGTTTTAAAATGTTTTAACAATCTATAAAAACGATCGATTGCAAGGCGATAAAAATCCTCACGAAATCAGATATACGGACGGCTCAAAAGAACCATCAGTAGTTGGTGAGCGACGGTGATAACAGACTGATTTCTAGCAAAAAATCATTACTTTTCTGCAACTTAAAAGATGCCGAACACCGCATGCACAAGGGTTCAGTCACGATGATCCTTGTTCCTTCCCCACAACGATGAAGGGGCATCTCGACGGTACGGCTTCCTCTCCACTGGCCTGGAGCCATGGTCCGAGAACATCGTCGGGACTTCATTCGCACCTTCTCCCTACTCATGTCCAATCACTGTTAGACGCGCTGTTATCTTCTATCTATCTATCTATATATATAAAAATGGATTTCCGTCTGTCCGTCTGTCTGATTCTTATGGACTCGGAAACTACTGAACCGATCAACATGCAAATTGGTATATAGGGGTTTTTGCGGCCAGGGAAGGTTTTCGTGATAGTTTGAAACCCCTCCCCCTCTCTAAGGGGGGGCTGCCACACAAATTAAATACAAATTTCTGCATTACTCGGGAATTAATCAAGCAAATGAGACGAAATTTGGCATGTGAAGGTTTTAGGGTGCAATAAATGTTTCTATGATGGTTAGACTCTCCACCCCCCTCTCTAAGGGCGGGGGGGCTGCCATACGAATGAAACACAAATTACAGGAGGCACACAAAAACAAACTTCTGCATAACTCGAGAACTAATCAAGCACAATTTGGGATGTGGGGGTTTTTGGGTATGAGAAATGTTTCTATGATGGTATTACACCCCTCTCTCCTCAGGAATGGAGAATATAAAAAAAATATTACACATATTTCAACCAAAAACATTCCAACCAATCATGACAGTTGTAAATTTTCGAAAAACTCTGATGGAAAAAGGGAAAATTCGGAAAATTAAATTCCCATATGTTCTACAATTACATAGTGATAAGGGCTGTTAGTCCATTTAATGTTTGCGCTAGCGAAATTGATCTTTGTTCGAAACTGGAAATGGATTTCAATGTGATGAAACGCACTCCTATATCTTCTTCTGTCTATTCCAATAAAAGAGTATCGCAGAATGTGTTGATAAGAGCAACTCGAGGAAGGAATTGTCCGATTTAGGTCTGTCTTTATTCTATCATATTTTCTGTATAAAACATTTATTCCATGTAACGGAGAAACATGTTATTTGCAAGTGGTTGAAAAATCATGAACGAGAATTGTGTCTGAAAATAATCTGATATTATAATGATGAGTTTTGTTAGAAATACTAGGAATTTTATAGTAAAAGGTAAATTCAACGGGGTCGATTAGAGGATCAATCAATGAACAGTTCTGCGATTGGACCCATGAACTTGCTCATAGTAAGGAAACGTGAATGTTTGAAGGTATTAATAACAAAAAACAAATGTTGGGCGGGACGAAGTTTGCCGGGTCAGCTAGTTTCGTTAAATCTTGTCAGCAACAATCACGACATCGAGCATGTTGTTTGATAGTGCGAGATGTACTTTGTAGCTTGTAGCCAGATCAAATTTACAAAACTCTCTTTGGGCCCGAGGGAAACAACCCAATGTGTCGGTGCGTGATGTGTTTGGCTCAGTTAGACCTTGATTCTATGTCCCAAATCTATATTTTCCTCAAAACTATTCATTTCCGTGTTTAATTTTCAGTATTGGCCAAATCTCCATATGTCCATTCCTCTCCATGATAAAAAGTTGTTACCCTACTAACCGCGAGTAATCGGTTCTCCACCCTATTAACCGTAGAATAAGCAAAATTGTAAACAGCATGAACAAAAATTAGATGTAGAATTTGGGTCCTTTAAACTTATGTAACTGAGCCTGTACAAATAAACGATTGAAAAAAAAAAGATTATCTCGATTTACAAAATACGAAATTTTGCGAACAAAAATGGTCGATTCTTATCGACTCGATTTACATAATAAGGCCCATAGTTAAACACAGATACCCGCGATGAGGGAAAATTATTTTATTTTCTCTCTTTTCTTTCTGATTTTTACATTTGTTACATTTGCCTTAGTCCTGTTCTTCCTGACTTTTATCTTAGGCTTAAACTTATTCGTAGGGTGTAATCGAGAGTGAATTGCTGCCGCTAACGGACTAGCTAACTTGATACCACATATCATGCACTTCTCCGACACGCCCTGTTCCTCTTGGATGGCCACTTTTTGAACGCTATTTTCAACCGTCTTTTCTATTGGTTTTGAACTTTCTGAATGCGTCTCCAAATGTGCAGACATATTTTCACTTAATTTACCACAAATCTGACAAATCGTGCTTAGCGTTTCTTCTTCGAAATTTGTAGAGCTTTTTTCCTCCAAATAGATTATTTCTTTTTCATCATCGCTACTATCGATAAGATCAATTTGTTCGATGTCTGGTTCAACTGCAGCAGTCATATTTCCACAGAAAGCAGCTTCTTTTCCGCTCGGACTTGATTTCAATTGATTGTCTGCATGTGACACAGTTGCATTGGTTTGTCTGGTGGGATGTATGATTTCCTCAGAGCAATCTTCCACGAAGTATACAGAGGAATCGTCAATTTCAAGCGGATGCTCCTCTTTAACCTCAATACCTTTTTTATTTGCATTGGTGGTATTTGATTCATATGTAACACCTTGAAGGTGTTCCGTCGGTTTTTTTCGTTTATGATGATGCTGAAAACTGCTAACTAGCGTTTCCATTTCGTGGCAATGTCTCATGACAACTATACCGAGTTCTGTGAACATACGCTTGTGCTCATTGTGCTTCAACCAAGGATTGCTGAACATTACTTGTTCGCCCGTTGAGAGAACTTCGGTGGCACAGAGACACGCATCGAAAAAGTCCTTAGCCATGGTCCACATCATGAAACAAGTGTTGCATACCCGAGAGCTGTCCAAAGTATCCTACAATGTTACGAAAGAATCTTTCAAACGGATGTTGAGAGCTTTTGCTCGAAATTTACCTCTACACCCAATATTCGCTCTGCAAAATCATGCAACGGAGAAGGTTTATCATCAGTGTATATTGATTGCATCTGCGTTGGATCCACCATACGTAGGCAAAATCTACATTGCAGGAACAACGGGTTGTCCGTATCCATAGCTTATTAACAGATCAGCACAATATTATTTTCCTCAGTATTTTTTTCAGATTGTAACTGGCCTTTGATGGCAATTCTCAAGTTACAAGGATCAGCGAACCTATCAATTATAGAACAAAATGCATTTCAGGGAAAAACTCAATGCATAAGAATCTTAAAAATATGATTATTTGAACAGCGAAATATATTCACCTGCGGCGGATCCTAAAATGTTTGTAAACAAACAGCTTGTGTCAGAGACTAGTTACCGTACATTGATGTACGTTTGTTACTTTCGCTGTTTTGGTACACTGAAATTAATTTTCATATAGGTTTAATGTGCGGTAACAGATAAACGCGATTCTTCAAGATTTTGCATAATTTTATATGCAGCACCTATCATCACCCTGGTATGATGACCTGGGCATGCGTAGTCAATGAAGTATTATTTTCAAGTGCATTTTACTTGAACAAAAAACAGAAAGTGGGTTATATCTATGGTATAACCGCAATGGTGACGTAGGACTATCGTTGATTCAGTGATCCTTTGTTTGAAGTTGAATCTGAATCCATTCTGAATGAATGAATAAATGAATATTTGGGGGATTTCGAAAATGAGAGCGTTACGTTGGAGGTACAAGGTTTTATGCATCCAATATTGGATACGAAAATATCCTACTGATGGGGAAGAATAATCTTCAGAAGCTATCCTGTTAATTGCGATTGATTAAAAAATCACAAAACCAAATGTATTTGGTCACAGTGTTACATGGATAGAAAACATTCAAATAAACTCTTCCACATGAATGTAATTTTAAATTCCCAGAGGAACTGGCAGATTATTTTCCGGATCTTTCTCGATGCTGAATGGCATCCAAACGGAAAGAATTCCGTGCGTGTATGTGTGTGTGTAGCGGCTGCTTCGATGGTCACCTTCTCTTCTCCTGAAGGATCGGCTTCTCTGTGCTCCCTCACAGTTTCAAACAAACTGCTCGCGTTTCAGGGCAGATCTCGATGTTGTCTTGTCGATGTCCTCACGAAAAATGAATGCGTCTCACCACCAGAATATCGCTTAAGTATGCTTTTTGTGTGTGATTGAATCGAGAGAAGGCGTGGTTTACGATGGCAGTTTGGAAGGCAAACTAGAGGGGAATGAACTCTCTGAGCTCGGAACTTTCGGCGACTGAGCAATAATCGATTGCGGGCGCATACAATATTGGATACGGAAATATCCTACTGATGGGGAAGAATAATCTTCTGAAGCTATCCTGTTAATTGCGATTGATTGAAAAACCACAAAACCAAATGTATTTGATCACAGTGTTACATGGAAAGAAAACATTCAAATAAACTCTTTAACATGAATATATTTAACATGAAAATTCCCAAAGGAACTGGCAGATTATTTTCAGTAACGATTAGATATTTCCACATTTTCCTCGATACTGGAAGCCCACCAGTGGTTAATGCCAACTCGATAACCACCTGTTAATAGCACTTGATTGAAACATATTTGGTCACAGTGTTACATGGATAGAAAACATTCAATTAAACTCTTTCACATGAATATATTTTGAAAATTCCCAAAGGAACTGGCAGATTATTTTCCAGCAATGATTAGATATTTCCACATTTTCCTCGATACTGGAAGCCCACCAGTGGTTAATGCCAACTCGATAACCACCTGTTAATAGCCGCGCGTGTATGTGTGTGTAGCGATGTCTTCCCAGGGAACCGTTTGTGGCATCACTCTCCTCCTGATAGATTCCCTTCTAGCCTAGGGTGCACAAACAGGCTCTTGGTGACACCGTTCATCCGCGCTTTCATGTTAAATAAAGAGCTTCACCGCAACAGCGACAACATGCTCCAATCGCTGTTCAATTAGAACTGAGTGGATTTCCGAGCGCCGCTCGCTTATATACCGATTGGTGATTTCAATAGCCTGTTTTGAAAGCAATTTTAAGACTATTGAAACAAGTTTTTGGATCGAAAAGTAACAAATATATAACGCGTAGACATTTTATCTTTCGAATGAAGTTTTTATCATACCATTTCGTTCAGTTGTTTAGGAGCTATTAACGCTCAAAATCTCGGTCTCCGGCGTAACGCTTTCGTTTACGAAACTTTGATTTTACACCCCGGTATAGAAATGAAAGACGTAGTCCTACGTCAATATATTGGAACGTTTTCCCCTTCACACTATCTGTCAAATGTTTCTACTATCAAAGGAACAAACGTTTTCGTGACTTGGACTTTACGTTTATTTACGTTTGTGTCCGAAGAAGAATTTTACTCGAGAAAGTGGTCAGCGCGATTATAAATGCGTTTTTTATCCCATCTGTTTATATTTGTTAGACTCATTTAGCAATTGAGCTGTAACAGAGCCGAATTTATCGTGTACATTTTTTTCTCATGTTGTATAGTACACAGTAGCAATTTAGGAGTAAGAGTATTCCTACTCTATCGATACACATATTCCTATTGTTCGAATGTTTACAGTTGGACTATATACACAGCGGGACTGTTGATATGAGGCTTCCATTGTTGTGTTATAAATAGCACCAATTACCGATGCAGCAGATCGTATGTAGAGTAAGAGGCTGGGATCACCATAACATGATGATTGTTGCATGGACTAGAAGCTAGATCGACACAAATAAAAAATAATATAATATAAAAATGCGTTGATCAGTGAAAGTTTGTTCAAATACGAATAAAAATACTCGCGTTAGTTTCCATCGTTTCCCCTCGGATGCATCCTTACAAAAGAATTGGGTCGGTTTTTGTGGTGACGACAAACTTATTTCGAACAAGAGTGCTGTCAAGTGCTGTCCTGGACTTTCGCCAATTCTAAATAATTTCCTGTACAATTTACTGCTCGAAATTCTCTCGATACAGTTTTATGGGCTTACCACAAGGCTCTTGTCTAAGTCCCCTCTCGTATAGTTTTTACGTCAATGATATAGATCATTGTCTAATCAGAGATTGCACGTTAAGACAACTTGCAGACGATAGAGTTATTTCCATCACGGGTGCTAATCCCGTCGTCCTGCAAAAGTCCTTGCAAGATACCCTTAACAACCAGTTCACGTGGGCTTTTAAGCTGGGTATCGAATTCTCTACGGAGAAAATCGAAATTGTCGTATTTTCGAGGAGGCACGAACCCGCCCAATTCCAGCTTCATCTATCCGGAAAAACGATCAGGCACTCTATGTTTTTCAAAAACCTAGGTGTCTATTGACGTAGGACTACGTCTTTCATTTCTATACCGGGGTGTAAAATCAAAGTTTCGAAAACGAAAGCGTTACGCCGGAGACCGAGATTTTGAGTGTTAATAGCTCCTAAACAACTGAACGAAATGATATGATAAACACTTCATTCGAAAGATAAAATGTATACTTGTTACTTTCTGATCCAAAAACTTGTTTCAATAGTCTTAAATTTGCTTCCAAAATAGGCTATTGAAATCACCAATCGGTATATAAGCGAGCGCCGCTCGGAAATCCACTCAGTTCTAATTGAACAGCGATTGGAGCATGTTGTCGCTGTTGTGGTGAAGCTCTTCATTTATCATGAAAGCGCGGATGAACGGTGTCACAAAGAGCCTGTTTGTGCACCTTAGGCCAGAAGGGAATCCATCAGGAGGTGAGTGATGCTACAAACGGTTCCCTGGGAAGATCTCGAAGCAGCCGCTACACACACACACATACACGCACGGAATTCTTTCCGTTTGGATCGAGAAAGATCCGGAAAATAATCTGCCAGTTACTCTAGGAATTTAAAAATACATTCATGTGAAAGAGTTTATTTGAATGTTTTCTATCCATGTAACACTGTGACCAAATATGTTTCAATAAAGTGCTATTAACAGATGGTTATCGAGTTAGCATTAACCACTGGTGGGCTTCCAGTATCGAGGAAAATGTGGAAATATCGAATCGTTACTGAAAATAATCTGCCAGTTCCTCTGGGAATTTAAAATTACATTCATATGAAAGAGTTTATTTTAATGTTTTCTATCCATGTAACACTGTGACCAAATACATTAGGTTTTGTGATTTTTCAATCAATCGCAATCAACAGGATAGCTTCTGAAGATTATTCTTCCCCATCAGTAGGATATTTCCGTATCCAATATTGGATGCATAAAACCTTGTGCCTCCAACGTAACGCTCTCGTTTTCGAAGTTCTCCAAATATTCATTCATTCAGAATGAATTCAGATTCAACTTCATACAAATGATCTCTAAATCAACGATAGTCCTACGTCACCCTCTTGCGGTTATACCATAGATATAACCCACTTCCTGTTTTATGATTCTAAATGTACCTGGGGAATACACATTGCGTATCTGAAACAGAAATGCCAGCAAAGAATCAATTTTCTCCAAACAATAACCGGAACATGAAGGGGTGCCCATCCAGGAGGCCTCAATAGGCTGTACAAAACAACGATATTATCTGTGTTAGGGTGCTCATACACTGTTTGACCGAAGCCAAATATTTGACTCTTTTTGACAGATAAAATTTGGTCGACGTGTACTGATCAAATATATGCTACACAAAACACAACAAGCAAATATTCAATTTTTGGATGCCTAAAATATTTTTTCAGTCTGTTCTTCGAACCTGTCGGTACATGGTTAGGTTACCTTGAATATTTCAGTTGATTTTTTCCATGTTCGGTGTTTGATATTGTTTACTACTGTTGAAAATTGAAGAGTGGCAAACAAAATAGTGTTTGTACAAATATCAAATCAAACCTTATCTGCCAAAAAATATCAAATATTTGACCTCCGGGCAGTGTACGGCCACCTTTAGAATAGTTTCCAGTTTTTGTTAACTATCAGCTGCCAGGATTCTTAGTCTCAAGCTGGAGTGGATACAATATCGTTTCTTGCGTATAACCATTGGGTGTATGCGACACATACGATGAGTCTCGAAGTCTTGGCAGGAGTATCCCAGCTTACTCTTCACAGAATTGTCCTACAAATTTCTCATCCGTTGCAAGATCATGAATCGATTGGTGATTGATAACTTCGAAAATCTACTCCAACTGAGGAGTCAAGTTTTATATCTTTATACCATGAGTGCCTCATGGGTCCACTGGCTTCGGCATCTTCAATGAAAACTCCAGTGCCTTTTCAAGATCAGAGATCCTTGTTCCGTGTATGTCGCTGAGCTTGGTGCGATATACTATGCTCTAGGGATCATTGAAACACTGCTCATCGACCATTATTTAGTTTTGACGTGGGACTACGTCTAACCGGAGTATATGGGGGGCAAAATGAAAACCTAAACACAGAACATGCAGGAAAAAATGAAAGATTCCGAATGCTTATAACTCGAACATTTCTTACAGGATCGGAAAGATGTTTACATCAATTGATAGGGAATATTTCTACGCTTCTATCGCAATTAATAAAATGTTGTTTTTCATTAGATAAACAATTGAATAACTGTAAAATGTTGAGCGTTATCTAAACGTCCTAACTGCCTCATTTTGATTGGCCCGATCTACGGTTTCCCTAACACAGCCATCAAAACCAAGCAGCCTTGGGGAAATCGGCATTGCAAATACATGAAAGCATGGGGACTTTTGTTCTCACCGAAATGTGTTCCCTAACACAGGCTTCAAAACCAAGCAGCGTTGGCGAGATCGGCATTGCAAATACATGAAAGTCGGGGATATTTTTGTTCCGACTGAAATGTGTTTCCCTAACACCGACTTCAAATACATGGAGTTTAGGGAAATTGGCATTGCAAATACATGCAAGTCGAGGGTGTTTTTGTTCCGACTGATATGTGTTTCCTCGACACAGACTTTAGACAAGGTGTCTGAGGAAATTTGCATTGCAAATTCATGCAAGTCGGGGGCATTCTCACAAAGCAAATATATTGAATTCAATTGAATTCGGGAATTGTTTCATTCAATCAAAAATTTAATCAATACAAACAAATGATTGCTATGCTAAGATAATCCCACGCCAATCTTGCGGTTATATCATAGATATAACCCACCCATTTTTTTTCAGACAGTCTCAGCTCAATAGATGTAATCCGCTCAATGAAAGATGATAAATGCTCATCTTATTCCTTAACCAGAATATGGCCGAGGACACAGGAAAGGCGGTGCGGTGCGATGCGATTAATTGGGGTTCATCGCGTGCTATGAAATACTGATCGCTTTAGATCGCGTGTTTTTTTAATGTTTCATACCACTCCATTCTACATGTAAACAACCCAGCACAAGGATGCCAGCTATGATAACATGTCTTCATTTTGTAAATAGTTGAATTGTGAGATCGTTTTTATCTGTGAACATTGTAAATGGAAATCCCTTTGCGTAACGTTTTCATAATATGCATTATGTAAATTAGAACATCGAACAAAACGAAAATAATAATAATAATAATCTTTATTTCCGTTCGATGAGTTCAATTATGAAGATATTTATGGAAATCGTCTGGTAACCACCAATTGCGTTCACTCGCGGCAAAACACTCCACACACAGTTTCGCCGCATTGAAATCGCGTTTATTATGTCAGGTCCGGGCTGTTTGTATTTGATTTCCGCATTCGCGAATGAAGGAGCTTTCCCGCAAACGAGCCCGCGCCGGTTGTGCAGGCCACCACGCTCACGCTCATGACAACTCTACACGAGCTGATGATTGTGCCATTCTTTTTTGTTTTCCTCGAGTAGAAAGAGACGCACCACGCTAGATATGGGGTACAGACTACCCCCTGTTATGTTCCTAACAGTTACGCCGATTGTCGAGCAAGAGTAGAGTGGATTGTTTTGCCTTCCCTATGTCCTCGGCCTTTACTGGCGATGCGATTCCGGAAGGTCTGTTTAAACCAATAGTCTTAGACATAATTGAGAAAACCGAGAAAAAAACAAGTTCACTTTGTCACATCCGACTGTGACAGTGTGGAATGAGTTAAGAGTAAAAGATGTGAAAAGTCAGAACGATCTATCTATTGACCATCCATGTGATTCGAATAAAAGGCTGGAGCTCATACCCGACTCAGTGCATTTTTTTTAAATTTTTTGTATGGATGGATACTCAACAAGCAGATCATTTTGCCTGAATTGAATGTCTAACAACGTGATTTACAGTCAAACGTTGTAAATCGCGATGATCTTAGAGTGCCAAAAACACGAAATATTGAATGATGCTTCCTTCACATTGGTCGGTCGGGTTTCGTTAGCAGATGTTGATTTCGAAAACAGACCACTCACAAACGTTGATAATGACGGTATCCAACGCCTCAAAATATTACAACACCACCATTGCAATTTATGAATTCTCGTACAGATGACCAAGTTTTGCGGCTTTCTGAGTCATTTAATTATAAGTCAACCAATGATCATATTGTGATGATTGATTGACTTATGGGTGATATTAATGTAGGACAAAGTGCGCATTGGAAGCCCTGGCAAGCTGCAGCGGTTATTGCAACAGAAGCAGGTATTAGACTTCAAGCATATTAGTTTGATGTAATGGATGGCCCAGGCATGGCATGGCCCAGGTGTATATCATGAAACCGATGCTTGTTACATTGAATTGAGACTGAACTCGTAGTGATAAATAAATCGAGATTCTCGCCTTTTATACGATTTTAGATATGCACAATGTATTCTTGGATCGATATTATATATGATTTTGATCCGATCCTACTTTATATGCGACTTAGAATATGCCAAGTTATGCGATTTAATGTTTGCTGCGATCATGACAGTTACCTTACTAAAGATGGAATCCAGGCATATTTCTGAAAACAGATAGCACACCTTTTCAATCTAATGTGACATTTTGACTTTATCTAAATAGAATGTTCCGAAAGATTGTTTTCGACTTTCAAAGGCATCGAAAATAGATCTGCATAGTGGTGTACGAATTCGAATTTTAGTCACTGTATTCTTCGTGTACCGCTGTATCAATATTGCGTATGTTTTGTTATACCTCTCATATAACTTCCCGAAATGAAACTCAACTCTATTTTCATCCGACATTGGACAGAAATATATCTTATTAAGGGTAACAAAAAACACAGTATCTAAACTACGCGAAAAACGCATCTGAAGTGATTTGAATGAATCTAGCTTTTTGGGGGAGAGAAACATCTGTCAGACGATTTCCCTATCTCCGGAGGTTAGTTATTTCTCCAAGGGAAATTAAATTGTTCTTTGAAAATTGTATTTACAGCGATATTTTACAGTATATTAAGTTTAGTTCATGTTAATGCTGCTCATACTTCGTACTACTTAACTCACAGCTATCATTTTTCCAGGACACAAAGAATGGCAACTGAAGTGCAAGCAAAACTGGCAATCGGACCCAGGGATGGGATCCAGTATCCTTTATCAATTCAGTATTGTGGCAACTGCTCGATGCCGCTGGAATATTGTGAATACTATCCAGAGTACGAAAAGTGCAAGCAGTGGTTGGAGAAAAATCTTCCGGATGAATTTCTCAGAATAAAACTTGGTACATCAGATGGTGTTACCGGTGGACCCGTTAAGGTGGCCGGCTCTGCCGATGGTGATGATGCAGCAGGTGGTGGTGGCGAAGAGGATAAGAAACGTCAGAAACGTGGTGGTAAGGGTATGATGAAAACCAAAAAAGCCAAAGACGACGTTCCGAAAAAGATTTGTCTTTCCCGCTCGGCTCGAGGCAAAAAGAAGTCGGTTACGGTTGTCACTGGATTGGCAACGTTCGACATCGATCTGAAAGTTGCGGCCAAATTTTTTGGAACCAAGTTCGCCTGCGGTTCTTCTGTAACCGGGGATGACGAGATCGTAATTCAAGGCGATGTGAAGGACGATCTGTTCGATATCATTCCTGAAAAATGGCCTGAAATTGATGAGGATTTCATCGAAGATCTTGGTGATCAGAAGCGGAGTTAAGCTTGAAAACTTATATTCGTGTTTCTGATTATGGCGCTGTTTTATTTTAAAAATAAATCATTTCTTAATATAAGAAAAAAAAACAAACAGAACCATGATTATTCTTTTGTCTCCACATTCCGCAGCTTCGAAGCATATTCAATGATTTGATTGACTTGTTCGTCCGTCAGGCGCTCATCTGAATCCTCTATCACAAGCTGAATATGCAGCGGCGAAGTCGGCGGCTCATTGATGAGCATCAAACATTCATTTTTAGCTAGATTAAACTGTTTCATTGCACGCAGGAATTCCATTATCGTCTCATTGGTTTCGTCTTTGCATGCAGTCTCTTCCAAAAATTGGACCGTTTCGTAGGTAATGGTGGCAAGGTTCCGAAGTCCGTGCTTTTTCTTGTTGCTCTTCATGTCCTTAAGTGCGGTCATAACCTCGAAATTGGTGAGAATAGCCGCATTTGGATTAATGCTAAAGAACAGAAGTGCAATTATTATTTATAAGAAGTATAGTATTCTGTAAATTTTACTTACATTTCCATTGTTATTTCAGTTTGTGTTTCATTGGCTTACATTATAAACAGTGCATTTCTCGAAGGCTTCACCCTCCCACCAGATTTTGTTTACATATTTTAGCGAAAACGATTGTCAAACACTGAAGTGAACTGTCACAGGGTAATTAAAAGGTGTGAAGTAATTATAAACACACCCCACACTGAAATAAAATTGGAAGAAGGACCATCCATATATTAGGTGGGCTGGAAAAGCAGGACTTCAGAGTTTTTCTCACCCTCCCCGTGAACATTCTTTTCAGAATACATTCAACACATCCAAGGCATATTATTTGGCATAAGGCTGAGGTTACTTTAGATCGGAGTACGCACGAAAATTTGATTGTACGAAGAGAAACAAACAATTTTGTTCGATAGAAGCTGACGAATTCGATCGAAGTAAGAGGGAAGCAATTTAACCACACCAATACACCCAATGTGATTGTTTGCTTTCACTATTGCATACAATTCGTATGAGCACTTTTCTGCGCCCAGTGTCACCGCCTAAGGATATCAACTAAGTACCGTTATCCGGGAGCAAATTGAACACCGGGATGAAAATGATCATACGTACTAATGAAAACCCAACTGAAATTGTTGAATTCTTGGATGGCAACTAAGTTCCAAGTGGAATTTTTGCTTTCTCAGCGTAGGTATTACGTGAGTCATTTATGTAAGTAGTATTTAGTTGAGATTTCTATGCCGAAAAAATGCCTTGAATGTATTTTGGAGTGGAAAGCTCTAGGATACGCGTGACCTCAGTGCAAGTCGGAATAAATTTTGACGAAAAATCTCCCGGCCAGAACGGCATTCGAACCCGAACCACCGATAATGTGTGACGCTTACCACTCAGCCATGGGAGCACTTGCGTTAAATATATTAATTCACACACAGCTAATTATTTACGAAATAAAACAGTAATCAGATAGAAAACAAAATGCACAAAAAAGCGCCCTGATAGACTTTTGGGCATTACGGGCAACTACGAGTCGTTTCGTGACTTCACAAACGTTAATTCTACGGTTTTCTGCAAGACGAGTTTCTAATTTGTGGTACATACGGTTGCATTTAACGCATTTAACATTTATCAATCTTACGTGGAAAATTATCATTGGTTCAGCGGTGCATAGACTATTTTGTAATGTATAAGAGTATATATACACAAATGATACACATATCCCAACATGCTCATTCACATTTGGCCCGGGAATATGACTAGAAAACTTCGCTTGTCGTTATTAATCTTCGCGTAATCCAGGCAACCCCGCAATCAATTTGCCTTTGTACACTGTACTTCCACCAGTTTCATGAACGCTCCTTTTACATTCCAACCATATTGTTTCGTATATTTTCTTGGTCAACGGATACGCACAATACTAGAACAATAACATTCAAGCTCGCTTCGATAAATTCATTTGCAACAGCTATATTAACGATAAGCGCTATTCAAAGTCACCCAAAAAACGACTTTCGATAAAAAAAATTAACCTTACGCAAGCAAAACTCTTTCCAATTATATTGAGCGGGATGACATCTCGATGAATCCTGATTTTCTTGACGAAAAATTTTAGCCTTGATCCTACGAAATATTCATGGGATTGCTTTCGTTAGTTGGGTCGTCGCCATCTGCCACCAACATTTGCTCATAAAACATTCGGCTATGCTTCAGACAACGAGCCTCGATCGTAACCAGAGTTTGAATGTTGGATGAAAAAGTAATACTAAAACAACCGGTTCCAAGAGTGTCCAAGAGTGACCTTAGCTTTTCAGTGGGCGCCCAATGACGCATACAAACCCTCAAACATCGATACCATTGTGAATACTGTATATTCAACTGAGATAGACTATCTCGCTATTGCTGTGCGAACAGCCCGTCTCGCGTTTTTCGTGCTGACATCTCGCGTCTCTATCTCTGTGCGGACATCCCGTCTCGCTTTTGCCGTGCGGACATCTCGTCTCGCTTTCTCATGCGGACATCCCGTCTCGCTTTTTTTTCGTGCGGACATCCCGTCTCGCTATTGCCGTGCAGACATATTGCATCACAAATTTTTCATACATTACTTGATTTTCACTTTTACTTACATTGTTTGTTTGGGGGATTCTCTTCGTTTCAAGAACTTGCTATATTTTTGGGAATTAATAGTCCGAATATAAACCATATTGGACTTTTTTCAATTAAAGCTCCTGGCAGGATCGCCAATGTGCAATTCTGGCTCCGAAGAGGAATCCCCCAATGTTAAATCACGTCTTACTAGCACGAACGCCCACAGAGGAAAGAGGACGAGTCATGGTTACACACGTTAACCAAAGTATCGCCTGCTATGAGATGCAAGTATCCCTTGTATCATATAGTGGTGTGGTTCATACTGGTTCACCGCCCGTGTCACCTGGGTACATCTAGTTCAGTTCGGTTGACACTTCTATTAGTCAATAAGCTCATTTCACAATTCCTTAATGACGTGTATCACACAGATCCCCATTAGAGGGGGGGGGGGTAGATGGTGGAGTGTTTAACCACCATAGAAACATTTATTGTACCCTAACACCTCCATATGCCTAATTTGTTTCCATTTACTTGATTAGTTCTCGAGTTAGGCAGAAATTTGTGTTTCATTTCTATGACAGCACCTCCCCCCCCCCTCAAAAAGCTGGGAGAAGTGTTGAACCACTTTAGAAATGTTTCTTGCCCACTAAAACCTCCACCTGCCAAATTAGGTTCAGTTTGCTTGATTAGTTCTTGAATTATGCAGAAATGTATGGCAGCTGCCCCTTAGAGAGGGGGGTGGAGTGTCTTACCACCGTAAAAACATTTATTGAACCCTAAAATCTCCACTTGCCAAAATTGGTTTCTTTTGCTTGATTAATTCTCGTGTAGTGCAGAAATTTGTGTTCCATTTTTATGGCAGCCCACCTAAGAGTGGGGGAGGAGTATCTAACCACCATAGAATCATTTATTGCATCCTAAAACCTCCACATGCAAAATTTGGTTCCATTTGCTTGATTAATTCTCGAATAATGCAGAAATTTGTGTTTCATTTGTATGGCAGACACGAACCTGCGACCAACCCCACTATCTCGCATGAGGACCATCGTGATACTGCTGCTTTACGCCCCGAGTACCACCAGGACGAAGACGCTTATAGTGGCGTCAATTCGCTTAGAGGAGCTGTTTCCGGGTTTTTATGGCTTTTCTTGGGGACTGGCAATGCCCAACGCTCATCCCACCAAACCTTAGACGGTTCCCCTTTACCAGTGCAAGCCAGAAAAACGATCTATGACTATAGAATCTCTGACCCGAACGGGAATCTAACCCGAAGCCGAATCACAACACTAGGCCATGGGGACCACTACCTTTCTAACTTACTCCAAACTTACTCCAAAATCGTCTAGAAAAAACGGATGAACGTATCAATATGAAACATTCACAGTAGTTTAGGAGATATGCTAGGCCTTAAAAACAGCAAGATAATATCAGAAATTACTGCATTATTTGAAAAATTACAGAAGATTTTCTAAGACACTATAAAAACGTGTTTTTGGCACTTTTTTAAATTGATGCATATTAAAACTAATATGGTTCGTTGAGGTTAGCATTAACACCTCATGAAATGTTCACGGCAAATGATGAAGATATCCATATCCATCCATT
Source organism: Toxorhynchites rutilus septentrionalis (assembly GCF_029784135.1). Classification (NCBI taxonomy): domain Eukaryota; kingdom Metazoa; phylum Arthropoda; class Insecta; order Diptera; family Culicidae; genus Toxorhynchites; species Toxorhynchites rutilus. The sequence continues at coordinate 129,380,267 of NC_073744.1, read as the reverse complement.
GCGTTTGGAGGTGACACTATCCTAGACCAGCTGACGGGCGCCTAGGAATGCCTACGCGGGAGGCCGGTTGGCCATCAAACCTGCACTGTACCATCGATGTCCTGAATTAAGACATAAACGAAATTTAAGACGTCGTAGATTTTGTTTGTTTCAAAAAACGTACCACCTTATATTCTATCCGGCATCAATTCGCGTTGACATTCGCTATCCAACTCTTGACGAGTAAAGTTCAGTGTCGGTATTGTGCGTTGCCACTTTTGCTATTGTGCTATTGGTACGAGTGAATCGTGTACGAGTGAAGGTCATTGCTGTCCGCTTTCGACCTGACCTTTTGTGAAGTGGAACGAAGGAACAAAGGAAGAAGCGCTCTTGCAGCGAGCCGGATTACGGCTGTTGAACTGATTCGGCATAACGGGATCGCCATCGCGTGACTGTCGCAAACGGGATTCATCATCACGTGGCTGCGTAAGCTATTCTTGCGCTATTGTGTTGTCTCCGTAGCGCGTAGCCTCTGTCTCTCCCTGATTAGGGCAGTAGAGCGCATTATTGGAACAACTTATATATTAAGATTATTGTTAAAATCAAAAATAATTTAGAAATAAGACAGAAATTTTTGTAAAATGGAGAATAGTGGAGGATCTCCAGAGATGGAGATCTCCGATAATGAATCTCATACAAGATCTGGGAAAAAACATAAACGAGTCCCTCATAAGGAAGATAATTCTTCTGGGGACGAATCCGCTCATCCTACCAAGCCCCCCTCTAAGAAAATTGCAAGCCTCCCTTCTCAACCCACTGTTACTTCCACTCCCCCTCTCCCATCATCGATTTCGCTTCCCCCTTCTGATGCTTCCGATCCAACCCAATCCTCGTCCTCGTCCTCATCCTCATCCTCGTCCTCGTCCTCGTCCTCGTCTTCCCCCTCTGTTGTCTCCGCTCCACGTGTCAGAGTTTATCCAGAAGATGCACCTGGAACTGGCCCTTGGGTTGTTTTCCTCCGGCCAAAACCGAAAGGAAAAAACCTTAACGTGATTCAGATCATGAAAGATCTGACCAGATACACTTCTGTATCTGAAATTCGCAGGGTTAGACCGAACAAATTGCGAGTTGTCGTGAATGAACGGAAACACGCAAACGAGATTGTTGCTGATCAACATTTCACTCTCGAATATCGAACATTTATACCCTCCCATAACGTAGAAATTGAGGGGGTGATAACTGAAACGGGTCTGACGAGCGAACAAATAAAAGCAGAAGGAAAAGGCAAGTTCAAGAAGCTCCCCTCAATGGAAGTGAAAATCTTGGACTGTCGCCAACTCGGGAAACTTTCCCATGATGGGGACCAAACTAAATTTACGCCGTCCGACTCGTTTCGAGTCACCTTTGCTGGTGCCGCCCTCCCTGACTACGTTATGGTGGACAAATTGAGACTACCTGTGCGACTCTTCGTGCCAAAGCCCATGACTTGCAACAAATGCAAGTCAGTTGGTCACACTTCGGATTATTGTGCCAACAAGGAGCGCTGTGCCACTTGCGGAGAGCAACATGAGGGGAAATCCTGCAGTGCGACTGAGCATAAATGTCCATATTGCGGGGGATCCCCACACGAGCTCTCAGTTTGTGAAAATTACAAGAGTCGCTGGGAGAAACAGAAGCGCTCTTTGAAGGAACGCTCGAAACGCACTTTTGCGGATATTTTAAAGGGCGCTTCTCCACTGGCCCAACAACAACAACCAATCAACACACAAAATGTCTTCGCCACGTTGCCCGTTGACGAAATAGAAGCGGACACAGCTAACGGGGGCACACCGTTCATTTTCCAAGGGAATCCCCGGCGCAAAAATGTGACCACTCCCAAAGTTCAAGGACAAGCCCCTCCGGTGATACCCCCTGTTAGCATGCCTAAAAAATCGAGTGCAGCGGACAAGCAAAATCAGGTTCCTCCTGGTTTCCGTGGGAATAATTCACCTTCGAATGGCCCAGCACTCGAGGGGACATCAAAAACCCCAACTGTCCCTGTTATTCCGTCCAGTTCAACTTCCCAATCGGGATTTATAAAGTTGTCTGACCTTTTGGACCAAATCTTCAAGTGTTTTAATGTTTCCGACTCCATCAGAACCCTTGTCATCTCAATGCTTCCAGTATTAAAGACAATTTTGCAGCAATTGATGCAAACATGGCCCCTCCTTGCAATGATTATCTCTCTTGATGTCTAATTCAAATAGAGAGGTCGGAGATATCACTGTTTTACAGTGGAATTGTCGTAGTCTTATCCCTAAATTGGATACATTCAAAATTTTAATTCATAACTACAATTGTGATGTTTTTGCTCTGTCCGAAACTTGGCTTTCTTCGCGAGATGATCTCTCTTTCCACGATTTTAATATTATACGCTTGGACCGTGATGATAGATACGGAGGGGTGCTTTTGGGGATCAATAAGTGCCACTCATTTTTTAGAATTGACCTTCCACCTATTGGAGGGATCGAAGCTGTTGCTTGTCATGCAAACATCAGAGGCAAAGACCTCTGTATTGTCAGCTTGTATTGGCCTCCGAGAGCTGCGGTTAGCCGCAAACAACTTGATGACATGTGCTCACTCCTTCCTGAGCCACGATTGATCTTGGGAGACTTCAACTCTCACGGAACAGCCTGGGGGGAACAGTACGACGACAATCGTTCATCGTTGATATATGACCTTTGTAACAGCTTCAATATGACCGTTTTGAACACTGGGGAAACAACACGTGTTCCTAAACCTCCTGCTAAACCAAGTGCTCTTGACCTCTCGCTTTGCTCGAATTCACTATCGTTAGATTGCAAGTGGAATGTAATCCAGAACCCCAACGGTAGTGATCACTTGCCAATCAAAATTTACATCACCATTGGGTCGAATTCTTCTGAATCTATAAACATGGCATATGACCTCACAAGACACATTGACTGGAAAAAATATGCGGACGCGATTGCTCTAGCCATCAATTCCAGAGATGGTTTACCTCCATTGGAGGAGTATAACTTCCTTTCTCGTTTGATCTATGACAGCGCGGTTCGCGCTCAAACGAAACCCATCCCAGGTTCCACCATTTCCCGAAGGCCTCCCAATCTATGGTGGGATAGCCAATGTTCCAAGCTTTATGTAGAAAAATCGAATGCATTTTAAGCTTTTCGGAAACGTGGAACCCCTGAAAATTTTCAAACGTATTTAGCCCTTGAAGATCAATTTAAAAACTTAATCAAAGGGAAAAAACGTGCTTATTGGCGAAATTTCGTGGGAGGTTTGTCACGAGAAACGTCAATGAAAAAATTATGGAAAGTGGCTCGAAACATGAGAAATCGCTCTTCAACGAATGAAAGCGAAGAATATTCACATCGATGGATTTTTAATTTTGCACGGAAGGTTTGTCCTGATTCCGCTCCTGTGCAAAAAATTGTTCGAGATATACCACAAGGTAGGTGCGATCTTGATTCCGAGTTTTCGATGGTAGAATTCTCTCTTGCTCTGCTCTCATGTAACAATTCTGCTCCGGGATCGGATAGAATTAAGTTCAACTTGCTGAAAAACCTCCCTGATGTGGCGAAACATCGCTTGTTGAATTTATTCAATCGGTTTCTAGAGAATAATATTGTTCCAGATGATTGGAGACAAGTACGAGTTATAGCTATTCAAAAACCCGGAAAACCCGCGTCCGACTTCAATTCATACCGCCCAATAGCAATGCTGTCTTGTATACGGAAATTGTTGGAGAAAATGATCTTGTTTCGCCTTGATCGATGGGTTGAAACGAATGGCCTACTCTCAGATACACAATATGGGTTCCGCAGGGGCAAGGGGACGAATGATTGTCTTGCGTTGCTTTCTTCAGAAATTCAAATGGCTTACGCCGAAAAAAAACAAATGGCTTCAGTATTCTTGGACATAAAGGGGGCCTTCGATTCTGTTTCAATAGAGGTTTTGTCGGACAAATTACACTCTCGGGGTCTGCCGCCTCTATTGAATAATATGTTATATAACTTGCTTTGTGAGAAACATTTGAACTTTTCTCACGGAGATTCGGCAGTAAGTCGGGTCTCTTACATGGGCCTCCCCCAGGGCTCATGTTTAAGCCCCCTTTTGTACAACTTCTATGTAAGCGACATCGACAATTGCCTTACACAAAATTGCAGCCTAAGACAACTTGCAGATGATGGAGTGGTGTCTGTCGTAGGACCAAACGAATCCGATCTGCAAGGACCCTTACAAGATACTTTGAACAATTTTTCAACCTGGGCCATTGGGCTAGGGATCGAATTCTCCACGGAGAAAACAGAGATGGTGGTTTTTTCTAGGAAGCATAGACCAGCAAAACCAAAGTTTCAACTTTTGGGTAAACCGATCACTCATGCTATGTCATTCAAGTATCTTGGGGTCTGGTTCGACTCCAAATGTACTTGGGGGGCCCATATTAGGTATCTGAGTAAAAAATGCCAACAAAGAATAAACTTTCTCCGTACAATTACCGGCACCTGGTGGGGAGCCCACCCCGAAGATCTTATTATGTTGTATCGAACAACTATTCTCTCAGTGATGGAGTATGGCAGTTTCTGTTTTCAATCAGCTGCCAAAACACACCTCATTAAACTCGAGCGAATTCAGTATCTTTGTCTCCGTATCGCGTTGGGATGTATGCCCTCAACGCATACCATGAGTCTCGAGGTTTTGGCAGGCCTACTCCCACTAAAAGATCGCTTCAATTTATTATCTCTTCGGTTCTTCATCCGGTGTAAAGTCATGAACCCATTGGTGATCGGAAATTTTGAGCAGCTGATCGAGCTAAATTTTCACTCCGGATTCATGAGTTCATATCATGAATTCATCTCCATGCAGGTTGATCCTTCTTCGTATATTCCCAACCGTGTTTGTTTCCCTGACTACATCAATTCCTCTGTGCATTTTGATCTGTCCATGAAGCAAGATATCCATGGATATTCAGATTACCAACGATCGAGGATCGCTCCAACGATCTTCGATGAAAAGTATGGGGGTATCAATTGTGATAATATGTACTTTACTGATGGGTCCACTATAAACGAGTCCACAGGATTTGGAGTGTTCAACGAATTTTTTAGCACCTCACACAGTCTTCAGAATCCTTGCTCAGTGTATATTGCTGAATTGGCAGCAATTCATTGGGCGCTGGACAGCGTCGCCTCACGACCTGTTGAACACTATTACATTGTAACGGATAGTCTTAGCTCTGTCGAAGCTATCCGTTCAGTGAGACCGGAAAAGCACTCACCGTACTTCCTTGAGAGAATACGAGAAATTTTGAGTGCTTTATCCAGACGCTGTTATGTCATTACCTTTATCTGGGTCCCTTCACATTGCTCCATTCCGGGTAATGAGAGGGCTGACTCATTAGCAAAGGTAGGTGCAATTGAAGGCGATATTTATCAGCGTCAAATCGCCTTCAATGAATTTTATTCTTTAGTCCGCAAAAATACCATCGCTAACTGGCAACGCAAGTGGAATGAAGATGAATTGGGCCGGTGGTTTCACTCGATTATCCCTAAGGTCAAACCGTGGTTCAAAAGTCTGGACTTGAGTCGGGACTTTATTCGCACCTTCTCCCGACTCATGTCCAATCACTGTTCGTTAGATGCACTACTCTTCCGTTTCAATCTTGCCAGTAGCAATCTCTGCGTTTGTGGCCAAGGTTATCACGACATCGAGCACATTGTTTGGTCGTGCGAGGTGTATCTGGTCGCCAGATCGAATTTAATGTGCCGGTAAGAGATGTGTTGGCTCGGTTAGACCTTGATTACATGTCCCATATATATGTTTTCCTTAAAGCTATAGATCTTCGTGTGTGATTGCCCCTACATCCTTATACCCTCCTTTCCTTCCTTTGCGGGTAATTCGTCCCCTTGCTATAAATAGTAGAATAAGTTGAAATGTAAATACACTATAGATATACGAATAGATTTATAAATTGAGTGTTCTTCAACATTGTTACAATTTCCTTATATCCCGTCCTCCTAAAAATATGTCACCCTCCTAAACTCGAGTACACCGCGAGTAATCGGTTTTCCACCTTACTAACCATAGATGTAAGAAAATTGTTTATATATATAGTTTTAAAATTATATTTAAGAATTCGGCTCCTTTAAACTTAAGTAACTGAGCCTGTAAAAATAAACGAATTAAAAAAAAAAAAATTCGCGTTGACGGCAGAATGGTGTCGACATCTGGATACGACATTAGTGTGTATGAGGCCAACTATTCTCCATCAGATTAGTCGGCCCTAAGGCAATTTTAAATTGCTAAATTTTGTATGAAATTTTTTTTCTTGGCGCTATTTACCTACTAGAAGTACGTTGTTCTGACCCTAATTTAAACTATTTTGTATGAACTTTGTGATATTCTCACCAAAACTTACTATTATAATAGAAAATTTTCTTCGGACACAATTTTTATATGATATTTTTTCACTACTTGCAAGCAAAAATGATTTTCATTTACATAGAGTACTAATTTGATTTGGGAAAAATAATTTCCATTTATAATTTTTATTTTGAAAGAGTCCTCTCTATTTCGCACGGCGAATGAGGTGAGATGGCTCAAGTCACTGCATTCCCATAGGCGAATGGCGTGACTATAGTTTGTCACTAGGTGAGATTTGAGGTTGTGTCCTCATATGCTATCAACTCGGGTATCAAAAAGAAGTTGAAAAGTAAGGTAGCTTCAACAATGAAGCGAGAAACTTTGCTATCTCACGTCACTCGCCGCTTGGAATAAGGGGGAATGTTCATTTCTTCAGCAAACCCATATTGTCATGCCTACTCCTCCATTCCGTAATACGAAGCTCAATGCCGCCAACGCGGATCTCTGGTAGAGACGTTCAGCTCATACAAGTGAGTTGCTCATTTGGAACAGCTCTTCAGCGCAGTTGAATTTTGCGGTTGTCTACACAATTGCATAACTACCATGGGACATTTTAATGTGGGCATTTTCTTAATAGACGGAAAGCAAAAAGTCACAGGAGGGTTGTGTCTGAGACACGACCGCATAGTTGACGTAGGATTCCGTTAGACCATCTGTTGATCTTGGATATGTTTGAAGAATTACATCTTTAAACTCTTTAATAATGATTTGGTTTTGATGTCACTGTTAGGGAACACATTTCGGCAGGAACAAAATATCCCCCTCCTTCATGCGATACATCACTCCAATAGCAAACACTCCTATTAGCTAATAGGTTTATGATTATAAGTAGTACGTAAGCATCATTAGGGTTCTGTATACCTGTTGATATGTTGAATTAAAATAAAATAAAAAATGTATTTGCAATGCCGATTTCCCCCAGGAAGCATGGTTTTGATGTCTCTGTTAGGGAACACATTTCGGTGGGAGTATTTCATGTATTTGAAACGATTTCCCCCAGACAGTTTGGTTTTGATATCTCTGTTAGGGAACACATTTTGATGGGAACACAAGCTTTCCCTACTATCATGTATTTTCAATTCCGATTTCCCCCAGGCAGCTTGGTTTTGATGACTCTGTTAGGGACTCGCCGCATGTGTCGTCAATTTCGACCAATCAGAAGTGAGTATTTCCGTTGGGAAAGGGGTTGAGATTTTTCAATTGTTCGATAGTTAGTTTCATGACATATATTATTTTCTTCAATGTAAAAAATTGTTATGGAGTGTCGAAATCGGCTGACGCAAAAATTTCATCAATCCATCATGAAATGACTGAGCAATGAGCGTTTAAAATTGGACAATTTTCACGATGTGCTCGATTTTCGATTTTCAATTTGTAGCCGAATATGTTCCCGAAAGACGCAATCCTACGTCAAAAATTAAACGAATTTAATTTGTAATTGTACACAAACTAAAACTAATATGAATTCTAATAATATAATATACAACAAATATTGAATGCTGAAATCCAACATAAAAGATGCTTAAGATATGCTTAACTTAAACAACAGAAGAACCAGCAGTAGCGAAATGAAATGCCTTCAGAAATATTGGCCGAGACAACGATTTTTGATAAAACTACCGAGATATTTTTTTTTGCATCCAAGGATATAAAAATAAATCAACTAATAGGCACAACGAGAAATAATTCTTCGCGATGACAAAGGTAACAAAAGGACCATTAGAGGCCCCCCAGACTACAGACTGACTTGTCGACCGATAGTTCGGTCGGCTTCTTAATCAGTACGGAGTGGTATGCATGTGCTGGGCTGGACTTATTACGTTCCCGAAGAGATGTTGACAAGGCCCTATTTACGTCAGATTTGATATCATCAAACATTGATTGTCCTGAACTTCTTTGGTTAATAAATTTCAACATTAGCCGACGTTATTTGCGTACCAATAATGTCTTGTTCCTCTCATCATCACGCACTAATTACGGTTATAATGAACCCGTTTCTAGTATGTGTCGTAGAGGTGGGCAAAACGGTTCACTTCAATGAACCGTTCACTGACCAACCGTTCACTTCGGAGAACTAGTTCTTTTGAGCAGTTCACTCACTCTTTTGCATAGTAGAGGGATATGTCAAAGCAAGTATAAAAAAGTGTGGGATGTTATGTAAGACTGTTCTGTTCATTCATAAAATGCTATTTATTAGCAAACAATTATTCTCCGAATTTTGTGAAAAATATCTCAAATCAAAAATTGATTTTGAAATTTTGATTTAGTTCGAACCGTGATTTACTTTTCTCAGCACAAACTAGCTTTGTATGCTCTTCTTGCGATGTTTGGCAATAGCTGCTATAGTAAAACTATACCAAAACACGAACGCCTATCTCAAAATTATGGAGCACAATATGATATGATAGAAAAAATGTTTCATTTCAGCGACCCGAATATTCATTTACTGTTTAACAAGACTGTTTGGAATATTGACGTAGGACTACGTCTAACCGGAAGATATAGGGGGTGAAATGGAAATCCAGGCACTGAACAAGTAGGAAAAAATGCAAGATTTGGAACGCTTATAACTCGAGCATTTCTCAATAGATCGCAAAGGTTTTTTCATCAATTGATAGGAAATATATCTACGCATCTATCATAACGAATAACATTTCATTTTTCTTGAGATAAATAATTGAATAATTGTGAAATATCAAGCATTGTCAAAATGCACTATGTGCCCATTTTTGATTGGTCCATTTTGTGCTCCTCAAATCGTACCGACCAAAACGGGCAACCAGAGCAGCAGCGAAATAGAATGAAGCACGATTGGAAAGGAAAAAGAAAAAAATGAACGAAACATTGGTCGCAGTCTCACACATGCGTAACTCTCGAGCCAGCCAGTCAGCTTAAAAATCCCCGCTCCGCTGCCATAACGATCATTCTTTGTGTGGACACCGACTGGACAACATCGTTGCTGGACGGGCTGGACGGCGAGGGATCGAGTGCCTTTCTCAAGGCAAGAGGGCGGAGGTGGTAGTGCTGGAGTAAAGTAGAGTAGAGTTTTCAAAGGGCCTTTCTCAAGGCTAGAGACGAATGAACTGCAAAAGTTTAAAGTCTCTATAATACAATACTTTCCTTCCGTAACGATCATTCTCATTCAAACCGTACACCACATCGGTTCGCATCACAACACATCAACAAACCAACCCAAGCAGCCATGTCTGGACATGGTAAAGGAGGAAAAGTGAAGGGAAAGGCAAAATCCCGCTCGAACCGTGTTGATCTGGAGTTCCCCGCAAGGATAGCTAGGCCGAGCGCGTTAGTACCAGTGCACCAGTCCACCTAGTCGGCGTTATATAGTTTCGGCCGCCGAAGTGATCGAGTTGGCTGGTAGAGCTGCTCGCGACGATAAGAAAAACCGCATTCAGAACAGAACACATCAAGACAACAACAGGCAGTGGCAGCGAGTGGCGAGTGGCAAACGCAATCGCAAAACGGCATCAGGTAGCAGAAGAAAAAAGTTTGTTCTTTATACAAACTGCTTTGGTGGCAAATCCAGAACAAGGCGGCATCGAGGGCGTTCGAAATGGTTTTTTTCAAAACCACGAGTACTAAGTTTTCTAAATTGGAATCATTCCATAAAACAAGACGCTTTTCAGGGCCATTAAACCTTCCAAAAAAAGAGTTTAGGAGATACAGTTCAATGCTTTCTAAAACATTATCCAAAACAATAATAAAACACAAATTGATTTTTTCATAATTTGTTTGCCAGGATCTGATGAGTATGTGAATTTGGCAGTTGTTCTGAGCTTATTGATAGTTGGGGACTTTCCTGATTATTCAATATTCACCAATTCATAAATTGTTTCCAGATTGAAAGTACAGTAATTTACAATTAGTTCGACATTTAGCTAATTGGACGGACATATAATGCGACTTATTTAGTTGGACATTTTTGTAAACATAGAGATCCAAATTATGACCCCACATTGAAAGTCGACACTGTACCACTGTCATCGTAAATGTTCAATTACAGGTTAAAATCGCCTCCAATGCGACACTGAGTGGCGCTTCGGCACGTCGCATTGAATGTAATTTACTGTAAAATATGTCACAAGCTGGATGGGAAGAAATTTTCCAACTGTGAAAGCTGTGGCGAGTGGCAAATGCAATCGCTAAACAGAAAGGTTTAGCCGAACAAGATGGGGATATCGAGTGATAACAAAACAATAAACTCTTTAGATTGAAGATAATTTTGTGATCCTGAAAAGGACCCTTTTCAGCCTGCATGTGAATCCAACGAGCGAACAAATCGTAATGAATGTATTTTTTTGCCATCGCTCCCTTTTAACGCTCATTCGTTCGTCTCGTTGGACTCGCCCCTCTGGCTGAGTCGGCCGATTTGTCTCTATCCTGTGAGTGTGTACCGCTAGAGTATAAAACACGCGGACCCCAAAAAAATATCTTATTTTCTTTCAAACCGTAAACCCGTGTGGTTGTACGGCATCGGCATCGTGGACGTAACAAAGGAGGACAAGTTAAGGGAAAGGCAAAGTCTCCAGTTCCCTGTTGGTCGCATTCACTGATTGCTGCGCAAGGGTAACTAGGCCGAACGGATTGGTGCCGGAGCACCAGTATACCTAACAGCGATTATAGAGTTTCGGCCGTCGGAGTGCTCGAGTTGGCTTGCAAAGCTGCTCACGACAATCAGAAAACCCGCATCAAGAACAGAGCAGCTTCGGTTCGGCGCTCATCAAGGCAACAATTAGTTTCAGTGAGAGGCAAAGTGTTTCTCCGGCACCATCGCATTAAATGTAATTTACTGAACAACATGTCACAAGCTGGATGGGAAGAAATTTTCCAACTGTGAAAGCTGTGGCGAGTGGCAAACGCAATAGCTAAAGAGGAAGGTTTAACCGAACAAGATGGGAATATCGAGTGATAACAAAAACACAACACCAAAGGTTCTTTTCAGAACCATCAACATATTCATAAAGAGTAAACAGTAAACTAATCCATTTTTCAGGTAGATAGGTGGGTATTCACGTATTCAAAATAAAACAATATATTTAAAATATATATATTAAACAAAAGCTGTCCCCTTTGTATAGTCCTACGTCACTCCGGTTATGTCCCCGACATTACCCACCCGTCTTTTTTTCGTTTTCGACTGTATTTTCTTGGGGAGGTCGATTTACATATCATCTTACTGAAATGTTAACTCAACTCAACTCTCAACTGAAAAATATGAAGTTATAATTTTGTTTGATCAATTATCAAACAATTCAATTTAAAAACCATCGTATCCTAAATGCTGCGTTTTATTATGAAAACGACAATACAGACATCTTATTTTTGTTGTTTTATGGGGCTATCGTTTGTTTCCCTTCGTTAATTTGAGGACCATTAACCTTGCAACACCATTTATCTATCACTCGTTCGTTTTCTTTCCTCTTATACATCGATCACCCCACACAGTTCGTTCTGAACTGTATACACAGTTCAGTCAGCGGTCAGTTCGTTTTGAACTGGGTATACAGTTCATATGAACTGTTGCCCACTAGAAAAGAACGACCGTTCGTTCACTCTTTTTGGTGAATTAGTTCTTTTGAACAGTTCATGAACGGTTTCTTCTTCTTGAATGGCGTTAACGTTCCCTGTGGAACTTTTGCCGTCTCAACATATGCATTAACTAGCGTCATTCATTAATGCTTAGTTGAGATTTCTTAAGCCAAATAACACGCCTTGAATGTATTCCGAGGGGCAAGCTCTAGAACACGCGTGACCACAGTGCAAGTCGGAGGAAATTTCTTTGACGAAAAATCCTCCGGCCAGAACGGGAATCGAACCCGAACACCCGGCATGATAATGTGAGACGCTAACCACTCGGCCACGGGTGCACCATGAACGGTTTGTCCATCTCTAATGTGTCGTGTGTTTAACCGATGTAGTTCCTGTTTCGATTGTCATCTTTCTCGTTCGTCCCTTAAAGCTCTGTACTCTGTAGTCCTCACATAGATTTAGTTTACAACTAAGTTAGTTTTAAGAGGTATTTGTAGGCTAGTTGTAAGTTTCGATCATTAGGGCACTCATGTAAAGCTTGTTAACGTTTTGTGAATAAATGTAAATGTAAATGTGCGCACATTACACCGATTCAGTTGGGTCGGTTTTTGCACCAGTAGGCCGATCCGACCAAACTGTCGGCTGAAAAAAAAAAGTCTGTAGTGTGCGGGGACTCTTATCAATCATCAGCATTTATGCCGGGTGGTTTTCTGAATTGTTTTGATTCAGCACGCGGAAATAAATTTATATGTTTCCACAGTCGTGTTTAAAGAACAATATAATATAGTAATTTCATTTACAAGCATATAATAATGTTTATTATTTTGTTTGGCGATGTAAGAAAAATTCAATGAAGTAACGAATGATTGAATATCTTCAAAACAGCTCAGCAGCTCATCAGCTCATCAGTTCTCCAGCTCCGTAATGAGCTGATGAGCTGCGTTGTTTTGATTGCGAGCCGATCCGAATCCGCTCACTATAATGAAGCGATTCGAATGAACAGCTCATGAGCGGATGGCACATCTCTAGTCTCTGGTTGACATTATCGAACACAGTTTACTGTTTTAGCATTTATTTTGCTTTTTGAACCCACGCTACGTAAACGGAATGGACGAGTTTCTGAGTGCATTGAAAGTAAATATATTGAATTTTTCAGTGCGCAATAGTCTATTTTCTCTATTTTCTATTACAGAAACAGGAAGAACTTCAACCAGAGCCTTCATATGCCGAACAGCTGGAGAAACAAAAGGAAATATTGTTGAAGCAGCGAGAAGTTGACGATTTGAGGAAGCTTGCTGTTGGTGAGTAGTATACTGAAAAAGAATTATATAGAGAAATAAAAACCTTGTATTGTCATATTCCCAATTTCCACTAATTTGAACATCGCATAAGATTTTCAAGTTTGTTCCAACAACATTATTTACAGAATTTAAAGCATGCTGTCGACAACTCGAAGCCGAGGATCGCTGCCTTCTGGAGCAAGCCAACAAAACAAAAGCCTTAAGCATACAGTTCGATGAATTGAAAATTCAAGTCCAGGGTATAATTGATCAAAACATTGCTTTTACGATGGACAAAGTTCGCCAGAACTGTCTCCGTAATAGCGGACAATATGACCGGAAGCGACAAATGATAGTGGACCTGAAACAACAATTGGAACATTACGAACGGTCATACACTCAAATGAAGGAATCGAAATGCGAGGTATTATTGAAAAAATGCCAAGCAGAACTTGAAGAAGAGAAAATCAAAATGGGGGAAATTCGTTCGGAAATTGCTGATATCCGGAAAGGAAGAGTTGACAAATCAAAGCAAAATTGGGAAGAGAAAAAGAACAACTTTTTAGAAATAGCCAAATTGTGGAATAAAATTAAAACGCAAGAAGAACAAACTTCTATCGTTTCGCAAAACAATGAATTGATAAGGACCCGCATCATCCAACTGGATAACGAAATTGAAATACAGAAACAGAGAGAAGAGGCAGAGAAAAGGCGTCGAAACGCCGAATTGAAGGAGCAAATGATTACTCCATTGAAAATTATTCACGCGAGCAAGAGTAGCAAATCGTTCAAAAATCCCAATGAGTTCCCGATGCTCGTGGAAAAAATGCGTGCGCAGAGGTCTTATGAGGAAATTTTTAAACGAACTGATTATATAGATCTGCGTGGATCTAGAAAATCTGGCCACAAGATTGAATCTCCAAGTGTTACTAAGAAAAAAAGGATAGCTTATTTCAAGAGTTCTGTACAAAAAAATGGGACACAGAACAAAAACGTGATTGGTGCTACTTCTACATCGAACACAGTATCAACACCGCAAAAACATTTGAAGCAAACTTTGCAAAAGATACGAACCGATAATAATGCTAATGGTGAACATAATGAACAGGAAAAAAAGCTAATCCCATCCCCATCACAGGAAAGACTTAACACCCACAAGGATTCCCCGGATGGCTCCACATTGGTAATTGCTTCTCCACCACAGAAGGACGGGGAACAATCTGAATCGATCGTCACGATTAACGATCGGTCCGCTTCGGAAGAGATCGAATGCGGATCTAACGGCAAGGATGCAGCCCCTGCCGACGTAATCTCCTTGTACAGCACCATTTCTACGCTGGATTTAGAAGCACGAGATGATAGCAGTGAGCTGGGTTTTGACCTGTCGCCTCTTGGATCCTGTCGGGATGGTAGAAACGCAGCTGGCAGCAAAGGAAGCGGAAGTGGCGATTTGGATTTTGATTTTCTTTCGGATTCCCCCAAACAGGGAGCTTCTGGACGGAGTGATCAGGGGAATGATTTCGATTTTCCCGAAGCTAATGACGATGGTACATTTGATTTCTTTTAATTGTTTTTTTTTTCAAGTTACGTAGAGTTGGTCTTTGGGTTCTTGTTAAATTGGTTTACCAAATACGATTGAAACATGTATTATTCTTTGTTACATTCTTAAATAATTCTATACTTTCTTGTGACATGCATATGCTAAATTAATTGAGAAATGAAAATGTTGATTATGTCACGAATAAAATATTTTGGACAATCTTGAATTATTTTTTTTCATTGCACATTAGATTTTTATCAAAAAATCGAACGAAATGTATATACATAAAATTGCATATATTTAGGTGTTTCTGAAATATTTTCCAGAGGAAAAAATCAGAGATGCAAACCAAAACAGACTAATTCGCTGAAGGTATGCAACCAGCAAACCTAATACAGTGGAACCCCGATGATCCGCGGTGCGGATTATCCGCGAAAGCAGGCTCCATAGTAAATCTACAGGCCTTCCCCGAATTTGTCGGTGAATGATAGACTCATACATTTTTGTTTTGGTCATGCCTTTCACATTATCTGATCACTGGTGTACTCGACCTGGTAGATGGATAGTTTAATGATTTATGTATTGATAAAACATAGTTTTCATGCCGAAATATCTTTTTTTCGTGTTTGAAACTTCTTTTTAGTCATTTACAGCGTTATCCGCGATTTTCGTTATCCGCGATTTTCGTTATCCGCGGTGAGCTAGCCCGACTATTCCCCGGATAATCGGAGTGCTATTGTAAAGGTGGAAACAGAATGCCGCGTTGTGCGTTGCTTCTCATCAGCAGTCATTGCTTGCGTTTTGTACTAAAACATTCGACCGACGCAGTCTGCTGGTTTGCAGTCACAATCTAGCATTCGCGTCACCCCTTTCCATGTAAACAAAAACAAAATAAAATTCGTATGAAAATCTTATTCTTGTTGTGTCCAAGGATCAGTTGAATGTTTTTAAAAACAACACATTGACATATCCGCGCTGGCGGCATTGAGCTTCGTTTACTAGTTTAGGGGAGAGTGAAAGAATAGCTGATTTTCAGTCGGAATGAACACGTTTTCAAAATTAAAATTATGAATGAAAATTAGCTTTTCTATATCAAACTAGTACTCTATTTGAATGAAAAACATTTTTGTTTGCAGGTGGTGTAAAAGTCTCATACGAAAATTGTTTATGAAGACAACTCTATATTATGATGAAAAAATTCAGCAACAATGGTGGAATTGGCTAAACAATTCCAACATTGTTGCTGAATTTTTTCATGGTATGGTTGAATGAAAGTCAGAAACACGTGTTTCAAGTAATCAAATAACATGATGTGAAAATTAAAAACCGGCTTCGTGTCTTCTAATCTGATAAAGATTACACTAATGAGTTTGGGACCCAAATTATGGCCCTAATTTGAAATTGTCACCAGACGTCGACGTCATGCCACTGTCATCGCGAATTCTGCGCAAGCAGTTTAGAACAAATGTTAGCGTTTAGTACAACGATGCTAATGACGCAACGCATTATTGTGTTCGACTAAATGGAAACACACATATTTAAAATGAAGTGTCAAAGCACAATTGTCGCAACGTGACGCATGGCGCGGCATTCTGGTCCCACCTTAAGCGTAAGAACACACTGGACGGCTCTCCCGCGCGGATTTTGCAATGACAGATCGCCGCGGGGCCTCGATAATGAAATGTGAATGAGATAAAACACATAAGGCGGGGCGGGTGTGTGCGGTTCCAATATCACTGTTGTAAGGTTACTCATACGCTGCGGTGGGTCGATGGAGATGATGCGCCGCAACGGTTTTGTGGGAGTATTAGTGTTTATGCGCTTTTGATAGGTGTAAATAAAGCAAGGCAATAAGAAATGTACTCTCAGGTGAGCCAATACGTGAAAATCATTCTGCGGTCATGTAGCTGCGGATACTCGAATTCCATCCAAATTGTCGAGAAATGCAATATTTTAGACGTTTGTGATCAACTTCTCTCTCCCTCTTGCTCAGGTAAACATCCCCTCTTCCGTTTTCCACCATTCTGTCTTTATATACCGCATCTCTCATCCGCTTACTATCCAAACAGTTGTACCTTGTATCATAGACTCGTCTTGCATCCGTCTAAAATATAATAAGCCGAGAGCCGCTTAATGTGTTTTACTTCAAGTTCCTGCTGCGACTTGTCATTGCGAAAATCGCGCGGGTGAGCCGTTTAGTGTGTTTCCACGCTAACTCTAAAAATTATGACAATTCTTTCACTCGGTGATTTGACATGTAGGGGAAATGGGGGTAAGATAGACATGTTAAGAAGAACTTCAATTATATCTTTGGAAACTCATGTTTTCCAAAACTTGAAAGCAGTTTCTTACCGTTCAATATACTGGTTTCCGAAATAACTGGCCAAATGTTTTATGAAAATGTGTTTTTCTATGTTTTTACAGAAATTAAAAGAAGCCGAAAAGTAGAGCTTTTTTTTCGATGCGGATATTATGGACATGAGTGGGAGGAATATGGACAGGTTAATAACATACGAAGCGTAGAAGTTTATCGCTCGCAATAGGAAAGATTTCGATCTCTCTCTGTGTTTGTTTGTCCAGTAATGCCGGATTTACAATCATTCACAATGAGCGCGATTTTTCTACTTCAATAACGATTTTTATTCATTAACCAATCAGAGCAAAGCGCGATATCACCCATGACAGTGCGAAAAAAGATAGAAACTCCAAGCTTTGGCTGCGAAAACCGCGTTGCTCTGACAGTAGACACAACATACATCAGACAGGTGGAACAAAATATGCTAAACGGGTGGAACGATAAATCGAAATAAATGTTCAGCTCTATATATATTTAACGCTTTATCAAGTGAGAGCTGAGTCGATCACCTATTGCGTATTGCTGCATAAGCATAATTATTTTAACACATTTTTGTTAATATTCGATTGAATTTGTTATTGGTTCAAATATTAATTATCTGGAATTTTATACTTGTATTCACACTTCTAGCGATATGATTTTGCTCCATCATTTTGCTTCGCTAAATATTCAGAAAACTTCTGGTTGGTGTACTCCAATCCATTGTCGGTCCGGATAATCTTCAACTTGTGTCCAGTTTGCCGCTCAGCCATCACGTGGAATCTCCGAAACATATCCAGAACTTTGCCCTCCGACTTCGATCGCAAAAAATATACAAACATCCGTCTGGACTTGTCATCCACAAACACGATGTAATACCTGCTTCCTCCGATCGATTTGACCTGATCGGGCCGCAGATGTCCGAATGAACAACCTCCAACAGCTCCAATGCACGGGAACCTTTCTTATTGAATGGATGACGGCTATGCTTTCCCATCGCACAAACACTGCAATCATTCCCAGCCTTGTTGCTCAGTAGCACGCCATCAACCAGTCCATCCGCAAGTTTCTTCAGTCCCGTCGAGTTCAGGTGACCCATCCGTCGATGCCAGATATCCAAAGATACTGTTGCGACGCACGTTAATGCCGTTCCACCATTATGTTGATCCAACTGGAACATGTCATTAGTGTTGCTGCCTGTTGCCACGACATCGCCACTCGCGTTCAGCACCCTACAACCTTCATTGTCGAAAATCATACTGTACCCGTTCTTTACAATTTTGTTGACAGAAAGGAGGTTCACAGATAGCTGCGGAATATACCGCACGTCGTTGACTTGAAGACTAGTGCTTCTGTCACGGCAGCTCGGTCGCAAAATGGTTTTGCCGATTGCTTCGATACTCATCTCAGCCTTGTTCGCTGCAACTACGCTACCATTTGATGGCTTCAACTCCTTCAATAGTACCTTGTTATGAGTCATGTTATGAGTCAGCACCCTACAACCTTCATTGTCGAAAATCATACTGTACCCGTTCTTTACAATTTTGTTGACAGAAAGGAGGTTCACAGATAGCTGCGGAATATACCGCACGTCGTTGACTTGAAGACTAGTGCTTCTGTCACGGCAGCTCGGTCGCAAAATGGTTTTGCCGATTGCTTCGATACTCATCTCAGCCTTGTTCGCTGCAACTACGCTACCATTTGATGGCTTCAACTCCTTCAATAGTACCTTGTTATGAGTCATGTGAACCGGAACCGGAATCGAAAAACCAATCGGTGTTGCTATTGGACTCGATCGATGACAAGACGACACAGAAAGCTTCTTCCTTCTTGCTCCTGCAATCCTTTGCGATGTGCCCGAATTTCTTGCATTTCCTGCATTTCGGACCCTTTGATTCCGTCTTCGGTTGATTGGCCGGTTTCTGCTGCTTGTTGAATCCTCCACGCTTACCTCTTGCCAGTAGTGCCGCATCCGACATTGGTACCTGCAGCTCCTGCAGTAGCTTTGTCTTGGTCGCATCTCCTGTTACAGGGGTTCCAGAGTTTTCCAGAGCCATAATCATTGGTCTGTACTCGTCAGGAAGACCACACAGCAGCAACGCGCCAATCCACTCATCCGAAATTTTGAATCCAATCCCGTTGAGTTGGTGAGCCGTCGAAATCACTTCGTTGACGTATTCAGACATCGACGCATAGCTTCCCAGGTCTGTCTTCACTAGTTTCCGCAGAAGTCCTACTCGCCTAGTGAGTCCGGAGTCTTCAAACGCTTTCTCCAGATTATCCCAGACTTGCTTTGCAGTCGTCGCTTCCTCTACATGAACGTAATTCGTTGGTTCCAACAGAAGAATAATCTTCGCTCTCGCTTTTCGATTCTTGACAGGGTCGATAGCTTTGAAAGTTCCATCCTCGTTCTTCTCGGGCTTGACGGCCTCCCAGAGGTCTTCAAGTTCGAGGTAAGTCTTGACGGCGAACTTCCATGTCGCCCAATTTTCCCGTCCGTACAATCGCTCGATTCCAGGTAGGCTTGAAGCACCGTGTGATCTCGAATCTTGATTTCCCAAACTTCCAATTCTTGACGTTGCCATTTCGAATATTCAAAGCTTCAAAAAAAAAAACGATGAATAGGCCCATAACCTATTGTAGCTTCGAGTGAAAAATCGACTTGATTGTTTGACGGTAACTAACGGAATGAAAATTTTATTTTTATTTATTTTAATATAAAATTATTATTCGATATGGTTTTTGTTTAATGTTTGTCACCATTTGCCAAAATAGAACATGTTCCTCTATTAAGTAGAATATACAGGGTGGTGCATAAGTCACGCGCCAAAGTACGTAGAATAGAATGTAAGGGATATTTCCTGTGTATACACACGGAGAGCGCCTGTGTTAAACACACAATGAAGTTAGTAATAAAAAATCCTCAATGATTTCGATGTTCTGAAATTTTTTCAATATTTCTCGATTTTCAAAGTTCTAAAAATTAATAAAAGTGGTAAAATCGCAAGTGTACTGCATTTTCAGCGCAAGTAAGATTTTATGTGATTTTTTATCGATTTCATACTGAACAGTTTTTGTTTACTTCAGCAAAATGTTGAAGTACCACGTCCCGCGATGCCGGAACAGAATAATTTCGAATGCGATAAACTAATCGGAGATGTTTTCAGCTATCCCATGCATTCGTTAAAGGCGAATGAACTGCAAAGTTTAATACCTCTTTAAAACAAAGGACCATGCATTCGCTCTTTGGATCGGGAACAGAAACGACACTGCTTCGATATAACCTCTCCACACATTTGTTTATCGGTTTTGCATTATTTGCATTATCTGCTATTTCCTCATTTCGAAACATATTTTGAAGCAGTTGTTGTGCTATATTTAAAAAAATTAAAAAAATGTTTGAATTTATATGGATTCGATCGATGGTTCATTATTATTTCTTGCTTTTTTTCTTTGTCCGAAAATTGTGTCTCTACACTCGAATACCCCCTTAATGGAATGGGATAGAGTGGACCACTCTATCTACAAGAGCTGTTCTAAAAGTATCACGATTTTTGTATACCCACGGATTACTTATACAGGTCGGACTCGAATATATACAGACTCGATTATATGTGATTCGATTATATTCAATTTTGGACTCGATTATATACAGTTTGGAAAAAAATATTCTTTGTTATATTTCAAATATGACTTATTTCAAGAAGAAATGTAACTAAACTAAACAAGGATTTTCTTCATCAAATATGATCGTCTATCACCTTCTGAGAGAATCTGGATAATTTTTTTTTTTCGTGTGAGAAAGGTGTTTTCTGACTTTAAGTGAATGAATCAAATTCCACTTTTATATTCAAAAAATAAAAAAATACATGAAAAAAACCAAGTTTTTTTTTGACTCGATTATATACATGATTCGATTATATGCAGTGAAAAAAATCAGAAAGTGTATGTAATCGAGTCCACGCTGTATTCGATTTCAGTTGTTGACGTGCTCGGGCTTCCGGCACGCTTTGCGTCGTTTACATCTTTTCGACCCTCCGAGCACATTTTTTCGAACTCCGATAAACGTTGTTTCGCTCCAAGATAGGTTCACCAGATGTCTCTCAACATTCGGAATGTGTTCGCGCACTTAATTTTGTTTCTCACACAAAATTTGATACAGATTCTTTGATCCATTTTTGTAATAGACGAAAATCGAAAATGAGCCGAAACAGGTGTAAGAAAAACAGTTGTCAAAAATTAACTGATCATTCAAAATAGCCGTACTTGTTAGTATAACTGAGAGACATGAGTACCAACATAATGCCACAAAAAAAAATCTAGAATCGAATATACGTAATCCGCGTAAATTCGAAAATCATTACTTTTTGAACACACCTCGTATAAAGGCGAAGTTGAATTGGAAGCTGTCTAACATTTTATTGACCTACCGGAAAATGATTTACCATTTTCATTTTCAATTCTCATGTTTGGACGCCAAATTCGATAGAGATTAGATTTGTTTTTGCCAAGATGCCAAGAGGAAACAAGGAATATTTCGTCTGTCAGTTTCTAGAGGGTTACCTAGTGTATATGAGAGACTTTCGGTCCATCGGTCAATTTATAGGTAAGGTCACCAGATACGGCCAGAAATGAGATTATTGTTAAACGGCATGTACCAGTAACATTACCATTTCTTTGAGTATAGAGAGTAAAAAAAATAATTAGTTGTCATGACACAGATAGGAAAAGCAGTCACAATCATGGATTATGGTCGAAATAAATAAATTTAGTATACTATTACATAATTATTTCTCGGTCGTCACTGCAACGAGAGAGTTGACTTTGTTCTTCCAAATAAGCTTCTGAAGCTATTATTCATCATTTAAGGACGGATTTTTCGAGATTTGAACCATTGTGGATAGCATATATCTAGACAAATTATATGTTGGATATGCATATCAATTATTACATGTTTACATTATTTGTGATTAGGTTAGCCATGCCCTCACAACCTCAATACTAGATGCTATTGACAATGAGAAACAGAGATATGGAAATCACCTACAAGTTACCTTTACGAAGTATAGAGTGATTCTTTTATAGATGGTTTTTTAAAAAGATAAAATAATTAAAAATTTATCATGAACGAGAACCATTTTCTACGTTGCTACTTCTCGAGGACGAAAAATGAAAAGGTTATCATAAAAAAGAACTATTTTCTACGTCTAATTCCTTCAAACGCTAACATGATCACTCTCGAAGATCCATTTTTTTTATCCATTTTTTAAATGTCAAAAAATATTGATCACAAACACTATGTGTGTCACACAATGGGTCATGAAACCCTCACGGAAAAAGTACCTCTAAATGTAGTGCCTTTTTTTATTCTTTAGCCTCTCAACTTTCAGCCTCCTGGGCTGGTTCGCCTCTGTAGCGACGGCAGTAGACATTGCCGCATGGTTAAACAAATGACATAAAATATACATAAAAATAACCATAAATTTGAACTAGAATAATAACATTAAGAACATTTTAAAACATTTTTAACTAATTAAATAAAAATTATTGGTGTTTCTCCACTTGCTGCCTACTTGCTGGATCAGATGGCTAGGATGTCCTCGGACCATGGCTCCAGGCCAGTGGAGATGAAACCTTGCCGTTGAAGATGCCGAAGTGTTCTTATTCCCCTTCATCGTGGAGGGGAAGGAACAAGGATCTTCGTGGCTGATCCATTGTTCACGTGTTAGATCGTGAAGATCAATTCGGCATCTTTTAAATAGCAGAAAAGCACTGCTACCCTGGCTGAATCGTCGCTTAATATGTCCCGTATACTCCCGCTGATTCCATAGCGATTTCGCAGATCATCAAATTTGGGGCAGCCACACAGGAAATGTTCGACGGAGTTGTGGATTTGGCAGTGGTCGCAGAGTAGACGGAAAGGTCCTCCGCTGAATCCGTGCGAGACCGAGCAGTGGCCGGTTCGCAATCTAGATAGGATTCGTTGTTCTCGCATCATTTTAACGTCCTCGAATCCTGCAATCGAGCCCTTAACCTTTCTGGCGAACTGCCCTCTCTCTGCGAACCACTGTTCGGGCCAGAAGGTGCGGAAAGAGTTGGTGATCCACAACTTCATGTCATCAAGCGGCACCTCCCGAGTGAAAAACGGTCCGATGTGACCGATTCCGGCAAATCGGTCGGCCGCTTCGTTCCCTGCAATGCCACTGTGTCCTGGAACCCACATGAGCACAGTGTCGGGCAATAGGTTCTTCCTGACGGCCTGTACCCATGGGTATGTATTGCCCTATGTTTCTTCGTGTTTTGTTTGTTGTTACTAATTGTTTTCCCGATTAGGACTCAATTGTTAATTTCCTTCCATGGTTATCAATCAAAATATGCTTTACACTCTGCCAGATACGTACACGTGGAGACTAATTTAAATCAGATATGTCCCATTCTATATTTAGATCACGGTAAGTGCGATTACCCCGAGATGCTGCAACAGAGATTAGGTCAAACCGCTACCCGAATATGCTCATCTCGAACCTTGAAAAGTGTGAATCAAAGCACGCGAAACAAAGCTAGTCTGTTTACCTGCTGAAACATTCCTCTCGGATCGTTTCAGCCGAAATTACACAGCTTGCTGCTGACTGATAAGGCTGATAAACAGATAACGCTGCGTAGACAAACGGTGTTGTGTGATGAATGTGTGAAGGCGGTCCCTACCAACCACCTAGTGAACGGACAATGCGACAGCTATGAATCTCGGAAAAAGCTCGCGCGCGCACACACTTCAACCTTTCGCACACGGTTGGTGGTGATGATGTTGATTGTAATACCGCAGTATTATTCGCACGGGTTATCAAGACTGAATATAACGAAGGAGTTTTCCGGGAATAGTTCTAAAAAAATTGGAAATCGCTCGTATTTGAACTGAGAGTTATGTAGACACAAACTGGAAATGTCCTCCCGGAACGTGTTGGAACTGATTACAAATTTGCAACCTTGAATTGCGAATAATGGAGGCTTTTATCAATGAGATGGTCGAACCACGAGTGTTGGATCTGATTGTGCTGATTCTACCGAAATGGAAGTTGCTGATTTACATATTTCTGACAAACGTAAGGATTACTGTTATAACTTAGAAAATATGGTTTAAGGAAAAAACTTTGCTCTTATGAACAAAGTTCGTGTTCTTATGAATTGACAGTAATATTTGTGGGGGTGATGATGACGATAAGTTTTGTGTGTGGTGTACAATCTGGTGCTGGTAGTGAAGATAGACTGAATCGACACATCAATACTTTGTTTAAACATCTACAAATAGGGTTCTTCAGAATTTTTCAAGATACAAATTGTAAAAAAAATGTTTCAGAATATATATTCTATAGACACTACTTGCTTTTCCTATTAAGATTCTATTATCTCAACACGGAATAACATATAGGGCTGGGGAAAAGAAATGTTGTATTTCTGATTGAAATTTGACGCTTTATTTAATATACTTTAAATTATCCAATTTAAGTCAAATATGTGCCGTTTTGTTCGCAAACTTGTTGCCATTTAGAAGGCAACTTCGTTATCCCCCTTTTATAACCCACCCACCACCACACCGCCACCGAGCTCGAAATGTGCCTCATCGCTGAAGAAAATTTAATGCAAAAATTCAGCATTTTGCTGCTGTTGTTCGTTCACCCAATCGACGTATGCCCGACACATTCCATGGTCACCACGCTCTAATTTTTGTACCAGTTGGACTTTATATGGATGTAGGTGCAAGTCCAAATGCAAAATTCGCCACAATTATGTGTTTGACAAGCCCAATTGCTGAGCACGCCGTGGAATCGAAACATTCGGGTCATCCTCCACACTGGCAGCAACAGTAGCAATATTTTCGGCCGAACGCACATTACGATGATGCACAGGTTTCACAATATCTACTGATCCAGTTTGTTCGAATTTACGCACTACATTAGCGATTGTGTGCTCTGTAGGCCGTCCATGACGACCAAAATCCGTCCGTAATGCTCGAAAAACATTTGCCGGGTTTTCATCATTTTTATAGTATAATTTAACAAAATTAACACGTTGTGCAATGCTAAAACGATCCATATTGTAAAATGGCAGACATTCAACTACCGATATGACGCTTTGGTTGACAGCTATGTCAAACGGTTGTCAGCGCAGGGCTGTATACTTTCGGAAGCCCGAAATGGAAAACCCTGTCGTAAAATAGAAAAATGAAATAAAGAAAATCAATATTCATTTCGTTCAAATGCTGTCAACAAGTCAAATGTTTCAACAAATCTAGTCAGTTTATCTGCTTCGCCGATGATGTGGATATAATTGGAAGAACACATGCGATGATAGCGGACTTGTATACCCGACTGAAACACGAAACATGGATGATTAGACTTGGGATCAATGCGTTGAAAACTATATACATGCTAGCAAGCGGGGTTGATCACAACAGAATTCTTCTTGGTAGTAGTGTTGTGATCGACGGCAATGAGTTCAAGGTGGTAAAGGAATTTGTCTACCCTGGCTCGTTGATAACAACTGACAACAACAACAGCCGATAAATTCGAAGCCGCATAGTCAATGGAAGTCGCGTCTAATATGGCCTCCGCAAATCGTTAAGGTCCAACAAACTCCGGCCCCGTTCGAAGTGTACCATGTACAAACCCCTAATTAGGCCGATTGTTATCTATGGGCGGCGTGGACGATGCTCGAAGACGACTCACAAGCACTTGTCGTTTTCAAACGCTAAGTGCTCAGAACAATATACGGTGGTGCACAGGAAAACGGTGTGTGGAGAAGAAGGATGAACCACGTACTGGGACAACTCTACTGCGAACTAGAGAAATCCAATAATAATTATACCAAGAAGAAATATAAATCGAAGAAGTATCCAGAAAGACGCCAAGGTTGGATGTTTGCGATGAGCAGAGCGTGTTGCAAGACTGCAGGACAGCAGCCCTGTAAAAATGGTGCTCGGATCAAATCCGGTGGGAACAAGAAAAAGAGAAGCCCAGCGAGCATTGGAGCAGGTGGTGGTTGGTGGTTGGACCAGGTGAAACAGGACTTGACAAGAACCTGTGCGGCCGGGAGTTAAAGAACAGCAGCTATGGACCGGGAATGCTGTGAATAAGATGCCAGGGATGCATACACACAGGAATGGTCTGTAAGCTAAAGAAATCTCTTTAGGACTGGAGCAGTCACTCGAATGCTGGAATAACCAATTTCATGATTCACTGGTCAGCATTGAATTTAAACAATCGACTGCGGGCTACTATTTGTACACAAAGAAGACCAGTGACACGATTGTTTACATACTTTTCTACGTGGATCAACTCCGCAATATTGACCAGATCGGAGGATTGAAGGAAGTAAAACCGCTAGAATCAAAAAAGACCTAGTGTAGAACGAGCATTCCATGATTTACGATTGATCAAACAGCTTTTGCCGGACACTTTGTGCTGCGTCTTGGAATGGAGTCAACATAATTGTAGCAAGTGAGAGGAGACAGCATGAGTGCTGATCACACCAAACTTTTCACAGTTCGATGTATCTCATGCTCGGAATGTGGTCTGATTTTGTTGAAAAACGAAACGTTGAACCAATTGAAAGCCATCCTTGAATGCGCGCATCAATTACTCAAATTTTAATAACACATCACGGGCCTCACGGATAAATGCTTCCAAATCCATGTTTTCAATTAGCTTTGAAAGATTTTGTACAGTACTACATGGAGAGGAAGAATTATAGCAAGAATTTCCAAAGTCCAAAGATATCATATACAGTGATAGACATTTAGCCGTTTAGCCGCACTTGAAAAAAAAACTTGAAACACTTACAAAACAACTAGGAATGTTCTTTTTATCGGAATACTTATTTGCTGTAGTGATAGTATATTTAAGTCACTTTTATTGAAAGGACGTGCGACACAATCACACACACTCAAGGCGGCATCGGTGGATATAAACATTCAAACGTCGTTTTTTCCCGAGACATACGTTTAGCCCGAGGGCATAAAAATCGAGTTTTCGCATAATCACCAAGCCTTTATCTGTGTTTTTTGAAAAAATACTTGGGAATGTTCAATTCACATGATAAATATTAGATGTGCAACGTAAGAAGTTGGTCAGATTAGTGATTTACGTAGAATTTAAAGGAATGGCAAAAGGTATTCTATTGACGGAAGTGGGGCGGAAAATAATAAAGATATTCAGTGAACAAAAGTTTTCTAATCGCTCGATCGTAACAAAAACTGGTCTATCTGAGAGAGTGGTACGGAATTTCTTTAAATAATATGGGATATAACGACCAACAAATGAGAACACCACAGTTACTTTGCGTCTTAAAGGTCGAATAAGACACGAAGCAACCAGGAAACGATGTCCTGCTCACACATTAAGGCAGAATCGGTTGTTCCAGTAACGAAAAGGCATATTGCGCGCATCTTGAATGAGTCACCAAACATCACGTGGAAGAAACTTCAAGGGAAATCGAAACTGACCGCCACCCATAAGCATAACCATCTCATTTTCGCTCGGCAATACATGGAATGGAAACTAGAATGGGAAATGTTGTATTTTCCGGCGAAAAAAGTTCAATTTGGATGGTCTGGACTGTTACAGTTGCTATTGGTACAATTTAAGTCAACGGAATGTCGTGAGATCGAAGCGAAACTTTGGGGGCGGTAGTTTGACAGTGTGGGGAGCCGTTTCCTATCACAGCAAGCTTCTCATTTGTTTTATTTTCACCCGAATGAACTCCGAAAAGTATCTTCAATTACTCGAGGACGTTTTGATTGGCCATATTGAGAATAACGCTGCCGATGATGTCGTTTTTTCAGCAGGATTATGCATAGATCCACGTTTCCAAGCAACCGAAGGCATGGTTTGCCGAGAAGGACATTCCGCTTCTTGAATGACCTGCTGGCAGTCGATTGCAATCCCATAGAGAACCTATGGAGAATCTTGGCCGAGATGGTCTATGCAAACGGATGACAATTTGACAACATTTCCAGTCTCAAGGCAGTAATTCAGGAATGTTGGGCTATAATCAATATGCAACACTTTAAAAGCTGTCTGACTCGATGCCAAATCGAGTTTTCAAAATGATCCTATATGGAGGTGGACATATCAAATATTAGCTACCGATTGGACTCAAAATTTGCCGCACAAATCTTCTTTTATTGAAATTTCAGGATGCGGCTAAACGAATGTCCACCCTGGTTCCACATATTTGAATTACTCAGAAAACAAAAAGTGAATTTATACTTTTTTTTAGAATGAATTCGATGAAAATAAACAATAATCGTGTTTTATGAGCAAAACTGTACAAATAATTGACTTGTTTTTAAAAATGTTGAGGGAAAATAGGGTGCGGCTAAACGAATGTTTACCACTGTAGTAGCAGAGGGATTCATCGAGCTACTTAGGCCTGTTTTAGCATTACATTTGCCACTTTTAAAACTTTATTTAACTCTTTTGCGTAAATCATAAATACGATGGAACGAATTCCAGCTCCCTTTTCTTGATGATTCGTCTTTTGTGCGTTCAGACTAACCCTACCGAAGCGCTTTCCTATAGTGAATGAAACAACATCGTCTACATTCAGGTCATCATCTTCTCCCCAATCTACTTCTTCAGTGTGATCGCAATCGACAATGCGGAACTGCAACTGATCTGCCCATCGGCGATGCTCTTTGGCTTCAATCTGATCCACCGGGCGCTCTTCGTACGGTACAATCTCAACAACACCCGCACCATACTGATAGGCATCGCCATTCTGAGCATCGGAATCTCAGCGAGTGGTATCGTCGAAATGTACATCAAGGATAGTGGCTCATACTTAACGATTGTGCTCCTGTATAGCGTGATAGGAGGTGAGTACATCGACGTTGAAGTGGATGCCCATTCTAATGATGTTGTTCCCGTTTTCAGGTTACGGGTACCACTTGGTATTCTCCAAAATGTGGAAGATTCTGGACAAGATCTTCAACGCCAAGAAGGAGATGTTCGTTATAAAGTTTCTTCACTCTTTCGGTCAGTCTATCTCATCGCTCTTCTTATTGACAGTGATTCATTGGCCCTGGGAAGACTTCGTGTACGGTGCCTTACTGGTCATGTTTGGAGGAATTCTGTTGAATTTGATTCCACTCACGATTCTTATTGAAAACGAAAAGAATTTTCTTAAACTTGATCAGGATTCTCTCGTGAAAATAACCGAGAAGGGAAATGAATCGTTTTATAATGACGTTGCAAAAAATTATACTGGAACCCAAGAGGATGTCGATTCGCGGCAGAAACGACCTGTCGAAGCAGAACAGATACCAATGATGAGTTGGAAGAATCCAGCCAATTACAGTAAAGAGGATAACTTACAGCTCACAAAACCAATGGAGGGTGAATATGACGAGGAAACATTTGCCAGAGATGGAAAGTACTTCAATTCGGATGGAGTAGAAATTCTAGAAATTATCGTCGAGGAAGATGATGAAAATATTGCACAATATGAGGCGGCAACCTCACACGTACCCCAGGTAGAAGTCAGCAAAGATTCACAATGGCTGAAAATAAATCAAATTTTCACGTCCATCGCGAAGATCTACAATAATATTCATTTGGTACAACATATTAACACCAGAATAATCAAATCTGTCCGTTTCGCATTTACCGAGCCAAAATTCTACAGCTGTTTGCTGTTCAAGTCTACGGACTTGTGTGTTTTTGTATTATTCCTGACAATATTGGCTAAATTTATGTCCTTTCACTACTACCATCGGGCCAAATCAAGACAAATGTTGCTACTTTCATACGTGACCATCTCGTCGTCGTGGACCGTCTGCTCATTGCTGTTGCTTTGGTGTGACATCAGGTTTCGGAAGCAGCACGACAAGTTGCTTATCTTCAGTATTCTCTTCAAAGCGTTTGGGTATTTTTGTGTGTACTCCACCAAATCCAGCTTTTGGACGGTGACGGGATGCGTGCTGATAGGCGTGAGCCATGCGATCGCTTGTTCGTATCAAGATCTAGTTATTAAGCAAAAGTTCAGCGCCCGTCAGTGGAATCTGGTCAAGGGAGCGCTCTGTTTCGTGGGTGGAATGCTTATAGTAGTGCTCGCTAGTCTAGTAAACGTAGCGTATGTTTATTGTAGGATAGACAATGTGCTGCTAGTGTTACTGTTGGTGTACTGCATTAGTGGCAGTACTTGGATTACATTCAATTATAGGATAGTTCTGAGGTAGGAATAAAGGCTGCTAGAATAAATGATTTTTTATATGATTTCAGAATGTCCGAAAAGGTACCTTTTGTCAATATCCAAATAAATCGTGCGATGCGTCAATCATTTACCTTCTGTTACGAGTTTTATAACCTGGAGCAGTGACTCTTATTCAGGTTACGACGATATCAGTGGAAAGATATGATTTGAGGCCTTCGGGGCTCTTGGGCTTCGAAGTCAGCAAGGGATTGATCCTTCCTCACGATCATGGGTCAAATCTCTTGAGACGAACACCTTCCAACGAAATTCACCATTTCTTCCTTCCTGGAATCATTTCGCATCAATTGCATTACAAATAATCTACCCCGACAGTTTCAAATAGACTTGGCTCAATTGAAACTTAAACCATCTGGATATAGGAGTTAATTTGAACTTGGTAATTGTGTGGCTCTTAAAACCGAGGAATCACCCAACACGCTCTGTGACACTGTGTCGCTCTCACCTATACTGCACCCTGTATGAGAATGAGCACAACTAGGTGCGGCGCAACCGAGTGCGCAATCCTGACGATAGTAACGCACCAAGTGTATGCAGACAAGATGGGATAACAGGTTCTAATTATTTAACTTTTATTTCATACCCAACTGGACCGATTTATTTAGTCCAAGCTTCTATTGTTTATGAATCTGTTCTTGGTTGACACTTGTAGTTACACCGTAGCAAGGCGTTGTACTATAGGTGGACCGCAATGTCAAAATTGCTGTTCGGCCATTGCTCGTGAAAAAACAAATTTGTTTACAAAACAAGTCGTATCTTTTGGTGACAAATGCATTCGTTGGCAAAATAGCTGCTCGCGCTTTATTGTCGAATCATAACAGTGCAGAAGGATGTTTTAGTATATCTTTTCGCCTTTCTTTCCAAGCAAAATGTACTTCTGTTTGGCTCCCATCGGCGGGGAAAAGAGTACTATCAGCTTACGGCGATGGTGACAAAAAATAACGCTGATTGTGGCTCAACTGATTTCGCTCAGGGAGGAGGAGAATGCTGTGCATATACCGGGAAGGAGATCCGGAAAGGGCCGTTACAAGTAATTGGCTAGAGCAAAAGGAGGTTGTGCACTATATTTTACGAATATATATTTGCTTATTTTTTCCTTCAATTATTTTCCTTAGCGAGTTGACATTGTGCTCATTGTGCTCCCTTGGCCGAGTGGTTAGCGTCATAACTAACATGCCGGGTGTTCGGGTTCGATTCCCGTTCTGGTCGGGGGATTTTTTCGTCAAAGGAATTTCCTCCGACTTGCACTGTGATCACGCGTATTCTAGAGCTTGCCACTCAGAATGCATTCAAGGCGTGTTATTTGGCATAGAAATCTCAACTAAGTACTAATAAAAATGACGCAAGTAATACTACGTTGAGACGGCGAAGTTCCTCTAGGAACGTTAGTGCCATTGAAGAAGAAGAAGAAGAGTTGACATTGAAATCATAACCACACACCCAAACAAGAAGTAAACAATTCTGAAAGTTAAGGCCCATTTATACGTTGCTAGTAGCTGACTTGACAATGAGCAGCTACTGACCCGGTGGACTCGCTTGACAATTGGTTGACTCGCCTTGTCCGTTCACACAGTGTGAGCTGCTGGCGAGAAACTAGATACTACGGCACGGGTTTACCAGGGATGCCAGGCGACTTTTCAAATGTCCATCAAATAGTCAGAAACAGCAATCAGGTCCGAATTTGTCAAATGATTGGTCCAAAATCGACTTCTTTATTGGCAGTTTTCATCTTAGGTTTTCAGTTGAATGTATCATCACACAATTTTATAGCAAAACAAACGCTGATCGTGTTTAAAAATACATACTTTGTGCTGAATTTCTTTGAACTGAAGGTACTATCCGAAAAAGCAGAAAGAGAAAAGGATTCGGGCCAGGAATTAGATGCAAAGAAAAGGAGCAACAAATACAATATTGAAGGAACTCTACGATGAGGATCCCCGAGATTACAGAGCAGTGTTGATAATAACACCTGAACAAGTGAAAAAACTGTTGGATTTAATTGCTCCACGAATACAACGCCAAGATACAGTCATGAGGGATGCTGTACCTGCAAGAGTTAAATTAGAAATGACATTGATGTGCCTTTGTTTTGGAATATCGTTGGGATTGTTGTCGATATTTTTTAGAATCTCGAAAACATCCATAGCTCAGATAATTCCGAAAGGATGTGATGTTATAAATGGTAGTCTAAAAGATTTTTTTTTTAATTTTATTTATTTTGTGAAATGAAAATGATAGTCGATTTGCAGGTGCAATAAATACGCTTCAAAAATTTTAATAATGAATGAAAATGTACTTTTTTAAATCGAATATGTATTCTGTTTCTTAGAACAATACTTTTTTTTGTAAGTTGTGATCTGATAATGATTCTATATTAGAGATTCTCAAGAAAACTATCTCAAAAAGAAAGCGTGCCCCGCCAGCGTGCAAAACGAAATAACAATTATTTCGTTTAGAAACTATGAGGGTTTTATTTGTTTTTCCAATAATTTTCAAGTCTATAAATATCTTCACATATTTTCAAATATCTTAAAAATTGAGACATTTCATTACATTTGGCATCACTGATTCGAACGCTAAATTCTGTTTTTGACGTTGTGAAGCATGCAAGTGCGAGTAAATTCAAAAAACTTTGAAGTAGCTCGCACGCCGGATCACACATGACAATAACTGGCATGATGTGTTCACACGGTGTGAGTAGCTGCACTGCAGTAACTGACTAGACCGACTCGTATGCTTACTCGCACCGTCTGAACCCGGCTTTACGTCTCGCTACTCGTCTCACGTAATGTCCTGAAAGTGTCAAGAACGAAACACCTATAGTTCAGCATCTTGCACCGTAGCTATCGGTGTTGTCTCGATCAAGGCGCCTAGAAGTATATCCTAAGGTGGGCCAACTTGCTAAAACCACTCTTCAGCCATCTTGGAAGTCTACTGTGTTTTGTTTGTAAACAAAACACAATACGCTAGTGCCGAAGCTCGCTCCTGATTAGTCTGTCTCTTTCACGCTTCAAGCAAATAATTCCCCTTCTGCTTTCATCCGTACTGTCTTCATATACCGCTCCCCTAACCAATATAGTGACGAAACGGCCTCACCTATTACCATAGACCCGTCTTGGTCTCGATATGTTAATTGATTGCCAGGATTGCCAACTCCATTGCTACTGCGGCAACATCCTCCCCCGGGTGCATCTTGCTATTCACCAATACTGCACTACTTGAATTCACGTCCAACAAAGCTAGCTTTGTCACTGGTCGACGAAGAATGCTTCCTGAAGTTTGTACCTTGGCTTGCCGAACTCGGCCATCGGTTCCGACAATGGTTTCAGCTATCAGTCCTCATATCCAGCAATTGCGCTCATTACCGTTGACTACCAGCACCAAGTCCCCTGCTTATATTGGTCGAACCTCGGTAAACCACTTCGGTTGTCGTATCGGTTGTCGTTCGTATCACTGGCAGGTACTCCACAATCCAGCGATACCAGAACCGATCCAATGTTTGCTGGATTTGATTCCATATTTCTTGCAAAGTCAATTGTTGTGGATCTGGTGCCGTATCCGGTAGACTGGCACCGCTCGAACTCTCCATCAGAAAACGGTTCGGTTTCAACGCCTCTGACTCAGCAGAATCCAGAGGCAGGTCAGAAGCCTTGAGTTCACAATACTTTCCGCTTTCACGACCAACATTTGTAAACCCCTAGTCATCCAACTTCCCCTCAGCGTATGCATCCATAATGGCTTTCTTGACGGACTGCACAAGCCGTTCCCATGTGTATAAAAGTCTACTTTGTCGATGAATTGGTAAACGTTGCCGACAGTTCCTGATTTATTTTTCTCCCCCAGCAAGCGTTCAGCTCCTTGGAAATTGGTTCCATTATTGCTGATGAATTCTACTGGTAAACCACGTCGCCCTATGATGCGTCGCACACACGAAACACACGAAGATGTCGACAGACTGTACGTTACCACCAAGTGTACCGCACGTACGGTAAGGCACGTAAATAACGCTATCCACCTTTTGACGCTGGCTCTTCCGCATTTGACAGCGTCACACATGTCCAGGCCGCAATTTGCGACCACTGTCACTCGCGAGAACTGCCAAACTCTCAAACTGGTGTAAATCAAGGTGCCTAACATACTGCCAGGTGAAAACCACTCTTCTTTCTTCTTCTTCAATGGCACTAACGTTCCTAGAGGAACTTCGCCGTCTCAACGTAGTATTACTTGTGTCATTTTTATTAGTACTTAGTTGAGATTTCTATGCCAAATAACACGCCTTGAATGCATTCTGAGTGGCAAGCTCTAGAATACGCGTGATCACAGTGCAAGTCGGAGGAAATTTATTTGACGAAAAATTCCCCCGACCAGAACGGGAATCGAACCCGAACACCCGGCATGTTAGTTATGACGCTAACCACTCGGCCAAGGAGCACGAGAAAACCACTCTACAGCCATGAATTTACTGGACACACTTCCAAAATAAAAAAAAATGAATGAAAATTTACTTTTCTGTGTCGAACATGTATTCCATGCAATACAGTATTACGTTTTCTCGCAAATTGTGAAATAATATTAAACGGAAATAGTATCTGATGAGTATTATTATAATGGTGAGTTATTGTGAATGTTGTGTGTTGTGAAATATATAGCCAAATGGTTAAGTAATCGTATAACTGAAGTGTCTTCATTTAAATTTTAAGATTGCAAAACTGCCTTCTTTAAGTTTTTGCGAATTCGACGATTGTTTCGAGTTAAATATGGTTGGGCGCGAATGGGCGCACCTTGTTCCAAAGATCTGCCTTGGGCTCACCGAGTAGTTTGATAGTTTTGCAATGACAGCTAAATTTGCAACACATCTTGACTCGCGGATCATATCCTCTTAGCCGGGGCGTGTGGGAAACCGATTACTCGCGATGGACTCGACCAAGACGGGTCTATGGTACTAGGTGAGGCCGTTTCGTCACTAAGTTGGTTAGGGGAGCGGTATATGAAAACAGTACGGAAGAAAGCAGAAGGGGAATTATTTGCTTGTAGCGTGAAAGAGACAGACTGATCACAAGCGAGCTTTGGCACTAGCGTATTGTGTTTTGTTTACAAACAAAGCACAGTAGACTTCCAAGATGGCTGAAGAGTGGTTTTAGCAAGTTGGCCCACCTTAGGATATACTTCTAGGCGCCTTGGACTCGACATTAGAAGGGTGACATATTTTCTCAGGAAAAAGATGGGATATAAGGAAATTATTACAATTTTGATAATCGCACACGCTCAATTCTTAAATCTATTCGTACATCTATTGTGAATTCACATTTCACCTTATTCTCCTGTTTATAGCAAGGGGACCAATTACTCACAAAGGAAGAAAAGGAGGGTATGAGCATATAAGGTAATCACACACGAATATCGATAGCTTTAAGGAAAACATATATTTGGGACATGTAATCAAGGTCTAACCGAGCCAACACATCTCTCA
Organism: Toxorhynchites rutilus septentrionalis; assembly: GCF_029784135.1. Classification (NCBI taxonomy): domain Eukaryota; kingdom Metazoa; phylum Arthropoda; class Insecta; order Diptera; family Culicidae; genus Toxorhynchites; species Toxorhynchites rutilus. Next base: position 129,344,406 of record NC_073744.1, on the reverse strand, counting down.
CCGACACATTGGGTTGCCTTCCTCTAGCCCGAAGGGAGTTTTCTAAATTCGATCTGGCGACACCTCACACGACCAAACAACGTGTTCGATGTCGTGGTAAACTCGGCCACAAACGCAGAGATTGCTGCCAGCCAGGTTGGAACGAAAGAGTAGCGCGTCTAACGAACAATGATTGGACATGAGTCGGGGATTTCCTTTAATGCTTATTTTAATTACAGTGGGAAATTTCTATAGAAGTAGAAAAAAATAAAAATGACTTTCTCATCTACCTCAAGAGCCTGTTCATGCACCTTAGGCCAGAGGGGAATCCATCAGGAGGAAAGTGATGCCACAAACGGTTCCGCTTGAGACATCGGAGCATTTTCGTTTGGCCATCCAACATTGAGAAGATTCCGGAAAGATGTCATCGTTGCTGAAATATAATCTACCAGTTCCCCTTGGAATTTAAAAATACATTCATACGAAAGTTTAATGTTTTCCATACATATAACACTGCAACCAAACACATTTGGTTTTGTGATTTTTCAGTCAAGTGCAATGAACAGGTGGTTATCGAGTTAGTATTACTTCGAGTATCGAGGAGAATCTGGAAAGATGTTATCGTTATCGTCAAGTGCAATTAGCAGGAAAGCTTCTAAAAATTATTCTTACCCATCAGTAGGATATTTTCGTATCCAATATTGCATGCGCGCGCAACGGAAAATGTTTCGCATCACGAAAATCATATAATTTTCAATCTATTATTGCTCAGTCGCTGAAAGTTTCAAACTCAGAGAGTTCATTCGCCTCTAGTTTGCCTTCCAAATTGCCATCGTAAACCACACCTTCTCTCGATTCAATCACGGACAAAAAGCATACTTAAGCTGTACTCTGGTGGTGAAACGCATTCATTTTTCGTTGCGACATCGACAAGACAACATCGTTATTGAACGAGCGGAACGAGCTGGACGAGCTGGACGAACTGGACGGCGAGGGATCGAGGGATTCATTACCTGGCTTGACCTGACCTGAAACGCATTCAGTTTGTTTGGAGCTGTGAGGGAGCGCAGGAAAGCCGACCCATCAGGATGAGAAGAGAAGACAACCAAGAGAGTATCAGCATCGAAAAACATCGGAAACATCGGATCAGCCGCCACACATACACGCGCGGATCTATTTTCGTTTTTTTGCCATTCAGCGCCGAGAAGATTCCGGAAAAATGTTATCGTTGCTGAAAAATAATCTGCCAGTTCCCTTGGAATTGAAAATTACATTCAAGCAAAGGGCTTATTATGTTTTCTATCCATATAATACTGCGACCAAATACATTTGGTTTTGTGATTTTTCAATCAAGTGCGATCAACGTAAGACCACGTCTTTCGGCAATTTATTAGAGCTTTACGCGTACTGGCAAACGATGTTTACTCAAAAAACTGATAAAATATAGCGAATAGTTGCGAGAACAAAGAATCCATACGTTCAAACCCTACAGATTGATTACAGTATCAAATGAACTGAATCAGGTTTGCCTTTTAAGGAAATCCAGAGTGTCTCTTTCTTTCCGTATGTCGTTTTGCAATACGACATCTAGGCCACCGGTTAAGCCGTACCTCTTACAAAGGTCCGCAGTTCGCTTGCATTCCGCTAGAATATGCCCCGGCGGGTGCCGCAACAGGTGGGGGTTCTTCTTTTTTTGCTAGGAAGTTATGGGTCAACCACGTATGTCCGATAAGAAGACATGATAGAACTCGCTGTTCATGCGTGTAGGCTCGGTCCTTCCATTCGCCGGTTGATGCTTTGATTCTACGAAACTGCAAGTCCCTATCACGATTCCATTCAGCCTCCCAAGAAAGGAGAATGGAATTGTTCGCCCTTCTAATGAAGTCCTTACCAAGTACACCCATACTGGTAACGGAGCCTCTCCGCCCTTCGTTAGCACGCCGATCGGCTTTCTCGTTCCCTGAGAGCTTGGTGTGATTCGGAATCCAACATAGGATCGCATTACTATATCTCAGCTGCTCTTCAATTTCTTGAATGATGGGGTGTCTGATCTCACAACCCTCTACAGCTTTGAGGATGCTAGCCAAATCCGAACAAACTACGACGCTATTAGCATCGTAGCAGGTTATCCGTAATCGAGCTTGAAATTCAAATTTCCATCAATCAAGACACCTAGACACAAAGTTGTATCCCTCGGGGATAGCTATGCCATTCATAAAAATTGGAGCTCTTTGAGCACCCTGGCCCGATTGCTAGGATACTCGATTTCTCACTAGGAATCGTGAACCCAACTTCGTCTGCCCACGTCGAAATACTCTTAACTGCGCTTTGCAATCGATTCCTGGATTTCTGCCATTAGCCTGATGATATTAGAAGTATGTTATCAGCATATAGGATGACCTTCATTCCATCAGGGATGCAATCGAAAATCGAATTCATCGCTATCAGGAAAATAGTGACCGATAGGAATGCACCTTGGAGAACTCCGTTTTCAGCCATTTTCGCACTGGAGAGGCAAACCCCAACTGCTAGCAAGGTATGCCATCATTCTTCCTGCAAAATCCCAGTTCACAAGCGTTGCCAGAACCGCCACACCTGGTCGTAAGCTTTAGTAATGTCTGAGAGAGTACAGACAGACTGAGAGAGCACAGACAGACAGAGAGAGCATACTACCAACTAGTGGTATCGATATCTCAGGATCTACTCGACCGATTAGGTTTAAATTTTTGATCAGCATGTTAAAATGAATTATCTAAACCGTAACATAGCCGTTTTTTGTGAGCTTATTAACAGCGATTTTTCATTGAAGATAACTTATTTTTGACAAAAATGACCTCCACTTTGACACTTTGGCCACTTAGGTATTGTCCTAAAGTTTCAATATATTCATTGGAATTCGTTCTGCAACACCCCGTTGCCTCAAAACCGATGCCACCAGCAGGGTACCGATTTTCAGACAGCATCTACGCATCCAGCGTAGGTAGCCGAAAATCGATGCTAACCGCAAATCATACTTTCCACCCAGTAAACATTAAATCGTATAGTTTTTGCACATGCTAGGTCGCATATGAATTCGTATCAAATTACAATCGTATGAAATATCAATTAAAGGATGCATTATGTCCGAAATCCGAAATCGTATAAAACACAAAAACACGATTTTCTATATAATTGATGGATTAAGTCGTTTATTGGTATAACGATCATTCTAGTATCGCGATTTGCAATATTGCATACGCACCTTCTATTCATTTTATATAGCATTGCCGGGTCAACTCGCACATAAGTGTAAAAAGCATCGTATATCGTTATACACGACTTTATATGCGTAAATATCATGACATATACGTACATTGCCTCCACTTTTATGTGTATATGCCAGTTATATTCATCATATATCATCCAAATATGGCTTGGGTGTATGTATATCGCCACCAATTAAGACTATTCATGCGGTTTAATATTTGCTGGGAAAGGTCGACATATTCAAAAACGAATTCGCTATTATTTTGATTCGGTTTGCATCCCTGATATTTTTCCTTTGGGAAACGTTTCAGGAACGCTTAAATATATGCAATTTGCAATACATGATACACAGTTCGAGTTCGGTAAGGGATTGGGCCCTATTATAGAAATCGAGACGATAAGAATTTTGCTCGTTAGCACCAAGCGAGTGATAGCTATCGATGCAAGTGTCAGAAATTTTCGAGTTGTTTGGTTCGCTTTTTGCATATCTTCAGAGAATTATTTTGTTTTGGTTTGTGTCCCTGATACTTTCCTTTGGGAATCATTTCAGAAACGCCTAAATATATGCAATTTTCAACACATGTTCGTTGGTTTTGATCAGTATTTATATTACGGTGCTGCCAGAATAGTCTATACAAGGTAAGTGTTCAATCCATCATTATTTATATTAATTATTTTGTAAATTACAATGCAGAATTTACTTCCAGCGCATATTTCAGTGGCTGAAAATGAGTGGACAAACAAATCACCACCAGTACGACTCGTTGAACCAATGAAAGCGAATGTAAGCATTGCTCGAGTTTTTTTTTTGAGGCAGTTCAAATAGAATCCCTGTTAAGGAAAAGTGGGAGGAATTCAGTGAGGAGATTGATGCACTGAGACCATCAATGTGTCTTAGTTCAGAATGGCAGAAAGTAAGTATTTCTTCTACGATACTCATAGCTTCATAAGTAAATTTTATCATATTCTTCGAATTACTATCAACCGTATTTCCTACATAAAAATTGCTTATTCCTGCTAGCGTACATTAGTACGTGTTACTTTTGTCAGTAATTTTCTTTTTTATTGCTATACTATACCAAACTTTCTATACCATATGTTAAAGCTGAAATGTCTTGCAAAACAATAATGATTTTTTTTTTAAATTACAGATTTGGATTGACATGAGGTGAAAGGTAAAGAAAACACGCACACAACAAGCGAAAATTTAGGGCCACAGGTGGTGGCCCAATACAATAAAGCTATTGACGCCGCTACAACGAGAAATCGACGCTAAAAGAAAATTACATGCAAAAAAATTGTTTTGCTAAAAAAAAGTGGAATTCATGCGTGACTCCTTACGGAATTCATTTCATTTTCTAATAATTATATTTTTTGTAAAGCAAATTGTTCCATGAAGTCGTTTTTATTACACATCCATACATGCATTACACCCATTAAGCTTCATTCGTAGATGGAATGTCAGTTTTCTCCAAAACATAACCATATTAACCCGTTTTATGCCAAGCGTTCGAAAAATCGAACAGTAACTTCGATAATTTTTCATGGCTTTGGAAAGCAACTCTATGATAAGGCTTTGGCATCAAATGATAGCTTAATCTATTAGCTACCACTTACTATCAATTTCATTCAAATTTGTATCACTTTATTGGGCATAAAAATCGATTCAAAGCAAGTATGTGCGGAAAGTACATAACCTCACATAACCTAACAAAAAACAAAGCCTTCCCAAATATGAAAATATGTAAACTTTTCTAGAATATTACTTTGATAAAAGATCACACATTGTGATGTAGGAATAAAAGCATTGGATTGAACCTCATACAAGAACAAAAACGTAGGTATTGGCCAATGTTTTTGTTTGGCGCTTTTTTGATTTTTTGTCATTTTCCGGGAAACAGAAAAAAATAATTCTTGAAGATTGGGGTTTCTGTAACGTCAATAATCAAAATTACACCAATGGCTCTCGTTAAAAAAATAATGTTTACAGCTTGGTCGTTAATGGGTTAACACTTTTGGAAATATAGATATTTATAATTTTCATAGCCGATGTCTCAAAAAAAGATTTGGCATCCTTTCTATAGTGCTTTGTGAAACATTTCAAACTCGTTTCAAAATATTTCATTACTGCCACTGACATTCGAGCAGAGTAACGAATCGAGCTGTTTTCGTCGATTTTTATAATTCCAGATTTTACTCGGTGTGATAGTGATAGTGATTGTATCGAATCCTCGATTCGATTTCTATAATAGGGCCCATTATCTCGATTTATAATTTCGAAATTTTGCTCGGTGTGATAGTGATAGGGATTGTATGGACTTTTCGATTCGATTTACGTAATAGGACCCAATATCAAATCAGAATTTCGGATAAAATCAACCACTGGAGTTACAATCCCGTTTCTGCAATAATTTATTTTAATGGTTTCTACACCCTCGGAATTTTATTCAAGAATCTGAAACGGGTTACAATGCGAAACATGTTGTTAGAGAAGTTGCATCCCCTACATGAAGATTGGTGTGATTACTGCTGACTATTTCACCTAATAGCCGTAGTTTTTGCATACGTGTTGTGGTTTCGTGTAGGTTTATCTATTTCAGTAAACAATTTCTCTCCTATTGGTCATCTTCAAATATAAACGCGAATCAATTTTGTTTTCAACAAAAAAGTCTGATAAAAAAATCTCGGAATTTCTATTGGAAACAACAAAATCGCTCGAGCCGATCAACAAACAGATGGCGTTCGCGTTCAAAGCCATTATAATTTGATTGAATACTGCACATTTAAGATTTCCGCATTTACTTCTAATGCTCTAAAAGTATGTGACAATTCTTTCGCTAAAATAAATTGAGTACGTTTTCGTTCGTGTTTTTTTTTGTTTCGGAAGCTATGAGGTTTACACACACATAAAAGTGGTCGAATGTGGGCGTAAGGGAGGGGAGGGGAGTGTGACTTATCGTTGCGAAACGAATTTTTACAACACAAATTCAGTCCTTACAGGACTTTGTGTGTCACCGCGATCTCTTCGAGGGGACAGTTCAAAAATGGTGACGGAAGAATAACAAATCCATTGTTTTCTTTGCGGTTTTTTTGTTCGTTACGATCTTATGCTTTTTTTTTTGCTTTCGTTAATAAGGAATTATGATGGATAAATGTTTATAAGTTATCTTCTTTTTTGCCGTTTTAAGCTGCAAATTATTATCAAATCGGTATAAGTTATTTAGTATTAATATGTTTCTCACTTGCGTTACGCATTAGGGATACTTTTTTTTCTCTTTCTGCCTCGCGAATATCGTTGCTATGAATATAAACATCTTTGAGCGAGTAATTACAATTGCAATGTGGAGTAGTGCAACTGCTTTTCAGGACAGTGTTAGTAAGAAAGGATTAACCGAAGAATTCAAACAACAGAAAAACATAAAGAATCAAAAGGCATCCATGGAAAAGCATCGTTGGCGAGGGCAGAAAGAGTTTCTTCTTTCTTCTAAATATTCTGTTTATTTAACCTGCTCTATCGACCTAATCTCTATACTCCACGCACTACCTAACTAATAAAAGTGGTTCGATTAACAATTTCCACGTTTTTTTTCGTTCAATGTAGCGATTTAAATCACTACACTTCGCTCTCGCTCACTCACATCTCTGTCTTGAAAAGCTTCTTCCCATTCTTCTCTTATTCGTTGCACTTCAGTTTTTTTTCGTGTAGAAGCGCACATTCACACACAAACAAGATTGTAGCGCAGAACATATAGAGCACTAGCCATATCACACGACGTGCATATTATCAGTATTCCTTCCTATTTCATTCGCCGGCCATCGGCCTTCACAAGCTTAACCCAGTTCTACGGTGTCCAGCCTAACAATCCGTTTGTGCTGAAAAATCTAGATCCTTCATGACGCTACGTGCCATCCGATCCAGCTCCAGGGCGGGATCAGAGCGCTGCACCATGGATACCAGGTCGCCTCCGTTGGTCGCTCGTGGAGAAATGCCAGAGCCCGCTAAACTACTCCCTCCTGACGGCGAGCCGGACTTTTTATGCAGTAATGAGTTGAAGAAGTTTGCGAGTACGCCTTCGCCACTGGGTGTTCCAGGATTCAGCTTACCGTCCACCTACAAAACATATATCGTCGTGCGTCAGACGAATCCTGGGGAAAAGAGTGAATCGAACTGTACCTTCTTTGGCGATCCCTGCGCACCAGCAGATCCTGGGGTTCGCGGTGTTGTTTTGCCGGCACTGTTTTGTGAACGCATGGGTGATTCGCCCCTCGTGGGTGTTTGACCTTGCTGGAGAAGTTGCAGCTGCCGGGTGAGGAACGCCTGTTCTTCTTCCGTCTGAATTTCAATCTCCCGATTGGATACAGTCTGCAACGGAGTGTGTCAATTAAGGGTATCAATCTTCCACCTCCATACGATGCTTACCTTTCTTGACGGCGGTTGTGCAATAATATCATTGTAGCAATCATCCGGTTTGCATGATTGCATATTTTCGTACAGTATATTGATCTTCTTTATATTGTCCCAGCCAGCGGGTCTGTAAATAGTAATCACGTTAGAATACAACCTATCTGTTTGTTTTGGTTCTGGAGTCAATCCTACATCAATACAGCATCTTTCTCCACGATGAGGGCAGGTGTGCGGAATGGTAACCCGTAGATACGGTGCGTTAGGTACTTGTACAGCAGATCGCAGTTTTTATCCTCTTTCACGCTGGTGTAAAACAGTGACGCACCGTAGATCAAACAGAACCGACGAATCCACTGCTGCATAAAGTCAAAGTGCTCATCTCGATAGTCGAGCTCCTTCTCCAGTGTGGTCATATAATCGGTCTAATTGGAAAAGCAACAACCATTAGTCACTCAATAGCTGAAATTTTGAAGCTGAAAGACTCACCTTTGTAACAACAATCACCACATCTAAGCCCAAATTGGTCGTTAGTACATCCTCTGGGAGCGGAAGCGCGTCCAGCTCGTCGTCCACAGACGAGAGTCTGTTGGAACGCTTGATGGGGGAACCCGGATCCAGCTCGTCGATTGTATCGCAGTAGCTTTGCCATACGGACACCAGTCGTTGGCGGCATTGCTGTTTTTCCTCTGGCGAGCGAAATTGAAGAATGTTTGATTAGAAATACTTTCGAAATGGGAAAAATTGGGACTACGGTTATCACGTACTCTCAGTGGATTCGCTCAATTATGGGCCCTATTCCAGTAAACGAGACGAGCAGACGAGCGCTCGTCTCGTTTGTTTTCATATTCCAGAAGCCGAGCTCGACTAAAAACAGACGAGTAGCTCGTCTGGTTCGACGACCGTTTGGCCGCGCTCGTCAATGAATCAGTCGAATCGTCTAGTTTGTTTGATGTGTTTGTTCACCTTGTTGATTGAAAGCATCGGTATTCTTCTGCTCAGCCTTTATCTTCAAAAATAGTTTCACGGCTAAACTAGTATTGCATAAGCAATGTATGTTTTCAACTGCAACCATCAAATTCAATTCAGTAATTGCAAGATTTTACAGATTTTCAAATGGGCCTCTTCCAAACAACACAACCAAATGTAAACATTGAACTCATATCCAGGGATGCTAGATGACTGTTTTGAATATATTAACACGGCACGAAAAGAGTCTTCACATATTGAACGAAAATGAGTAATGAGTAAACAGCTACTTTATTGGAAATACATATATTAGGCTGTCAAAAAAGTCCTGCGGTTTTTTTTTTGAATTTTCATTTGTTCATAAAATTAGTTACAATCACCTGTTTTAATATGCGCCGTTTTGTTCGATGACTTGTTCCCAACGAGATGCTAACTTCATAATACCTCTGTTATAGAAGCTCGCTTCCTTATTGGCAAAAAAACTCGGATAGCCAATTTTCACAGGCCTCTTTTGTGGCTAACTTCTGACTACCTAGCTCGTTCGCCATGGACAAAAACAGGTGGTAGTCACTTGGTGCAAGGTCCGGACTATACGGCGGATGCAAATGAACCTCCCATCCGAGCTCCCGGAGCTTCTGGCGCGTCACCAAAGAAGTGTGTGGCCTGGCGTTGTCCTAATGGAAGACAATGCGGCCTCTGTTTATCAAAGATGGCCTCTTCTTCATGAGTGCTACCTTCAAGCGGTCCAGTTGTTGGCAGTACAGGTCCGAATTGAGCGTTTGGCCATAGGGAAGCAGCTCATAATAGATTATTCCTTGACAATCCCACCAAACACACAGCAGAACCTTCCTGGCCGTTAATGAGAGCTTGGCCACCGTCTGAGCCGCTTCAGCGGGCTTCGACCACGACCGTTTGCGCTTCACGTTGTCGTAAGTGACCCACTTTTCATCGCCAGTCACCATCCGCTTCAGAAACGGGTCGATTTTGTTGCGATTCAGCGGCGATTCACATGCGTCGATATGGTCAAAGATGTTTTTTTTGTGTCAACGTGTGTTGCACCCACACATCGAGCTTCTTTGTGAATCCAAGCTTCTTCAAATGGTTAATAACGGTTTGATGACTTATCCCCAGCTCTTGGCCAATGCTACGGCTGCTACTATGCCGGTCTTTCTCGGCTAATTCAGCGATTTTGTCGCAATTTTCGACGACAGGCCTTCCGGAGCGTGGCGCATCTTCGACGACCTCTACACCAGAACGAAAACGTTGAAACCATCGTTGTGCAGTGGAATTGGAAACTGTATCGGGTCCATAAACTGCACAAATTTTATTGGCAGCTTGAGATGCATTTTTGCCTTTGTCATAGTAGTACTGTAAAATATGTCGGATTTTCTCTTTATTTTGCTCCATATTTGTGACACTATAACTCACGAACGACTTAACCAAACAAAACACTGTCAAGGACTATATTATAGCGCGCATAAATACCTTTCCAACAAGCTATAGTATGACTCGATACAATGAATACAACTAGAACTACGCGCTTACAACGACACCTCGCGGAAATACCGCAGGACTTTTTTGACAGCCTAATATATAGATTAAAAACTCTTCTTGATAAATCGTTGATTAGGTGAACAAACATTGCCCCCAATAAATCCATAATAACAGAACGTCTGAGTGATGAAACCATATGCTCGAGAAAAAATATCAATGAAACCAAAAGATATATGAAACTTATTCCTTTTTGTTTTTTTTTAATATTTTGGCACTGAGAGAAGAGTATCGATTGATCAATTTTAAAATTGTTTGTTTTTTTTTCTAAACAAAAACATGTCTTCTCATTTGACATCACTGATCATACCGAGAAAAACTGACTGAAGTTTCTCCAGTCTACCAAATAAAACATTTCAATGAAACTCGTGTACTGGAATGGGATATTTTGCTCGTCTCGACAGTGACTGAAGCCGAGACGAGACGAGACGAATTGCTCGTCTCGTTTTCTGGAATAGGGCCCTATGTTTCTTTTAATTATAAATTTAGAGTATTTTTGAGCGAAGCTCTGTCCGGTGGTCATATGGTTGATGTTACTGGAATGATACCAATGACGTAGCATATTACATGTCGCATTATACAGTGCGGCGGCCAAATTTCACAACATCGAAATTACGTGTATAAATAAACGATTTCTCGATGGGTGGCCTAACTGTCTAGGGTGATCTCATTTCAATAACTTTGCAGGTATCGATTGGTTCTAACGGCAGATATCGCAGAGAAGTATCGGGTGATTAACGTACAGAAGGGAAACAATAGGATCTCCCCATAGGAAACGTGTGGATAGCTTTGTGTATACGACAACTTACGGCAGATGAACGTACTGTTTAATACCGAAACTTTCAATATGGAGAGCATGGAGATGTAAATTTCTATCTAACCTAGTTTGTAGGCTTTTGAAACTGCATACAGCCATTCCATGCCAAACCGATATAGTGGTTCTCAGATTTTCGTGAAAATTGATAGTTTTGTTCCTTACCACAAAAAATAAAACCTGAATTTTGTTTTCATAATTATTGGTTGTATTTGATCGCTTCGATTTCATGGTCGCGGGACTAAGGGCTTTATACTTTTTTAATACTTTTTCTTGAATGCTGAGGATTTTTCGTAACATATCCGAGAATCAGAGATGTGTTCTTTTTCGTTTTTGAATTATGATTTTTCGAAGTTAACCGATGGTTTGAAAAGTCATTTTCTACCTTTTTTACAAATAATATGTTTTTCAAAAATTCACAACTTTTGAACTAATTCAGATTCAGATTCAGATAATCGACATATTGAATCGAAGTCAATGAGCTAATCTTCATTGAAAAAACTTTAAACTTGCAAAAAATGGGATTCATTTCGCATAGATCTAGTCTAGTCGTATAGGAATATCGAACGAAGACTAAAAACATGTTAACATTGAAAAATCATAATTCAAAAACGAAAAAGAACACATCTCTGATTTTTGGATATGTTAAGTAAAAATCCTCAGCTTTCAAGAAAAAATATAAAAAAATATAAAGCGCCCTTGGTCCCGAAACCATGTAAACTGTAAAAAACAAGTACAATCAATTATCATCAAAAAACACATTTTTGCAAGATAAGAATTTTTTCGAAGAGTGTTGGTTCTTTGCCTTCAATTTGATACGTCGCTCATTGAAATCGGTATAGTTGTTCAAAAGTTATGAATTTTTGAAAAAAGGATTTTTTGGAGAAAAAAGTGAAACATTTGATTTTTTGAACTACCCTAAAATAGAAATGGTCACCCTAATAAAAAAAATAAAAAAATACATGTCTAGTGCTTTGCGAAAAAGAACAAAATTACCACTTTTCACGAACTTCCACTTGTCCTTTTTTAGGCATTTCCACAACTATGCATTATTAGTATTGTGGTTCGTGATACTATGACTACGACAATAAATGTCATAGATTTTTACGGTTTTTGAATAATTTACAATTATATACTTTACAAAAAAAATCTACTAAATATCTAAAACTCTGTAATCCTTGACATAAGATTCTGGAGAGAAAGAGAGAGAGAGAGAGAAATATCTCGCAAAATTATCCTCAATGTTCATTCATTCAATTGGCGTTGACGGTTTCGTTTTCTGTAATTGTGAAGCGAAAAACATAATGGATTCTCAAGTGGAATAAATGCACTACGTGTTTTATGCATTCAAATAAATATTAATACTTAATAATAAATAATAAACGAAAGAAAGAGCAATCACTATACAAGGGAGAACCGGAGAGCTAAGTTCTCATTTACAACCAGTAAAACTTTGACAGGAATCCCGGTATACATAATACGGATCCTTTCTATTGTGATCAAATAAAAAACTAAAAAATCAGGAAAAATCAGGGTTACTTCAGAAAAATCAGGCAAAATCGAGTGTTTGTCAGGATGTCAGGATACGAGTCGAAAAGTCTGGGAAATCCTGAAAAATCAGGAAGGTTAGCATCTCTGACCACTACATCGGTTTGGCATGGAATGGCTGCATATGTATGTTGCATACGCAGTTTCAAAAGCCTCTAAAGCTCTTGGCTTCATATTTCGCTCCACCAGATACTTCACCGATACACAGTGTTTTAAAATGCTTGCTGGGCTCCATATTTCCAGAACAGTATACAAAGTGTTGCTTCCGTCCAGCGTAACTTTGTCCGCTATGCGTTACGTCGATTTCCTTGAGAATGACCCTCAAACTTTCATAGGTAATTTATTTATTCACCACTAGCTGACTCGGCAAACTTCGTCCTGCCCAAAATTTATTTTTCGTTATCACATTCACGTTTTCTTACTAAGCGCACGTTCATGGGTCCAATCGCAGAACTGTTCATTGATTGATCTTCTAATCTACCCTTTAAAATAATCTTTTACTATAGAATTCGTAGTACTTCTACCAAAACTCGTCATTATAAAATTATTATTAGGGAATTATTTTCAGACACAATTCTCGTTCAAGATTTCTCAACCAATCTCTCAATCTCAAATGACATGTTTCTCCGTTACATGGAAAAAATGTTTAATGCATAAAATATGATAGAATAAAGAAAGCTCTATTTCGGACAATTCCTTCCTCGAGTTCTGCTCTTAGCAACACATTCGGCGATACTTTTTTATTGGTATAGATAAAATAAGATATATGAGTGCGTTTCATCATTCTACACAAATGGGAATTTAATTTTTCGAATTTTCCGTTTTTCCTTCATAGTTTTCCGAAAATTTTCAATTTTCAATTCATGTTTGGTTGGAATATTTTTGGTTGAAATATGTGTAATATTTTTAATGGGACCACCTCTCCATTCCAGAGGAGGGAGGGGTATCATACCATCATAGAAACATTTCTCATACCCAAAAACCCTCACATCCCAAATTGTTCTTGATTAGATCTCGAGTTATGCAGAAATTTGTGTTTCTCATGTATGGCATATAATTACACATAAAATCTTTTTATATTGACTTTGGATTCAAAAAAATTCTCTTGAGTAATTTTATACTCTGAAACGTATTCCTACATTAATAACTCTGGAGATACATCCACATACACATTATCCTCAATAAAGCAATGTTGTTCCTCAAACTTCAATCTGATTTCATAAAATTTTCTAGCACTGTTTTTTGAAGCCACGAAACAATTGAGGGTAGAGATAGAAAAAGTAAAGTACAAAGTTTAACTTAATGTAAGATTTATACAAGTGCGAACCGGAGAACTATCATGACATAAAACGTTGACGTGGAAACCAGTATATTTATTACGAATTATGTAAAGAGTACAAAAATCAGGATCATTTCAGAAAAATCAGGATAAATTGAGTGTTCGTCAGGATATCAAGGAGCGTGCTAAAAAGTCTGGGAAATCCTGAAAAATCAGGAAGGTTGGCATCTCTGCTCATGACATGAAATGCTATGACACAGGAATAACATTTTATTGAGTGGTTTTTTATATCTGTTTCAATGATGGCATCAGTGTCGAAAAAAAAGATGTTTTAACCAATACAAACAAAACCATTGCAGAAAACCGTTCTGACATAACAAACTATCGTGGTATCGCCATTTTATTATTTTATTAATTATTTCAATCCATTGTCAATAAAAAAATGTTCAATCAGCTAAAGCATTATATTTCATCGAATCAACATGGATTCTATAATCTACGACTACTAATCTGCTAGAGTTTGTATCCTATTCGTTAGCGGTAATGGATAGAGGTAACGTTGTTGAGACACTCTACACAGACTTCAGCAAGGCCTTCGATAGAGTAGATATTCCAATGCTCATCTTCAAGCTGCAATGTATGGGAATAACAGGAACTCTATTGTAATGTGTAGTATCTTATATTACTAATAGAACACAGATTGTGCGCTTTGAGCTTGAGCTTGGGTAGACTGTACAATTCGTAGTTGCTTTCCGTGATTGACCTGAACCAACCAAATTGCACAAAGAACACGCAGAAAAACACAGATTGTGCGCTTTAGAGGAAAACCCGCTAGTCCAATGAATGTCACTTCCGGAGTTCCACAGGGTAAATGATGTGTCGATGGTACTAACCAACCTCAACGTTCTAATTTATGCTGATGATATGAAATTGTACATGGAAGTAACTAAGCGTTGTGATATCGAACTCTTTCAACAGGAAATTGATATTTTATATGAATGGTGTGCGTGTGCGTGCGATTCAAAACTCACTTTTGTCGACCACTACAACGCGATGATCAATTAGGCAAATAGTATGCTCGGATTCATGAAAAGATTTTTTTACAATTTCAGGGATCCATACACAATCAAGTACAAAGCCTTGTAACCTATGATAGATCGATTTTAGAATACTGTAGTGTTGTACGGGCACCCTATCCATAACTGCACTCCAATCGAATAGAATCCGTTCCGGAACAATTTGTGTTATTTGCTCTGAGGAAGTTAGGTTGGACAACATTTCCACTTTCTCCATATGAAGCTCGTTGCATGTTGATAAGTATTGAAACGCTTGAAAAACGAAGAGAGATTGCTGAAATTTCATGTTTAATTAACTTGTTCTCGCAACGGATTAATTCAGGAAACTTACTCCAAAAACTAAATTTTATGCGCCGTCACGAACCTTGCGTTCACGAAATTTATTTTATATCAATTCCATTTAAAACTTAATACGCTCTTTGAATAAGCCACTCAATAGAATGATGAAAACATACAACAAGTACAGTGATGTAATTGATGTTACAATGTCGAAAAATTTACTAAAAAAATCTATCACTATGAGATCATCGTAAAATACACTGCATTAGTTATATAGAACTAATTTTAAAGGTTATTTGTTAATTAGTTTTTTTATGAATTATTATGTAAGTAATTGTAGTCTACTATCGTTTGACGAAATGAATAAATAAAAAAAAATGAAATAAACAATGTAACTTTCTTAATTTTATAGATAGAGGTAAATATGGTTCGACAATGTTTTAGCCTCGGTTATTTTAAGCAAATTTGTGGAACAAAGTTTCTTTCTATCTCTTGAAATAACTGATATAGCGCTTTTTTAAAGTTGCGTTAGGATCACCTTGAAAAAAGGTTTTTTTGCTCTAATTTTTATATTTCAAATTCTACATTCAAACTGTCTTCAAAAGACTTTTAGAGTTTACTAATTCGAACATTTTGCGATGCAGAACTTGTCAATATCTCAACTCTGCTCAAAGTTATTGATATTTCTTAAAAAATACATTTTCTTCACTTCTAGAGCAAACATAAACAATGTTTACTAGCGGTATTTGAAAGAGCATATTTTACTCTACATAAAGTGACACTTTCAAAACTATGTTATTTTTTATATTTGAGTAAATTAAAATTGAAATCATTAGTTTTTGGGTGAAAAACCATCAATAACATTGAGTAGTATGAATATATTGACAAGTTCTGGTTGTAGGTCTTGATTAGCTCTAAAACGTTTTAAGATGTAAGATGTTTCAAATGTGGAGAATATGGATATAAGAGCATAGTTTGCAATAATGGTGAAACGTGCTCTAAGTGTAGTCAGAAACACAAGACATCTGAGTGCAAGTCAACTGTATTGAAATGTGTTAATTGTTTAAAAATGAATAAAGAACGAAAAATGAATTTGGACGTCAACCATGCCGCATTTAGTTCTGAATGCTCAGTTTACAAGAGATTTTATGATTTGAAAAAAAGGCAACTTGCGTTTCAATAAATAGCAACCATGTTCCAGCAGAATTGTGAATCAATTTCATATCCTGTATTTAAATATTGCTGGGTTATCAGCAAACTACGTAGCATTACGTCAGATTGTTGAGGAAAAGCGTCCATTTTTAGTTTTATTAACTGAGACACACATTGTTGAAATTGAATCATTTGATCAATATAGTATTCCGGGATATAATGTTGCTGCTTGCTTATCACATTCTAGACATACTGGCGGTGTTGCTATTTATGTCAAAGAATCATCAGTTCAATTCAATGTTCGCCTAAACGAAATAATTGATGGCAACTGGTTCTTAGGCATTACAGTTGAACATGGCATGAACATAGGTAATTATGGTGTTTTATATCACTCTCCCAGCTTCAGTGACCAGCGTTTTGTTGAATTGGCTCGAAATGTTCATTGATCATAGTAAATTAAATATACTGGCTGGTGATTTTAATATAAATTGGTGTGACAGCTATAATTCGAATCATTTGAAGCGTTTGGCTGATTTCTTCAATTTAAAACAAACGGTGAATGAGGATTTCATTAGAAGAGCGAACCATTCCATTCTTGTCTCTTGGGACCTGGAGTGAGATCAGTATATGGATACGCAACTTCGGAAAATAGAAGCATAAATCTCAAATGAAACCTACACCACAGATATGTCTATACTAGATTATGGCTTTACATAA
Source organism: Toxorhynchites rutilus septentrionalis (assembly GCF_029784135.1). Taxonomy (NCBI): domain Eukaryota; kingdom Metazoa; phylum Arthropoda; class Insecta; order Diptera; family Culicidae; genus Toxorhynchites; species Toxorhynchites rutilus. Next base: position 129,327,394 of record NC_073744.1, on the reverse strand, counting down.
TGAAATAGATCATAGGAAACTAGAAACCGATCGCCCCACTCAATTGTACAACGCACTGTAAGAACGCAAAATACAGACACTCACCCGGATCGAGCTTCAGTCCTGCTATGTGATCATCTAGTATCTTGATCCAGTGCTGCAGCTGTGTCACCCAGCTCCACGGTGTCGTCATCGATAGCGTCAGAATGACCAAAGTGTGTGCATAGTTCGCTTCGTTCAGTGCATATTTTAGTAGATTATTGTGGCCAGGATCGCCGTCCAGTATCCATACTCCCAGGCGTGTTAAATCTACGAGAAAAAAAAAACAATTAACTCTCCCGAAATCACAAAGCAATATTTATCACCACTCACCATCTCGATACTCGTCTCGCACATCGATGTATGCATATTCCAGGCCCGATCCCTTTTTGGGATCTTCCACGCCCTGCAGCTTCGCGATCAGTGTAGTTTTTCCGCTCGCGTTATCACCCAACACGAGCACCGACTTGTTCGAGGGAAGTTTGGTACTGCTCTGGGTTTGTACTTCGCTGAGGATAGCCGACCTGAATGGAATAAGAAATGAAAGATACACATTGCGATTAATGACTGTGGAATGTGATTCAAGCAAATGGTTTGGCGATGAATCAAAACAATACAAATTCAACCACGATTGCGATGTGCAATGTGGGGAATTATATTGTGGGTGAAAACATTTGCATATGCCATATAATTCATTTTAAGGTCAAGAGTATTGTAAGCAAAATTAACAGAACAAATTTCATCGATAGTAGTTGCTATTTGTTGGCGATGTGCAACTGAATCATTATTGTGATCTAGTAGTTTATATGGATGCGGTGACAAACATACGAAAATATAAGCCGACTATCCTCCCATCCAGTTTGACTTTCGCCACCACATGAGAGCTAAAGCGGGCACCCCAATATATAAATATATAAAAAAGCAGGAATTGTCAGAAAGCCAAAAAATGACGACACGTCGCGATAGACGAATGGAGTCAGCAAACATTACGTCATGCACGTGAAATCATTCAGGCTATATTGATATGGTATGAATTATGCTAACGGCAATCCAACGCATGTTATTTCTTCGTTGTTTTAACACTCAGTGGGCGTCAAATGGTCACTTGGTCGATGCAACTAACAGAACAGCATTCGATTACATTAACGCTCGAAACTCGAAATATTCATATATTCTTTGTATATTACATTCATATAAAGTCGTGGAATAATAACACATTATATTCGTCTGAACACTAACGTCTCAAGAGAATTGTCATGCAGGGAAACGTAGTGCTGCTAGTGAATGATGATACTGTTACAGAGCAAAAACGTATGTTTCAAACGCCAGCAATCGATAACTTTCTAGCATGAAGCTTTGATTTACGGATACAGTGACTTCGGTATGGAAATCCATTCGTGAAAAGAATCAATAACACAAAGAAAATATTTTGCAGCGAATGATTACTGAAGATGTAAGACGGATGCACTCTGAGATAGACCAAAGCCAGGTAAAATTTGAAAATTATCCGAACTCACTTGCCATAGGCGTAGTCCTTTCACATTAACATTTAGCCCGAGTGATGCAGTCAGATCATAAAGCAAAGCGATTTACTACTTATGTTAACCCTTTGCGGTCGGAATTGGTTTCCCTTGAAAGAGATCCTTTTATCTTTCCACGCTAATAATATTTAGTTTATACCGAGTGCCGCTACCTATTGTTCATAGAAACATTCGTGGAAAAGTTCACTAGACATTCAAAATTTAGAAAAAAAACAGGAAGTGGGTTATATCTATGGTATAACCGCAAGGGTGACGTAGGACTATCGTTGATTTAGAGATCATTTGTTTGAAGTTGAATCTAAATCCATTCTGAATGAATGAATATATGAATATTTGGGGGACTTCGAAAACGAGAGCGTTACGTTGGAGGCACAAGGTTTTATGCATCCAATATAGGATGCGAAAAACCTTGTTCTGAAGAATAATCTTCAGAAGCTTTCCTGCTAACTGTACTTGATTGGAAAATCATAAACCCAAATGTATTAAATGGATATTTTATGGATAAAAAACATTAAAATAAACTCTTTCGCTTGAATGTAATTTTCAATTCCAAGGGGAACTGGCAGATTATTTTCCAGCAACGATTAGATATTTTCACATTTTCCTCGATACTGGAAGCCCACCAGTGGTTAATGCTAATTCGATAACCATCTGTTAATAGCACTTGCTTGAAACATATTTGGTCAGTGTTACATGGATAGAAAACATTCAAATAAACTCTTTCACATGAATGTATTTTTAAATTCCCAAAGGAACTGGCAGATTATTTTCCAGCAATGATTAGATCTTTCCGGAACTTTCTCGATGCTGAATGGCATCCAAACGGAAAGAATTCTGCGCGTGTATGTGTCGATCCTTCGCCGTCCAACTCCTCCAGCACGTTAGGCAACGATGTTGTCTTGTCGATGTCCTCACGAAAAATGAATGCGTCTCACCACCAGAATATCGCTTAAGTATGCTTTTTGTGTGTGATTGAATCGAGAGAAGGTGTGGTTTACGATGGCAATTTGGAAGGCAAACTAGAGGGGAATGAACTCTCTGAGCTCGGAACTTTCGGCGACTGAGAAATAATCGATTGCGGGCGCATACAATATTGGATACGGAAATATCCTACTGATGGGGAAGAATAATCTTCAGAAGCTATCCTGTTAATTGCGATTGATTGAAAAATCACAAAACCAAATGTATTTGGTCACAGTGTTACAAGGATAGAAAACATTCAAATAAACTCTTTCACGTGAATATATTTTTATAGGAACTGGCAGATTATTTTCAGTAACGATTAGATATTTTCACATTTTCCTCGATACTGGAAGCCCACCAGTGGTTAATGCTAATTTGATAACCATCTGTTAATAGCACTTGCTTGAAACATATTTGGTCAGTGTTATATGGAAAGAAAACATTCAAATAAACTCTTTCACATGAGTGTATTTTTAAATTCCCAGAGGAACTGGCAGATTATTTTCCAGCAATGATTAGATCTTTCCGGAACTTTCTCGATGCTGAATGGCATCCAAATGGAAAGAATTCCGCGCATGTATGTGTGTGTAGCGATGTCTTCCCGGGGAACCGTTTGTGGCATCACTCCCCTCCTGATGGATTCCCTTCTGGCATAGGGTGCACAAACAGGCTCTTGGTGACACCGTTCATTCGTGCTTTCATGATAAACGAAGAGCTTCACCACAACAGCGACAACATGCTCCAATCGCTGTTTAATTAGAACTGAGTGGATTTCCGAGCGGCGCTCGCTTATATACCGATTGGTGATTTCAATAGCCTGTTTTGAAAGCAATTTTAAGACTATTGAAACAAGTTTTTGGATCAAAAAGTAACAAGTATAGAACGCGTAGACATTTTATCTTTCGAATGAAGTGTTTATCATACCATTTCGTTCAGTTGTTTAGGAGCTATTAATGCTCAAAATCTCGGTCTCCGTCGTAACGCTTTCGTTTTCGAAACTTTGATTTTACACCCCGGTATAGAAATGAAAGACGTAGTCCTACGTCAAAAGGAGAAGGGTGTGAGCCTAGTGGCATGGACGGAAGTTTGACGTAGGACTGTGATCGTTCAGAACACTTGGTTATTTTGAATGTAATACTTTTCATTGCTCAGAAATCTGTAAGTTTAACTTTTTGGAAACTCTAAATAGTAGCCCTGAAAAGGGCCGTTTGTTGTTTGCACTCGTAACCTTCAAACGGTTTGTAACGAACAAAAAAAAGACAATATGCTTCTGACAGAAAATGATTAATGAATATCAGTGGGACACATAACAGGATGGAATGGTAGATGAAGTGTATGTGAATGGGTAAACACAAAAATTACACGTCATTGATTACATTGAATATGAAATTTATGGGGAAGAAACGAAAAAACAAGTTGAAAATACTCACGATTTCCTGATATTTTGAGGTAAAATACACATGAAATCATGAAGTTGCTTTATTTTCAATGAGCTATGGTATTGTGATTTCTTTCCATTGTCTTATTCTTATTATTAGGCATCGGGAGCAGTAGCTTTTTCGGTGAAATAATATTCGTTTGCAGACTATCACAATCAAGCCGTATTGGTTCTACTGCTCAAACTATCATAGAAGGAATTGAGCCATTGAGAATTATGAATATGAGTCATGAAGATTATTAATATTTTATTTCGTTTCATTTTTGTGATGCGATGTAATGCCGATCTCAATAAGTCTTCGCATGATAATCGCTGCCTTCTTCTAATTAATGAACGATCACTGTATGGGTGACACTTTTCTCGTTGCTTTAATGAAATCTTGCATGAAGTTTGAATGATGCATGAAATCTTGCATTTGATTACTTTAACATCTTGCTGATTTGTTAGATAGAATGAATTATTGCACGCAATTTTGTGTTACATACAACATTCATGGGAACGAAGTTGGAAAAAGAATGCATAATACATGATTTACATTCGCATCCCTCGCAAAACATACCGCTTTTATTTGTTAAATTGCTCACTTGTTTTATTGTTTCCATTATTAATGTCTCAGGCGAAAAAAACGCTGGATAAAATTACCGTCTAATGGTATATATTATAACCAGAGATCGAAATGCTCGCCGATTTGAGACGAAAAACATCCGTTTTCACCCACAGGAAAAAATAGCTGAGAATATAGGAGGCGAGAGAATGTTATACGCTCACTTCGATTCTCGCGAGAAACGCAAAGCCGATTTTTATTTTTCGGTGAGTTATGATTGCCGAAAAATGGTTTTGTTTTCAGTGACTCCTTGATGCCGATAATGGTTTTTCACTTATTCAGTAAAGCTGAAAACATTGCATGAAAATATGCGGCAATATTGGGTTTCATCGTGAAGTGAACATGAGATGGATTAATATTTTTACAATTCAGACGATGTCCAAATGCAGATCGTTTGGACGCTGTCTTAACAGATTAACGTTGGTAAAGTTAGCTATGATTTTTCGCTCCATATTTTCAGTACCAAATGAGAGACGAAAAACCATTCTCGTTGAACTTCCGAGAACAAGATTTTCCACATCTCTTTCTCTCTGAAAAAGAATTTTCGGTGAAAACGAAGAGACAATAATATGTATCAACAATACACGGTTCATCGAAAACTAGATTGATTGATTGAATATTTATCGTGCATCCGAGCGAGGAATTTCGATCTCTGATTATAACATATATAGCAAGAACGATTCTACTTAATATGCATTTGAAAACTCTTAATAAACGTTACATTTTTCGTGGAATGACCCCCCTATATAGAAATTAAAGACGTAGTCCTACGTCAAAATGTAAACTATTACTACGTTAAATAAGGTGTTTAGTATGCTTCCTTGCTGTAGTGGCTGAGACAGACAGACTGGTTGCTGGAGTGGCAGACAAACGACCGCAAAGGGTTAATATATTCTTCCTGTTACTCTTGTGTTATTATAGAATAACTACGTCAACGCAATAATTATCAAGTAATGCAAATCCAACAACTCACTATCCACACTCCTTCTGCTGTTTACAACAATAAAAAATATAGTTACGCACCAGACTCAATTGATTACTCTCAGTCAATACAACCGTTACCAGTCAACACAACTGTAACCACTACCAACGAATCATTAGATGCAGATAGAACGTACCCTAGGTAGAAGAACAAGTGGACAGCATAAGAAAATTGGAACGAGTGCTTAGTCTCGATTTAGACACTAGTGTTTGAGGACCTTTGTAAGGATTACAAAGAATTTACTACTTGGTGATGTGATTTCATTATTATATATTTGTGCTATTAATAACACAACAATGGAAGCTTCATATCAACTGTCCTGCTGTACGGTCCAATTTCCATAGTCTTCGACAATCTGATCGGACGGACTACTTAAAACAATTTGTTCGATACACTGACATTGAATTCAAACATTTTAGACACTTCGTTGAAAACTCTATAGCAAGCTTCGAGAGGGTTATCTGGCCTCAACTGGTCCGATGACCAGGATCGACAAGAGTTGTTGATCTTGTAGCAGGCGCACTGGTACATACAGGCCATGGTTTTGAAGAATATCGTTGCAGTTAATTTTACCAGTTAACACAGCGCAGATAAATAATCTTCGTAGCATTCAGCGTCTCCCTCTTTCTTTTCCTCTCTCACACACATTTTCTCATTCTCTTTTCCTCTCTCTTTCTCTTTCACTCTCTCTCTGTCTTTCTCCTTTTCTCTTCCTTTCTCTTGCTATCTCTTTTTCTTTCTCTCTCTCTCTCTCTCTCTCTCTCTTTCTTTCTCTCTCTCTATCTCTTTTTTTTCTTCTAGTTTTCAACGCTGACTAGCGTAGTCCTTCCCTTTTTCTCAATATTTTTTTCTCTCTATTCGCTTTTCATTCCACTACGCTTATGTCCTCTTCGCAGACATCCATTTACCCGTCGAGACGTGCACCGATTAGGAATTGCCCTCTTTCTCTCTCTCTCTCTCTCTCTCTCTCTCTCTCTCTTTCTCTTTCTCTCTCTCTCTCTTTCTCTCTCTCTCTCTCTCTCTCTCTTTTTTCTCTTTCTCTCTCTCTCTCTTTCTCTCTCTCTTTCTATCTCTCTCTCTGTCTTTTTTTCTTTCTTTCTCTCTCTATCTATCTGTCTTGTTGCGCATCCCGACAGGTGCACCACGTTGTTCATAGTGTAGTAAGTTCGTAGGATCTGGTCCGTACATTTTTTGACGTAGGACTACGTCTTTCATTTCTATACCGGGGTGTAAAATCAAAGTTTCGAAAACGAAAGCGTTACGCCGGAGACCGAGATTTTGAGCGTTAATAGCTCCTAAACAACTGTACGAAATGGTATGATAAACACTTCATTCGAAGGATAAAATGTCTACGCGTTCTATACTTGTTACTTTTTGATCCAAAAACTTGTTTCAATAGTGTTAAACTTGCTTTCAAAACAGGCTATTGAAATCACCAATCGGTATATAAGCGAGCGCCGCTCGGAAATCCACTCAGTTCTAATTGAACAGCGATTGGAGCATGTTGTCGCTGTTGTTTTGAAGCTTTTCGTTTATCACGAAAGCGCGGATGAACGATGTCACCAAGAGCCTGTTTGTGCACCTTAGGCCAGACATGAATCCATAAGGAGGAGAGTGAACGGTTCCCCGGGAAGATCTCGAAGCAGCCGCTACACACACACACACACATACACGCGCGGAATTCTTTCCGTTTGGATGCCATTCAGCATCGAGAAAGATCCGGAAAATAATCTGCCAGTTCCTCTGGGAATTTAAAAATACATTCATGTGAAACAGTTTATTTGAATGTTTTCTATCCATGTAACACTGTGACCAAATACATTTGGTTTTGTGATTTTTCAATTAATCGCAATTAACAGGAAAGCTTCTGAAGATTATTCTTCCCCATCAGTAGGATATTTCCGTATCCAATATTGTATGCGCCCGCAATCGATTATTGCTCAGTCGCCGAAAGTTCCGAGCTCAGAGAGTTCATTCCCCTCTAGTTTGCCTTCATACTTAAGCGATATTCTGGTGGTGAAACGCATTCATTTTTCGTGAGGACATCGACAAGACAACATCGTTGCTGAGGATGCTGGACGGCGAAGGATCTCTGAAACGCAAGCAGTTTGTTTGAAACTGTGAGGGAGCACAGAGAAGCCGATCCTTCAGGAGAAGAGAAGGTGGCCATCGAAGCAGCCGCTACACACACACATACACGCACGGAATTCTTTCCGTTTGGATGCTATTCAGCATCGAGAAGGATCCGGAAAATAATCTGCCAGTTCCTCTGGGAATTTAAAAATTTCAATCAAGTGCTATTAATAGATGGTTATCGAGTTAGCATTAACCACTGGTGGGCTTCCAGTATCGAGGAAAATGTGCAAATATCTAATCGTTACTGAAAATAATCTGCCAGTTCCTCTGGGAATTTAAAAATACATTGTGAATACATGTGAAAGAGTTTATTTGAATGTTTTCTATCCATGTAACACTATGACCAAATACATTTGGTTTTGTGATTTTTCAATCAATCGCAATTAACAGGATAGCTTCTGAAGATTATTCTTCCCCATCAGTAGGATATTTTCGTATCCAATATTGGATGCATAAAACCTTGTACCTCCAACGTAACGCTCTCGTTTTCGAAGTCCCCCAAATATTCATTTATTCATTCATTCAGAATGGATTCAGATTTAACTTCAAACAAAGGATCACTGAATCAACGATAGTCCTACGTCACCATTGCGGTTATACCATAGATATAACCCACTTTCTGTTTTTCTCTCTGAGTTTGGATCGATTAATTGACGTTAACTATTCGTGCACTTCGATTACTGGTTGCGCAGTATTCGTTCGAATAATAATAGATTTCTGAAGGAAGTATTCGTTTAATCAACCAATCGAACGATTATTGGGGATCACTAGATTCATTCATTCTGTGTGTTTGTGTTTGACTCCCAAGTGCACTCTTGCCTTCCACGAGAAACCATTCGCACCATCGATATCGGACTGTATAGACGCTGCTGTGTAAACCAATACCTGCATTTCTTGAGGCGGAAGAAAGGAGTTTTATTTCCACACAGTTGTTAAGTTTTCCGATTTTACAGTCCACTGCCTTGGCGCCAACAGTAGTAGTGTTGTGATCAACGGTGACGAGCTTGAGGTGGTAGAGGAATCTGTCTACCTTGGCTCGTTGATAACAACTGACAACAAAAACAGCCGTGAAAATCGAAGACGCATAGTTAACTGAAGTCGTGCCTACTATGGGCTCTGCAAATCCTTAAGGTCCAGCATACTCCTGCCTCGTACGAAACGTACCATATACAAATTCCGGATTCGACCGGGCACGGAGTATGGACGATGCACGGAGAGGACTCACAAACACTTGGTATCTTCGAACGCCCTTAGTATGTAGAAGTAGAATGAACCCCGAACTGGCGCAATTCTACGGCGAACCGAGCGTCCAGAAAGTCACCAAGGCTGAACGATGGACGATTGCCGAACAGAAGCCTTGCAAAGATCGTGTTCGCATCGAATTCGATGGGAGCAAAAAGGAGAACCCAACGAACGTTGGACTAGGTGGTGATTGGTGGTTGTACCGAGTGGAGCAGGACTCTATTGGCGGAATAATGTTGTGAATATGATCCAATCTCTTCATGAGATGTAACATCATCCATCTATCAATATAAATAGAAATAGATCGCCAAATGTGTTGCTAAGCGCGAAACCCGAGGAAGACATCATCCACATTCACTAACGAAATTGATCTTTGTTCGAAGGTGGAAATGGATTTTCAAAGGAAATAACGCACTGCTATATCTTCTATCAATAAACATAAAAATGGGTTGCCAAATGTGTTGCTAAGTGCAAAACTCGTGGAAGTGTAGGAACCAGTACCAGATGTATTATAGCTCCGGACAGAGTTGCCACATTTAATTTTGTAAAATTTTATGAAAAAAATCTGTATCGAAAAATAAGGGGAAGGGGAAAAGTTTATTCTCATTTTGAACTTATTTTTCTTACCTATGGGTTGTTAAAGTCGTATCAATACAACGAAATAAATCATAAAAAGCTTTTCTCATAATCCTTTGAATTGTATGATGTTTACACATGGTTTTGTTGGACTTTGCTGGATTTGTTGGATTTTTTTAGTAATATCATCCTTGAAGCTCTTCTTTCAGCCGTTTCGTTCTTCGCTTTCAAAATAGAGTCTATAAATGTGATTGCCAACTGATTTCCGGACTTTGCTTAGTTGGCATTGTGAAGCGAACATATTTGCTTAACACACGCTGATGAATGTTATCAAAAAGTGTCTTAGAAACAATACAAAAATTTCTCATCACGCCTTTTTGTCATCCAACAGTTGGCACCAAGTTATATTTGAGTTTTTTGCCCCATAGGATTCATTTTAAGTAGCCTGAATTTGTTATCCAAGCCTTGTCTATTACCTGCTTCAATGAATAGAGGAAATTGGCGCATCAAATCATTAAGGTTTGGTATGATATTAAGGAATATATAAGGAGTAAACTGAAAACCTAAACACAGAACATGCAGGAAAATATTATAGATTTCAAACGCACGAAACTCTTGCATTTCTTGATAGATCGGCAAGATGCTTGCACCAATTGATAGGAAATATTTCTACACATCTATCACAAATGATGACATATTATTTTGTCTGAGATTAACAATTGAATAACTGTAAAATGTTAAACGCTATCTAAACGCCCTAACTGCCACGTTTTGATTGGCACGATTCACAGATGATTACTAAGTCAACGGTATTCCCACGTCAACCTTGCGGTTAGATATAACCCACCCATTCTTTTTTATGAGAAATCCCCTGAACAATCAATGCAGTGATTGACGAAATGTTATTCCACTTCTACTCTTTCGGGAACGACCGTTTATCGGTGCGGTTAAAATGGGCCGTACAAGCACCGTAGATGCACCTCACTCTGGAAGGCCAAAAGAGGGTACGAATCTAGAAATCGTAAAACAAATTCATCGACTCGTTTTGAACGATGGTAGAGTGAAGTTACGCGAGTTAGCTAAGGCCGTGGGATACATTTTGCACGACTATTTGGACATGAGAAAGCTATCCGCGCAATAGATGCCGCGTTTGCTGACCGTCGACCAAAAACAGCGGCGCGTTGATGATTCAGCAACCAGTTTGACGTTGTTGAAGCGTAATCGAGTGGACTTCATTCGACGTTTTGTGACAATAGATGAAACGTTGGGTCCATCACCGCACTCCTGAGTCCAATAGGCAGTCTGCAGAGTGGCACTGAGGCATATTACGAATACTTAGATGTTTCTCACTACATAGGACGGCTTCGGTTGGACAGACTGAACAGTCTGGACAAGCTGGGCGATCACACAACGGAAAACACCTTTTACACGACCGAATATGACTATGGGTGGCAACACTGATCGGTTAAAGGGTCGAGTTGGCTGACGATTTATTTGCACCAAATAACTCGCGAAAAGTCACTCCTTTTTTCGGTTCCGAAACCGCTCTTTTGGGAGACTAGCAAAAGCTAGTTCACACGCACGGAGGACCAGATCCCTTTTTGATTCCGAGATATCGCTTGAAAAATATTTCGCAGTGATATCACATGCGACCGTGCTCTCCCAGATCTTCGCGAAGACTTCCCGATTATCCCTAATTTTCTCCTCTCAACGCTTTTTCTTCCTTTTCAAATTCCTTCCAACAATTGAAGCTTTCGACCATATTCAGATTCACTAATATTTTTCCATTAAGGGTCGTTTCCAATTCGCCCCAGCTACTCCTCTTTCGCTGCGACGACGAGAGACAAGATGATGACTCCGACAGACAAACACAACTTAAATCAATTGGTTTCGGTTGGTGTCACGTGAAACACTAACCTAGGGGTCTGCGATTAACTGTTTATTTTGATTTAAACAAAAAAATTATAGGAGGTTGTTTCCAAGATACGACCGCATTGTTGACGTAGAACTACACTGTTATTTTATATAAGTCGCCATACATTGGTGGCTTGAAACTACTAGGAATATAAACACTTGCAATCCTAGTTGAAGGCAGTTTTGCGATTGGCACGCGAACCCATATAACTTATAACATTCCAGTAAGACATTCAAGATGCTTGGTATTCCCCAAATATTTTTTTGGCGCTCAACATTAACGCCTGCTTCACCATAACGTCAGTTTAATGCATTGATGCATTCTCAAAGGCACCAACGAAGCGCTTATGATGACGGAAAACATACAATGTTAACAGCTTGGAAAAAGACTGAATTATGCCACACAGCTTGTTCTCTGCTGTAACACACATCGATGTGAATTCACTGATGACTTTGTCAAGAGCGACCGCCTTTACCACCAGTGGGGGGAGCTTGATTTTGGTCACTGTCTGGGTAACGGCGTTTACATTTTCGACCGACGCGCCGAAATCGCCTACTTCGCTGTTGTTCGATGCGGTGTCACACTCGCGAAGGCTCGGTTCAGTGCGAGCGCTTTTTTCCTTTTTTCTTTTTTTTCTCTTCTTTTGCTCATCACACACTACGCAAAGCGTCCAATTTATGACGCGGAAAGAAAAACACACGATATGACTACTGGTGGGGTCCAATCTTAGATCGAAGCGCAGCGAAAGCAAAGTGAACTGGATTGCTCAACAGTCTGATGCCGAATGAAAGTTTGCCTCAGCGAGATCCACTGTTTATACTCTAGGCAAGTATTCCCCTTCATTCTTCTACCTTTTCCTTTGTTCACGGAGACTTTAAATTCTACGATTTCTCCTCCGTTGGTCGTCGATAAGTTGCTCGTTATTGACAGCTCTGTTCGGGAAAGCACACAAATGGACAGAACAAATGTATGGGAAAATGGAAACGCTTAAAGTTTTCAGGAATTTTAACCATCTACAAACCAGGGGAATCTAATGTATAGCATATTAAACAAATCTTACGGAATTTCCGATTCGTTTAGTATGTAAATCGCCAAAATCCGTTCGCGACAAAAATAGTTATTAACGTTAACTTTGTTTCATAAAAACGTGACCTGTTTTCTGATTTGGCACCCTTAATGAAAGACGTAGTTCTACGTCAAAACTTGGACTCATACGTCATCTTTTCCTACAACAGTTAATCACAGACTCCCAACACTATTTCTCTTTAATTGTCATATGAGAAATAACATTAAATCAAACACGAGATGTGAACATGGACTATAAATTTCTCAAATGACAAGACAGCACGAACAAATATTCACAATGTTTGTAAGGTCCAAACTGCCGGTTGACCTCCTCACCAAATTCCATATTGTAACCCAACGTTTGGTTACAGTATATAAATCTACTGCGGATAATCGAAACAAGTTGTATGGAACAACCCTTATTCCAGGCTCCTCCACTACCTAACTACGTTCAATGTTGTTCAAATAATCATATTCATGAAGTATATTAACAAAGTATTCAAAATTTCTGATAAAAAATCAAAACCAAAATACTCCGGATAATCGAATTTCGGAAAATTGGGTCTCCGATTAATCGAGTCCGACCTGTATTCGTATAAATGTTATTGTGAGAAAAAAAATTGAAATTTTTCAAAAACTTCGAGGGAATGTTCTAAAAAAAATATTCCCCACACGCTTTACAATGATCGTTGCTAGTCTAACTGGATTTTTGCGTTTGCGGAATTATGCTTCGTGTTTCGTTGGTGTGAAGCGGAAATGGCAATAGAATGGAATAACACGCTTTGAAAATGAAAATTATGAATGAAATTTTACTTTTCTGTATCAAACATCTATCTCACTTGAGGAGGCGATCTGGCGTAGTGGCAACATCCATACCTCTCACACTAAAGATCACGAATTCAATTCTCACTCCCGACATTCTTCCAAAAATGGAAGTCTAAAGTGACGAACCAGCCAAAAGCGTTGGAAATCACTATTATACAGAAAAAAAATCTATCTTATGAAACGGAAAAACATGTTATTTGAGTGGAAATTGTGTCCGCAAATAAATTTATATTATAATTACAAGTTTTGGTAGAAGTACTACAAAAGTACTAGAAAATTTATAGTAAAATAAAATTGGAAATGGCTAATTTAAAGATTAATTAATGAGGAGTTCTACGATTGAGCCCACAAACGTTCGTTTAGTGAGAAAGCGTGAGTGTTTGAAAAAAAATCATATCAAGAAATCAATTTTGGGCGAGACAACGTTTGCCGGGTCAGCTAGTTGTAAATAAATAGATAAATGACTAGAACAAAAGATTATAAACGAACCATTCACTTACAAATTGCAGAAAGCCCTAAGCCCAATGGAATTCCACTTCGGCATCTTTAATCGTGATATGCAACATACAACGACTAATCACCAGATTTCTGCCATCATCGTTCGGTTGTAACACTGGTGGAGTTATTAAATTAAACGGCCCTTTTCAGGGTCAACAAATTATTATTAAAGAGTTCAATAATCGAACTTCTCAGACATATTTAAAATCAATATACAACAGAAGGCCTAATGTAATCCTTCGTCAACTATGCGGTCGTGTCTCGGACACAACCCTCCTGTAACTTTTTTATAAATGACAGACCAGGTACTACTTTTCCATACCAGACATTTTGAAAAGGTCTCCGGCCATTCAGATTCGTGGGATTAGATAGCATTATCCCATAACATATCTCCGAAGTTGCCGAATATAGTCTGTGAGTCTCGAGCATCCAATAACAATTCAGCAACGAGAATAATGAATGTGTAATGTAGAATTAGGAATAATCTATGCAAGCATTCTAGATGAGAGGCTCAGAATGCAAGGGGTGTAAGTGACTTGAACGATTTCTCTTCATCAACTTTTTATTTAGTTAATAACTCAACTGCAAAAACGTTCCAATTTAAGTTTGCTATAGAATCCGATAGGAGGTTCTGACCTATCTTTCACATTGTCGAATACAGCTGAGAATGTATTTGCAACTAAGTTATGACCAAAAAAGGGTGTGGAGAAATCGATCAAATCACTTACACCCAGTCCCCGGCCAAGAGGATATGATCCGCGAGTCAAGATGTGTCGCAATCTGTCATTGCCAAACTATCAAACTTCTCGGTGAGCTTAAGGCAGATCTAGGTAACAAGTGCGCCCATTCGCTAATCATATTTAACTCGAAACAATCGTCAAATTCAGGAAAATTTAAAGAAGGCAGTTTTGCAATCTTAAAATTTGAATGGAGATTCTTAAGTTATTCGATTACTTAAAACACGACACTCTCTTAACCATTTGGCTATATATTTTACAACACACAACATTTACAAAAACTCGCCATTATAATATATAATCATCATCAGACAATATTCCAGTTCAATATTACGTAATACTGTATTGCATAGAATACATATTCGAAATAGAAAAGTGAATTTTCATTTATTATTTTATATTTTAGAAGTGTGTTAATGTCATCCTGTAAATTTATGACTAGTGTTTTTCACATTTTGACCCACCTGGTACTATGTTAAGCGCCTTGATTTACACCAGCTTGAGAGTTTGGAAGTTTTCGCAAGTGACAGTGGTCGCAAATTGCATTTGCGACCCGGACATGTTTGACGCTGTCAAATACAGTGTATCTCTGGTATTAGTATATGGATGCACTAGGGCCGCTTACACCCCTTTCATTCTAAGCCCCTCAGATAAAAATCGATCTGCGATCTGTTAACTGCGAACAGAGTGATATCGTTGACATAAACATGCCCAAACAGCATCCGTTAAAGTACAACAAACCTCATGAAAATAATCGATCACCTGTCGATGGTAGTATGAGAATTAGTGAGAACGATAAAAAAAAGTAAACAATCATCAGTGACGCTACTGATGAAGGACGAAGGCGAGAGACAAACAGGAACGGCAAACAAGATATGATTCATCGAATCATACACATTGGCTTCTCTCTTTGTGCCTGCGTGTATTGGTGCACTATAATATTAACAATACTGTCAAAGGTAGAAGCAATCTAAAGGTGGGAGGAAGCAACAGAAGAAAAAAAACCGAAATGATCAACAATTTCTCGATTTCCTTCTCTCCGATCAATTGATTGAGTGGAAAAAATGGATAAAATGTGATCGTGGCTCTTTGGAACTACACGCGGGTAGCGAAAAATATTTATGCAAAAATGTCTGCTGCATTCCTAGACCGAATTATCAGACAGAAAAAAATGCTTTGTAATTGATTGCACATATGGTAAAAGACGTCAAATAATGACATAAATTTTGTTCCATCAGCTCGCGTTTGCCGAGAATCACAGTTATTTGCCCTAGCGAATATTTTTTCATTTCAGAGAAAGGAAGTATCATAACAGGTGTGCCACCTACCAGAGATTTTCCTTCGAATCGACATCCTTCTTTCGGGGTGTTATGGTTATTCCGTTCACCTGGGATGTCGATAGGATTTCCATGTTCGCCTTATTGTTTAGTTACACTTTCGCCGACGATATCAGATGCCAATGCGTTTCGAGTGTACTTGCTCGAATCCGAGATGTTTTGGGTTCCGAAAAATCGAAAATGACAACGGGAACAGTTCGTAAAACGATGGAAAGGAAATGCAGGGAATCGGTGACGCACACGGTGCTATTCCTCGCACTATTTCTTCACGTTTTACACTGCCCTGCTGGGAAGACTTCAACACTGACGATCCCGAGACACTGACACAGGTTATGGGGGAGAACACTCAGAGGGGAGGTTTTTCTTCGCGTTTTCACTATACTCTCTAAACAGCAGCAGCAGATAATCAGCCCAAAGAAAAGTTCGATTTCCGGAACAGTTTGCGTCCACGATGGATACAAAAGTGCTGGAACAGCCAGCAAAACGTCCGGCCGATGGCCCCGTATGCAGGAGGAAAAGAATAGCTAAGGTCCGTTGGATTTAAAACATTTCCTTCAGCCACCAGTCAATCGAACAACCCGAACGTCCCGTTTCACTGTTCTTTTCTCTTTCGCAGCGTATATAGGTTTTCACACACCTTCGACGTCGTCGCGATTTCTTCATTACTTTTTTTTCGCACGTCACAGCTGTCAAAGTGCCATATGTTGTACTAAATAGGGAAACCAAACGTGATGTTAATTTGTGATGTTCATTTCGAGTTTTCTCTTATAGGGGCAGGGATGCCAGATGTAAAGACATACTTTCATTTTGAAGGCATTCCAAAACATCATAATGAAATCATCATTGTTTTCAACGAACAACATTGTGTTTTGCCCAGTAAATGTGTTTGAGTTCTGCACGTTGGCTTTTTTTCGAGAGGTCGGTTTCTGAATAATAAACATGTTGCATTAGTGACTGAAATTTTATTCGTGCTGTTTGAAGCCATTTGAAGAAAATCATCTGGTACTGTATGGAGAGCAAGTTTTTTGCTGTCGTCCAATATTTTCATATGATAAGAAGTGTTGCGGTTGCAACGAAGAAGAGATGTTTTCCAATTGATTAAAAGCAGCCGTATGGCACCCGCCATGTTTTTGGTGCCAACATCTCAAACGTCAGAAGTTTTTGTTTTCTTCAACACAGCGATCCGCGTTGACGGCAGTGAGCTTCGTTTACTAGTTTAGGGGAGCGTCAAAGAATAGCTGATTTTCAGTCGGAATGAACGTTTTCAAAATTAAAATTATGAATGAAAATTAGCTTTTCCATATCAAATTAGTATTCTGTTTAAATAAAAACATTTTTGTTTGCAGGTGGGGAAAAAGTCTCATACGAAAATTGTTTATGAAGACAATTTTATATTATAAAGAAAAAAATCAGCAACAATGTTGGAATTGTATGACCATATGGTTGAATGAAAGTCAGAAATACGTGTTTCTAATAATTAAACAACATAATGTGAAAATTTTCATTCAAATTTTAAAATTAGAGATTTTAATAGAGATTACACTAACGATTTTGGGACCCAAATTATGGCTCTAACTTGAAGTCGCCACCAGACGTCGACGTCATCGCGAATTACCAATTTACCACCATCTGACATATCGTGATGTCGATGATGAACTTTTGCAGCAAAGGGATAGTGAGATAGGCGGTGACGGTAGGTAGAGTGAGATAGCTATAATCGTGTCATACACCTGATTAAAAGTATATTCTTTATTACAGTTAAAAAATTCCTGCCAAAAAGGGGGTCAATACTATAAATTGTTCTTTCTCATTAAATTTGAATTGCTTACGTTTACTATCCCTTTGTCGTTTTACAATCGCTCTTTTGTCCTTTCAATTTGGTAATTTGAATATTCACTGCCAACTAAATTTAATAGTAAGAAACACGATTACAATTCTAAGTTATGCGTCAACTGACCTTGTGAACCGTACAGAGTTTTTTAAGTATTTTAATTCAATCACAGTCACCTTATTTTTATAGAAATTTGAAATAAAATTTGAAATATACAATCTTTATAACTTGTCTAGCTCTTTTATCCGTTGTTTTGTTTTTTATCTCTCTACTCATCACTCATTCGTATAACTGACAGTGGCTCACCAAAAAAGAGGATCTCTCACCACAAGCAAGTTGTTGGATAATAGGTGAGAAGCAACGAGGGGTTGCGACAGTCCCCCCCAGTACTTTGAGATCATTGATCCGGGGTACTTGTGGTAGCAACGATATCCAACACTGCTAGTTTCACTGCTGGTCTCTCCAGTAATCCGTTAGCTGTTTGTATAAGTGCACGGCGAATCTGACCGTCCTTGGATCGAATGGCCCGAACCACTCGCCCTTTCGGCCAACAGTTTCTCGGTAGTTTCTAGTCCACCAAAATGACTATGTCTCCTGTTTCGATGGGCTTCACCTGAGAAAACCACTTCGTTCGACGCGTTAGAGTAGGCAGGTATTCGGCTACCCAACGTTCCCAGAACCTATTCGCATAGACCTGTGACATTCTCCATGTATGATTCAGGGTGTAACTGCTGTCATTGAATATAACCAGGGACTTGGAGCCGTTTGACGACCCAAGCAAAAAGTGATTTGGAGTTAGTGGTGAAGACAGCTCGTCGTCCAGCGGCAATTCAGTTAACGGTCGTGAGTTTACAATTAATTCAACCTCGGCCAACATATTTCTCAGAAGTTCATCAGTAGGATTGCGCGTAATTTGAAGGTGTGTTAATGCTTTTTTCACTGACTGAACGAGGCGTTCCCAAGCGCCCCCAAAATGTGGAGAAGCAGGAGGATTAAAGGACCATTTAGTGTCGGTGGTCACGAAGTGTTCCATCAGCTTGTTCTGATTCATCTGCTGTAGTGCTTCTTTCAGTTCGCGGTTGGCTCCAATGAAGTTAGTGCCGCGGTCACTGATTATTTCCAGTGGAACTCCTCTCCGAGCGATAAAGTTTCGGATGGCAAGTATACAAGAATCGGTTGTGAGGCTGTGTGCTACTTCAAGGTGTATTACTCGAACAGTGAGACAGGTGATTAATACACCCCAACGTTTTTCTGTCCGTCGGCCCACAACGGCATACATCGGCCCGAAATAATCGATGCCAATATAGGAAAAGGGTCGACAGAAGGGCTTTAGTCGCATAGGCGGAAGAACTGACATTTCTGGTACAGCCGGCTTTGCCTTCCGATTTTTGCAGTACTGACATGCTGCTTGTACGCGTTTGTATGCTGAACGGAGTTTAGGCACATAGAATCTTCGACGGATATCGTTGAGCGTGGTTTGATGGTTGATATGGCAATAACGTTGATGGATATCGAATATAATAAGGTCTGTAGTAGAATGGCACCTGGGTAATAGTATCGGATATTTCGTACACTCTCCTACAAATTCGCAAGCGTCTATGCGACCCTTCATACGAAGCAACCCATCATTGTCAATAAATGGACTCAGTCCATACAATTTGCTACTTTTCGGTAACACATTCTTCCATGGCACAGGGTTTGGTTTCTTCAACTTTTCTATTTCACTTGAAAACTCAGCTTCCTGAACGATCTTAATTATGAACAATTCCGCATTTTTAAGTTCCTCCTGCGTCAGTGCGCCGGTAACTATAGACTTTTTTGCTAGCTTCCTAAGCAAATTAGCTGGAAAGCATTTTACGAACGCTACATGATGAAGCAAACGCTTCCAACTAGAGAAGTCCTCCCATCGAAACATTGTGCGTTCTGCAAAGTGGTGGAATACATAAGGACGCTTTTCTTCAGGGGTTTCCGTGGAGTGATTATTATTTGATGGTAGAACAGGCCAATGCTGTTTGGATTTCCACAAGAATTCTGGTCCACGAAACCAGCGACTTGAAGGAGACAAATCTGGTAACTTCTGCCACTTTGTTGCGTCGTCTGCGACATTCAGTTTCGACGGAATCCAATTCCATTCATTGGGTTCCGTCAACTCCAGCATTTCACTGATTCGCACCGCTACGAACTGACTATATTTTCGGTGATTAGAATTCAACCAACAGAGAACGTCGCGGGAATCTGACCAGAAGAATCTTTGTCTAGGCTGCAGCTTGTGCGATTTCAAGATATGGTTTGCTAAACGTGCTCCAATTACTGCTGCTTGAAGCTCAAGTCTAGGAATCGATATAAATCGTAAAGGAGCTACCCGTGTTTTCGCACCGACAAGCGCACACTCCACTACGCCATCCTCTTCAAATCGTAGATAAGCAACCGCAGCAAACCCGTTCTCAGATGCATCAACAAATACATGAAGTTGTATATTATTCCGCTCTCCACAGCTTGTATTCATTCTGGGTACGCTAACAGAATCCACTAACGGAAGAACACGCAACCATATCAGCCACTTCTTGAATTGTTCACTCTTAATGTGATCATCCCAACCGACACCACTACGCCAAATCTCTTGAAGCAATATCTTTAGGAACATCAGAAAGTTTGCTAATAATCCCAGCGGATCGTAAATCATCATTAAGGTGCTCAAAATTTGCCTTTTTGTCGGTACAATGAGACCTCGAAGTAGGTCAGCGTTTATTCTCGGAGATAGTTTGAAGGTGAACATATCAGAGCTCGTGCACCACCACAGCCCAAGAACTTTCTCCGTTCCCAACTCACTCGACAGGTTAAAACTTTTCTCGCCCGGCTCCGCTTCCAACTCACGCAACACTCGCTTTGAGTTCGACAGCCAGTTACGAATTTCGAACCCACCTTCATTATGAACATAACGGACATCTTTTGCTAATTTTATTGCTTCTTCATCAGACTCCTCGCTACGATCTTGATTGCCATCCCTCCATAAGAATCTCTGACATTGTTGGTCAATTCTATTCACCATCACCTGATGGAACATCTCCCGTATATCTCCCGTAATGGCCACTCGGAACTCTCGGAAACGGTGAAGCACGGACGGAAGAGATGTAAGTTGATCCGGACCGGTGAGTAAAACAGAGTTGAGTGAAGTTCCCGCCACCTTAGCGGCCGCGTCCCAAACTATGCGCAGCTTACCCGGTTTGTTCGGATTAATCACAGGGAATATCGGCAAATACCACACACGGGGGAATTCTTCTGAAAGCTGGCTTTCAGTCAGCTTTTCGATGTAAAAAACTGATGAGCAAGGTCCAAAAATTACCCATCCAAGACGGGTTCGTGTGGCGATTGGCTCGTTTTTCATCCCTTCTTTACTGTCCAATGCGTAGCCCAAACGGCAGTTGTCCATTCCAATAAGTATCCTGGGCTGAGCACCATTATATGAGTCAGAGGACAGGTCCTTCAAATGTGGATAGCGAAGCACTAGTTCTTCCACTTCAAGAGTTTGACGAGGCAAGGCAAGACTTCCGATGGTGTGAACCTTCGGCATCCAATGCACTTTCCTATCGTGCACTCCAGAAATCCCTATACCAAGCTTTACAGAATTATCTTCCTGACGTTGATGATCGGCTGTCCATCCCAGACACAGAGGATACGATTCACCTTCAAGACCTAATTCGCTCAGGAGATCATGTTCCATCAATGTAACCGACGAGCCATCGTCAAGGAAAGCAAAAGTGCGGACGAATTTACCATGCCCATGAAGCAATACCGGAACATATCGTAACAATGTTTTATTATCATAGTTACCATGAGTATTGCAGATCTCGACAGAAGTTTCTTCATTTGATACAGGAGTTGACGTTTGGAGATTCTCTCTTCTCAAATATCGAGAATCGTCGTGTAATAACGAGTGATGCATATAAGTACAACCGTTTCTCCCACAAACTTGTTTGATTGTACATGCTCCGAAATGCTTCGCCAAACACTTCCTACATAGCCTGTTCTCTCTCAACACTGTCCATCGGGCGTCGACATCCATATCATGAAATATTTTGCACTGGCTAACATTACTACATCCACCCTAACAAATAACACATAGCTTATTTAATGTTTTTGGTGTGATTCTGACAGGGACTACTGAACGTGAAGATGGAGCTTGATTCGAAATGTACGTACGTTTCTTCTTTTCGATTACGCTTATCAGTTTTACCAATGTACGTGCTAATTGCTGACGGATCTGTAACTACGCAAGCAGCCTCTACTAGTGTTCCCAACCAACTACTGAAATCCGATAACGTCACAGAACTTAGTGTATGACGGTGCTTTGCCCAATCGAGCTTAATAGTGGGCGGTAGCCTCTCGACTAGCTCTTGGAGGAGTGCCACATTACACAAGTGCTCGTTTAACCCACAGGCTACGATAGTTGCACACATGTTCTGAACGGCAACGCCGAAGTCAATTAATGTTCCAAGTTTTTCCGTCTTCGGTGACGGCATTTCTCTTATTCTGCAGACCAGCGAATGGACTATCTCCTCTGGTCGGCCGAACAACATACGCAGCGTATTTATCACGCCTTCAAGCCCAGTGGGATACAATAAACGACTCCGCACTACCTCGAGAGCCTTCCCCTTCAAGCTGCGCTGCAATCGAAGTAAGTTTTCCTCGTCACTGAATCCGCACATTCTACTAGAGCTTTCGTAGGTGGCGATGAATAGCGGCCATTCTTCTGGGTTCCCTGAGAATATTGGTAGCTCTTTCGCTACTGCTTGCCGTGCTGCAAGTTGACTCCTGCTAAGCTCGTGAGAAGTATTCAAGGATGGGAGATTTGAATATGGATTTGGGTCGAACGGATCCACCTCGACGTTTAAGCCATCGCTCTTCTTCTGAACAGATTCACTGTTACTGACCTCTATCGCCGTCAATCGTCCCTCAATACGCTTTGTTTCAGACTCCTGTTTTTTAATCATATCATGAAGTTGTCTTTCCAATCTCTCAATGGCTTTACACGCATTATCTGCATCGCGGTTTTCCGTTCCTAAAGTTGTCGAGTTTGCATTTGGCGGAGGCACAGCATTTGCAACACTCAACTCCTCCCGAATTTGCCGTTCCCTTTGCTCCATTCATAGTTCAAACTGACGTTGTAGATCATTGATTGTGGTCTGCATCTCGCGATCCTTCTGCAGCAACAACTTCTCGTACGATTGTTGTTGTTGTTCAAACCTGCTCTGGAGCTGATTCATCATTTTCTGGAGCTGTTTTAGCTGCTCGTTCTGTTGTTCCTGGTTGTCTTTCGTCCCATGATTCGTCTCTATCCGTGCAGGTACAGTTATGATACCAGATGTGCCCTGAGCTGATCGTTTCGCGTCGCATGCGGAACAACTCCAGTCTACATCTTCGATGCCTTCATCAACGCCCACGCACGTGAAGTGGAACCACCGACCACAGTCATCACAGGATACCATCCGACTATTGTCCAAACCATTACAAGCGCCACAACTCCTTTCTAGTTGAGAACTGCTCGGCATGATTCAGGTTTTTTTTCCAGATCACGATTAAACGAATTTTTTAATGTTGCGGTTGCAACGAAGAAGAGATGTTTTCCAATTGATTAAAAGTATATTCTTTATTACAGTTAAAAAATTCCTGCCAAAAAGGGGGTCAATACTATAAATTGTTCTTTCTCATTAAATTTGAATTGCTTACGTTTACTATCCCTTTGTCGTTTTACAATCGCTCTTTTGTCCTTTCAATTTGGTAATTTGAATATTCACTGCCAACTAAATTTAATAGTAAGAAACACGATTACAATTCTAAGTTATGCGTCAACTGACCTTGTGAACCGTACAGAGTTTTTTTTTAAGTATTTTAATTCAATCACAGTCACCTTATTTTTATAGAAATTTGAAATAAAATTTGAAATCTACAATCTTTATAACTTGTCTAGCTCTTTTATCCGTTGTTTTGTTTTTTATCTCTCTACTCATCACTTATTCGTATAACTGACAGTGGCTCACCAAAAAAGAGGATCTCTCACCACAAGCAAGTCGTTGGATAATAGGTGAGAAGCAACGAGGGGTTGCGACAAGAAGTGTATCCGTTTGTATTCGTACTTAGCGTACTTTTTCTTTGGGTCAGGGAACCCTACACGCATTATGCGGTTATCGAGAATCGAGATGGCGAATAATAGTTTAATATACAGTCAAAGCTCTCTATAACGACATGTCCAAAGGTCCCTTCAAAATCGAATAGAAATTCTTTTCCCCTATAACGACACATTATCGCTTCTATTTAGTAAATAACATTCATAACATTCTCTATTACGACAATTTTCAATTTCACTCCACTCATAGTGTGTGTGTCAATGTCAGAACCTACGATTTAAATTTTCGGATACTTACAAAAACCATAAAAAAATTTAAACCATAAACGATAGGGAAAGCTTATTGAAACAAATTAATCGAAGAATTGTTGTGCAAGAATCCCGTCTTAGAATGAAATTGCATCAAATTTGCAATAAATTTGGAAATGAATGCGCAAACAATTGTTATATGTATAATGCTTTTGATATCAAATTCAAGCAATAACATGAAGTATCGTTTGTTTCATTTCCAAAACATGGGATGAAAAACACAAAAATCTTCAACGCTAAAAATAAATTGAACATAATTCAAAGGTTCGAAAAGGGTACTAAAAAGACAACATTGTCTAATGAATTCAATGTGCCGCACAATGCAAATTCATTCATCATCAAAAATATGGACTAGAGTTGTGAAAAGGGTAAGAATAATGGCTTCAATGATGTTCCATTGGTATATTTTGTCCGGCGATGAGATGAAAAAATCAATCATTTATTAAATCACGGCCTGACGGAGCATTCAATAATGAAACTGTAAGCCCACACAGCAAGCCGATGCTTTCCAGATCATCCATGTTGGTTTATTAACAAAAATATCAATTAAAAGTTTACAATTTTTTTCTATCTAGAGAAAAATTTGTATCGGACGAATGAGCTGAATTTTATATTTATTGTTTAATGCTTTTTTGTTTCAAGATGGTCAGACATCAACTGCTTTTGTTTCTAATATAATTTGATTGTTTTGTGTGAGTTTGGGCGGTTCTCTCCTTATTGCGACATCTAAGCTCGCTGTAACGACAATCTTTTATAGCGATAATTCTCTATAACGATGGTCCTTTGCAATGTCGCTATAGAGAGCTTTCACTGTACTTAGTATAGTCAGAAGTTCTGGTACACGGAATATTGGCCATCAAATCATCTTTTTGTAAAATTTCTTTTAAAGTTTTATTCAGCTACTCAACAGCTACAAATTACACAAATAAGTTATTCAAAATGACTTACATTTGCCTTCCAGCATATGTGGAGACGATCTGACCATTTATCGATTGCAGCACGCCCTACTTCCATGAGAAAGTTGTTCACTGCACTGGTTAGGGCGTATTTGAGCGACTCAATATACGGGGACGAGTGGAACGAACCATAGCCTCTAACCAGCACGATACACGAAATTGTTATCACCATTATCCATGTCCTTTTTTCGAGCCCAACTATCTCAATAGGATTTCCAACGTGTCCCCACATAATTGCAAACAACTGATACTACAAATTTATTGCACAATAATGAACTAAAAGTAATAACTGTCAAATACCTAGGATTAGATACGTCTATTACTGTTTGCGTGTAGAATACGTTTACTCATGTACCAGTATGTATAACTATACTATGTACATACCCATCTATATTCAAAAATAAATGGAATCTCTGCCCATCCTGAACACTTCTTATTTATTAGTGAAAAGTGATTACGACGGATTCCAACGCGAACCAGAATGATTCCAAATCTACTTTTACGCCACTTTTGTTTCCAGTTCCAGTTACTATTACCGGTAGAGCCAATCAGTGAACATTTCTCATTTGAACCACAATAAGATTCGTCAGCAGTACCATAGTCATTCAATTCGAAACCATCAACACTTCCAAACTTGTTTACATTGCAACGCAGCCTTAAAGGACGCGCTCTCCTACTTCAACCGATGATGTTAGAAGTTTTGTGTATTTTCCTGAGCAGGGTATCACGAGATTATGAACTGAATAGAATTCAAGGTGCCAAATCTCGATGCCAGTTGGGAAGCGATGTGGTAGGAGGAGCAGTGCTATCTTACAGCACTCCGGAATTGTCGATGTCGCTTGAACAAAGAAAGCGGAATAATCTAATGTTGCGTCTTTCGTGTGCATTCTTCAATTACCCTAGGAGCCACAGACAATTGTACGACACACACACTACACTACTAGAATCTGGACTACTGTGGATACACGGAATGTTCAAATTCTTCGACATTTATCCAATCCAATCCAATAATAATATTGAAGTATCTAAAAAAAATAATTGTACAAGAATCTAGAAAAGATGAGAAAGAATATTGCATTACGAAGAGAAAAGTTACGCTCACAAAATTACCGAAGCCGAGCTTGGATGAATACAAAGATACCTGTAAAGGGCACATTTGATCAATTGTTGACCGACCCGACTGACCAGTTACATATCGAACAGTTGTTCTAAGTGCCAATATACAGTCAGCCACAGACGCCTCCAATGAAATGTATCATCCGCGTCAGTATTTTCGAAGCTCTTCGTCCGGTTGATGCATCGCAAGGTCCAGGTCCGGACTATATTCCATCATCCCTCGTGAAGAACCGTGGAGCATCCCGTCCCGTCATGCTTATATGCAATGCAGCAACTGTATTCATCGCACAGGAGAAACTCAAGCATAATTCAAGATCCGAAATCGTTCTGGTCATACGTGAGAAATCGAAGCCAAACAAATTTTAGAGTTCCTCAGCATGTATTTAACAATGGAATTGCAGCCGAAACCCCACTGGATTCGACAAAATTATTCTCGTCTCGCCTCGATATTAATTGAAAGTGGCGCCTCGACATGAATTAAACATTTCTGCCGGTGATGTGCTGAACAAACTCCAACGATTGGCTGTTACCAAAGGTGCGGAACCAGATCGCATATCTCCGCTGTTCATCAAAAACTGTGTCGACTCAATTACCGTTCCCGCTACTATCCTCTTTAATTGTTCCATGAAGGAGGGTATTTTCCCAAGTCTTTTGAAAACTGCTGCTATCGCTCCGATACACAAAGCTGGCTGTATACACAACGTCGAAAACTACAGTAGCATGTCTATTTCAAATTGCTTGCCTAAAGCCTTCGAAAGCCTAAAATCCGCACGTACATCGGATCATTTCCTAGCACCGGCATGGGTTTGTGAGAAAACGCTCGACCACAACAAACCTAAGGCGTCGAGCACAAATTACGTAACGCCAAAAATCCGGATTTTGGACCCCCTCCCCCCTACGTAACGCAATTTCCTATCTCTAACACACAGGAAGCAACGCAACACTTTTCTTTGTATTGCATGAGTAAAAATTGATGAAATTTTTGATAAAACTAGTTTAGAGTGTAATGTTTATTTTTTTTTCCTTTATTGATTTAATTAGGCTCAAGTGGATAAAGAGCCACCACCAAGCAATACATTTTTAAACTATTTGAATATATTATAACTATATAATTATTAACTTAAGTCTAATTAGCTAAAACTACAGTGCAATATATAAAAAAAAAATTATTCCTTCGTTGCCTCGTCGGTATTATCCTTGTCTTGAACAGTGCCTGTGGTGGGTCGTAACAACTACATCGCCAGTTTATGTAGCAACGGTATCCTTTGGTAGTGAGTGCCTCCTTGTTATGTTAATAGCTCCTGTAATGATCTTATCTCAACGGGTACTAAGGTCTGCTTGTGTAATAGGAAAGGAAGGGAGAATGGACAGTGGGAGTAGGAGATGTGACCTAAATAGTAACATTAGCGCTTCTTAGGAAGACATATATGAGGAACATAAAATTAGGGTCGCGAGTAGCTAAGATATTGCGAACTGTCATGCGTTAGTGTACTCCTTGAGCCTCTAAATCGGCAACCAGTTTAATTCTTTCATTGCAAAATTCATTACATGACCAAACAACGTGCTCGATGTCATGATATCCTTGACCACAATTGCATAAATTGTTAGTAGCAAGACCTATGCGGAAGAGATGCGCATTTAACGCGGAATGATTGGACATCAATCTGGACATAGTTCTAATAAAATTTCTGTCAAGATCTAACCCTTTAAACCAGGCCTTCGTTGAAACTTTGGGGATAATAGAGTATAGCCATCTCCCAAGGTCATCTCTGTTCCATTGGTTTTGCCAACTGGTGAGTGACTGCTGTCGGGAAATGGAGAAGAACTCCCGATACGCTATTTGTCTTTCAAAAACTGTGCCCTGCATACTACCCATCTTTGCGAGTGTATCCGCTTTCTCATTAACAGGAATAGAGCAATGGGAAGGAATCCAAATGAAAGTGATTCGAATACTTTTATCAACAAGAGAATTCAATGCATTCCTAATTTCGATAAGAAAATATGATGCTTTCGTCTGTTGTTTAAAGGATTGAATGGCTTGTATACTGCTAAGACTATCCGAGAAAATAAAATAGTGATCAGGTGGTAAGGACTCAATGGTCTTAATTGCATGATATATTGCAGCCAGTTCGGCAACATACACTGAACAAGGGTCTTCAAGTTTATGAAAGCTAGTGTGATGTTCATTGAAGATACCAAAACCAGTGGATCCGTTGATTCTTGAACCATCAGAGAAAAACATTCTTGAAGAATTGATATGGTTATATTTTGAAGCGAAAATATTAGGGATTAACGATGATCGAAGATGATCTGAAATGTCTCGAGTTTCGTCCTTCATAGAAAAATCGAAATCAACGGAAGATCTGCAAAAGTTCGGAAAGCTAACATTATTGACTGCTGAAGGTTTTATTTCTTGAGAAATGTAATGAGAGTACAGATTCATGGATCTCGACCGTTGGTTCAACTCGAGAAGCTTCTTACAATTCTCAATTACTAATGGGTTCATGATTTCGCTTCGTATTAAGAAGCGATAGGACAGTTCCCAAAACCGAACCTGCAATGGTAAAACACCTGCCAAGACTTCAAGGCTCATGTTGTGTGTTGATTGCATGCACCCTAAGGCTAAACGCAAGCAACGATACTGTATCCTCTCCAGTTTAATGATGTGGGTTTTAGCAGCCGAACGGAAACAAAACGAACCATATTCCATGACTGACAGTATTGTAGTTTTGTACAGCCGTATTAGGTCTTCTGGATGAGCACCCCACCATGTTCCAGTAACTGTCCGGAGAAAATTTGTTCTGTTGACATTTTTCATTCAGATACGCAATATGTTTTTCCCATGTACATTTAGCATCAAACCAAACTCCAAGATATTTGAAGCTTGTGCGATGGTTTTGTTGAACAATTGAAGCAGAAGTTCGAGAGGTTGGTGCTTCCTAGAAAATACAACCATTTCTGTTTTCTCAGTTGAGAATTCAATACCTAGATTCACAGCCCATGTAGATAAAATATTTAAGGAAAAAAATCATCTGCCTGTTGCCTCAAAGTACATCCATCTGCAAGATGATCATCTATATCATTAATATAGAAATTATACAGAAGAGGACTTAAGCAAGAACCTTGAGGGAGACCTATGTAGCTAGTCCAAGAAACGGCACAATTTCCATGAGAAAAGTGCATGTGCTTTTCGGATAACAGATTAAACAAAAAATTGTTTAAAATTGGTGAAAATCCATGGTTGTGAAGTTTATCGGATAAAATTCTTATTGATACTGAGTCAAACGCCCCTTTAATGTCTAAGAAAACAGAGGCCATCTGTTTTTTATTACCAAAGGTCGTCTGAATTTCGGAAGCAAGTAACGCAAGACAATCATTTGTCCCTTTGCCCTTGCGGAAACTAGAGGTGTGCAAATCAGCTCATCATGATGAACAGCTCTGATCATATCAGCTCATCTAAATGAGCTGTTCTTTATGAACAGCTCTTCAGCTCAGTTGTCAGTGCCGACTTTCAATTTGGGTCCCAAACTCGATAGCCACGAAGCCAGTTTGAAAATGTTAAAATTCAAATGAAATTGTTCACACCATATTATTAATTACTTGAAACACGTATTCCAGACTATTATTTACAACAGACTCGGCGAGTACAACATTTCCGACATTTTTACTGAGGCTTTACATTACAATAGAAAGTTTTCTTCAAAAAAAAAATCTTATGAGATTTTTGCACCGCCTGCAAACAAAGTGTTTTTCATTGAAATAGAATACTCATTTGATACACAGAAGTTAATTTTCATTAATAATTTGAATTTTAAAAACGTGTTCATTCTGCCTGAGAGCCAATTATTATTTTTGGCGCCCCCTAAACTGGTAAACAAAGCTCAATGCCGTCAACGCGAATATAACAGTTGAAAAGACGAGGGACAAATGAAACTAAACTGATGTCTTAACACGAAGAGCGAGAGACGGTCAGCTCATTTGAATCTTACAGCTCACACACTCTCTTCAATTCTACAGCTCTTTTCTCTCCTTCATCATCATCAAAGTGAGCTGAAGAGCTGTTTGATTTTTTTTGCGAGCTGTTCCGCGTCAACTCACTTCAAAGAGTCGATTCTTCGGAACAGCTCATGAGCGGATGGCACATCTCTAGCGGAAACCGAACTGCGTATCTGATAAAAAGTTATTCTCTTCAACCCATTCGTCTAAACGTCGGAGTATCATTTTTTCCAATAACTTACGGATGCAAGATAGCATGGCTATTGGTCTGTATGAGTTATGATGGGAAGCTGGCTTATTCGGTTTTTGAATGGCTATTACTCTCACTTGTTTCCACTCGATAGGGACAATATTTTGCTCAATAAACTTATTAAACAACCTTAATAAACGTTTCTTAGCGACGTTTGGAAGGTTCTTCAAAAGATTAAATTTGATTCCATCGGAACCAGGAGCTGAATTATTGCACGAAAGAAGTGCAAGTGAGAATTCAGTCATAGAAAACAATGTCTCGTTATTACTATTGGAAGACGATGTATTACGAGATATGTCTTCTGCAGGGACAAAATCTGGACATATTTTTTTGGCAAAATCAAGAATCTATCGGTCTGAATACTCTTTGTTTTCGTTTGTATGGTTTTTGTTTCGCAAACACCTGGCTGGCCACAGGGTACTCATAGATGTTTCCCTTGACAAACCATTGACATATCGTCGCCAATAACTGCGTTTTTTTCGCTCCAATAAGATTTTTGAATTTGGTCTCCAAAAGTTCATACTTATCAAAATTTTCCATTGAGCCATTTTTGCGAAAAATTTTGAAAGCAGAGGATTTATTGAAATAAGCATCCGAGCACTCTTTGTCCCACCAAGGAGCACCAGGGCGTCGGCGAAGTTTTGCACCAGGGAAACGTTTCGTTTGAGCTTGAATGGCAGTGTGGTAAATCAAACTAGCAATGAAATCATATTCTTCTAGGGGTGGAAGTTCAAGAGTCGAATTGATGCTCTCTGATATAATACTAGCAAATTTCTCCCAGTCAATATTATGGGTAAGATCGTATACAACTCCGACCAATTTCTGTGGACACATCTCATTGGCAATAGAAACAAGGATTGGTAAGTGATCGCTACCATGAGGATCTTGGATTACTTCCCACATACAATCTAACGATAAAGTAGACGAACAGAGTGACAAGTCTAATGTACTTTCTCTTGCAGGGGGCTTGGGTACTCTTGTAGCTTCGCCAGTGTTCAAAATTGATAAATTGAAATTATCGCATAGATCGTAGATGATTGAGGAACGGTTATCATCATATAGTGTCCCCCAGGCCACACCATGTGAATTGAAATCACCCAATATTAACTTGGGTTCAGGTAAAATTTCGATAATTCCATCGAGTTGGTTGCGTGAAATTCCAGCTCTGGGAGGAATATATACAGAAGCAATGCATAGGTCTTTTCCCCTTATCGTGGTTTGACAAGCAACTACCTCGATTCCTAGAAGCGATGGTAATGGGATTTTATAGAAGGAATGGCATTTTTTGATCCCCAAAAGAACGCCACCGAGTGAGTCTCTTCGGTCTAAACGGATAATGTTAAAATCATAAAAATTCAAGTCCTCATCAGGGGTAAGCCATGTTTCACAAAGAGCAAATACGTCAGAACTTATATTGTTAACTAAAAATTTTAACGATTCGATTTTGGGTTTAATACTTCTGCAGTTCCATTGAATAACTTCAATTGTATCTATATCGCTTATAGAACAATTAGGCATCGAGAGAGAAAATGGTTGCAAGGAGGGGCCGTTTTTCTGTCAAGAATGCAAATAATGCAGGAACCAAACTAATGATAATACTTTTGAGGGGCTCGGGAATGTTTAAAGCATCTAGAATGTGACTCGCAATACTTGGAAGGGAAAATAACCCAGCTTTGGAAGACACGGACGGAGTGTTCACGTCTTTTTGTGTTCTTAGGGAAGTAAAACCAGGAGGTGTTTGCTTTGGAGGTGTTTGTTTTGGAGTTTTATCACTTCCAGAGGATTTCTCAGTTTTTAGTTTTCTTGCTTCTTACGAGGAGTCGGAGGAGTAAGAGGAGCAGAAATTTTTCTTTTTCTTGAGCCTCCCGGTATTGACATGAATGCTTCTTCAATGGAAGTAAAATTTTCACAATCATCGGTTGGCAGAATTGCATAAGGGTTCTCTTGTGCTCCAGGATTAGGGGTCTCTTTTGCCACAGCCCTTTTGAGCATTTCAGCATAGGTCGTCTTGGATCGTTGTTTGAGAGAGTTCTTAACTTTTGCCTCCCGCGATTTAAACGCTGGACACGCAGAAAGATCGTGAACTTCTCCTTTGCAGAAAATGCAGTTATCGACATCTTCAGAGCATGATTTATCCTCATGCATCCCCCCACATTTTGCACAACGTATCTTGTTGCTGCAGTGGGAGTCTGTATGCCCCAATTACTTGCATTTCATACAGCTCATCACTTTAGGTACGTAAAGGCGCACCGGAAGCAAACCGAGCTTTTCCGGGAAAGGTTACTCGAAACAAACCTGATTCGAAGTACTCTTTTCCTTTTTCGGAATGAGATATCGAATGCAATTTCTTGCAAACAAGTATCTTCAGATGATCAATATTGGCATTCTTGAATCGACCTTTTCCTTCGTGTTTCATCACACGTTAGACTAGGGTCGGTGATGACACCATCAATTACATCTTTTGAAGGAATATAAGCAAAATATTCCTCCGTAAAAAGTTTGCATTGCGTTATCTCAGTGGCTTGCTAGCGGTCTTTGACAACCACGCGAAGCTTGTTCTGTCTAATTAGTTTTATCGAATCGACCGTGCTGAAATTCTTTTTAAGTTCTCTGGCTATTGTCAAAATTCTCAAAGCTTTCTGACGGGGGCGAAAATAAACATTGTAAGGTCCATCGGAATCTTCAGGATAGGACTTAATCTGAGGAGCTGTTTTTGATGGTGGATCGGGGTCCCCGGCTCCGGGATAGTTGATTCATTATTAGGAATGGGAGGGGCAGGGGGACTGTGGTGTTTAGTAACATCCACTTCCATTGTGAAAGCAAGAAATTAATTTCTTGTTAATGAGTACGATAAAAACAGGAAGGAAAAGCAAAAAAGGGTAGCAAAAAGCAGAACTTAGCCTACCTGTTTTCGAAGAGTAACTCCAACAAGCTGGGTAGCTGACTGTAAGCCGGCGACGATGTTAGTCCATGTAGTCGATGGGTGCCCTGTTTAGATCCTGAATGGCGAGGCGAGTATGTATACCTGTAAAACACAATTTTTTAAAAATAGGTAGCAAAAGAGTAATAGAAAAAAACTTGATACTTCCTTTCAACTCTGCAGTGAAAGAAAAACACGTCCTTCTCCGATGAGATCAGGGAAAGAACTGAGAGTGTAATGTTTACATGAACAACATTTCGTCACAATCTGTGAAACGTTTTTTATCCCATTTGTTTATTTATTTAGGCTCATTAGCATTTTAGCTGTAACAGAGCCGGGTTTTAATCGTGTACATGTACATGTTCATGGTTCTATAAATTGTAAACTACACAGTAGTAGTAGCCATTTAGACGTAAGAGTATTCTTTCTGTTCTCCCTTTGTTCAGCAGACCGGACAGCGGAGACAATTGATATTGATCATTGTTGGGTTATTAATAGTACAACTGCTCGATGTTTCTTGCAGAGTAGA
Organism: Toxorhynchites rutilus septentrionalis; assembly: GCF_029784135.1. Lineage (NCBI taxonomy): Eukaryota > Metazoa > Arthropoda > Insecta > Diptera > Culicidae > Toxorhynchites > Toxorhynchites rutilus. The sequence goes on along the minus strand of NC_073744.1, from coordinate 129,293,486 downwards.
GCAGTTGTATGGATGAATCGGTCTTCGTTCCACCGTGGATCGATCTCCATTGCTGATGATTGTGGGCCCTGAGTTTTGAACTCACGATCGATCCCTTAGTAAGCGAACGCGCAACCAATGTGGTTACGAAGACCCCCGTGGAATGATTATCGGGATGGATTCCTAGCAAGAAGCGCTTGGACAAAAACTACGGGCACGATCGTAAAAAATCCAGGCCAGTCCAGGCGTCACTGGTTGGTGCAGTCGAAATGCATCGTAATGGACGACGAGACGTACATTAAAGCGGACTTCAAAAAAAAAAAAGAAAAAATTCAACAAATTGTCCAATTTATGTAAAATACCAAAAAAAAAATTCGAACGTAAGCTCGAGGCTCTGTGACATTGATCTCGATCCGAATATGTTGAAAATCTTTGTCTGTCAATTTTTCAATCCAAAATTGGTGGGAAATTTGGTCAACGAACTTCGCGAAATATGTGCTAATTACTGTTATATGGTGAAATTTGAAAAGATGACAAATAATTTCTTCGCCGTTGCCAGTTATGGCAATCGTCAAAGTTACCAATACCGTGTAGTAAAATGTATCAATCGTTGTCAGGGATGTGTATTGCATCTGACATTAATTGTACATACGGTTGGTAATATGTACAAAACATATGTACATTCTGCTAATGTTTACAATACCAGAGATTTTGTAGCTTCTTTTAGTTACAATTTTTGTGGCTCTATGAGTGCATTATCTCGTCAGAAAATCAATTTCGAACAAAGATCAATTTCGTTAGCGCAAACATCGAATGGCATAAACAACATAATTGTAGAACATATGGGAATCTAACTTTCCGATTTTTCCGACCTTCCTTCAGAATTTTCCGATTTTGATCTCTGCTATATTGATTTAAGAGGAGAACAGAAAACAACAAAATAAAGACGTCTCAAATTGGATAATTCCTTCCTCAACACATTTGGCCCTCTATTTTTATTTATATGGATATTGGACACGGTGTTCTACCCCAGTGCTTATGTGTCCCAGGTCACCCCATTAGACGGTTTTGACATTTTAATTTGAACCTAAATAGAATTCCAATGTTTCTTCTAGTTTATTAGGTATTCATAGTTGACAACATACACACACATACCCATAAATTGAAAGACAATGGTAACACAACTTACCACAAACTTACAAGGGTTCTGAACTAGCAATTCAGATTAAAAAAATTATACTGCATAGGTATCTACAATTTATTTTTCATCGTTTAATGTTTATATTAAGTTGGTATATTATATAATAAATGTTATATTTTGTGTCCAAGAATTATATATTAACAATACATATTACACAAATCATACTGTTCACCTTTGGGGAAAAATATGTTTTATTCTGATACAAACATAAACAACATAACAGAAACGGATTTCACTGCTGGCTTCGGCGGAACAATGTAGTGGAAATTATCTTACACGATAGAATTGAAAATGTACCAATAACACTTTTTACTGTTGGAGAAAACACATTCATTAATTTAAGCTTCTTTTGTTTTGTTCTGGCGGATGATCTGCGAATGTGAGGAATGTTTCTAAAGTTTATTCTCGTTTCGCTTGAAGATGCACAACTATTTGATGTGTTGAAATATACGCCTTAGAAGATTGGGATATAGTTGTCAATTTTGGCGCGATGCTTCTGGGCAACGCATTCCGCTATCCAGACAATATTGCGACACTCTTGCTCCTTCAGTTTTAGGTACGAGTAGAAAACACCGAAGTGGAACTGCTGCATAAATGCGTACACATTCAGTTTGACCTCATGCTCGTAGAACTTGTCCTCCAGCGTCTTGTCGCCTGGATTGTTGCCAGATCCATCAAACAGGGCAGCATACTCGGCATAGTATTCGGCCACCGCCTTCACTTGCTCGTAGTCATCGGCACGAGCCAAAGCAGCCAACCCATCGGGGTGCATGCGACCGCAGCGGGGATACAGCTTGGCACGATCGTCCTTGGACAGCTCGGTACCGAATGAATTGATGGTTATGATAATGGCACGACGATCTGCTTCGAACTTAAAAATAACAACATTCAATTTTGCTGCAGGCACTATTGTAAAAGTTACCTAGTTACTTACCGCCAAAATTTCACACATAACATCAGCGGTTGTGCCACCGATCTTCTTGCAAAACTCGTAGAACGCCTCCAGGTACGCCTTGTATAGCGTATTACGGATGATCTCAATGTTCATCTCATCCAAATCCTGTTCAGAGATGCAATCGACGAAGAAAGGAGCCAACGGAGTGTCGACCAGCACAGCGTTGTACAGCTCTGCCGGTGTGGCGGCAACGTGAATTGCTTCCATCTGCTCGAAACTTCCCAGTGGGTGACATTTCGGAATCAGCTCCGAAATGGGGCGCTGATGTAGCGTTCCGGTAATCAGCAGAATTATATTATCAATCATGTAACTGTACGTGATAAAATCCAGAAATGTGGAGAGCGGTTCCACGGCATGATTGCGCATATGCTGGAACTCAATAACCAACTTCTCGCGCAGCTTATCATCGATTACCGAAACAGCCAGTGGTGAAGGCTCGTTGGCCAGGAATTGACCATAATCGGTGCCCTGGAGATGCAACTTTAAATCTGAAATAATTCAAGCAAATTGAATAAATTTAATCTTAGAAAACATAATGAATTTCGTTTAAATTTTTTTTTTACAAATTGATTTGAACAATTTGCATAATTGCCTTGTTAAAACCATTGGGTCACCCCTCGGTGTGATTCATTGTCATCGACTGAAGTCGCGTCGTGATAAGGTCATATGATCAAATTAGCGATTTTTTACTCAAATAAATAGTTTCGCATTTTAAATTAATTCTTACTGTTGAAAACATACAAAAACTAACAAACTAGTCACAACTGAGTTGAGCGCCTATGGAGAAACACACAAAATCGATTTATTTACCTTCGAGCGTTTCGCACTGGACCAAATTCAGATAGTCCGCCTGCTTGAGTATCCCGCACTTGAAACCACGGCAGAGGCCCTCCAGATAGCCACCGTCAATATTGAACATGTATCCCGGCATTATCTCTTATTTTCAGGGTTTACCTTTTTACCTTATTGCGATAGCTGGGATAATTACAGTGGTTTTCGACGGAACAAACTATTTGGACGACGACTTCGAGCCTACACTGGGGAGATTTTCCTCTTCTCTGAAAAGTGTCATATGACTCGATCAGTGGCGTAGTGCGATGGAGGAGCATTTTTGACGTTTGCTTAAAAACAACATATCCGGTTGTACTAAAAAGGTAGATTTCGATAAACGTAAAAGTTTCGAATTATAAGACACTGTAAAGAAATCGGTAATATTTCATCATTCGCTCTGCTGAAATCATTTTTTCTATCAATCACATCATTTTTGAAGTAACGACAGTCCTGAACAATGTTTGGAAGAAAATTTCGTGAAAAATGAAAATGCGAAAATGTGGAATTGATTCTTGCATTACTAGCTGTACCCGTTGTGACACATTGTGGTTGAATTTTTTTTCATATAGTTTTAATTTTGCAATACAGTAAGTTACCTCGAATTCGACATACCGAGGCACCACACCTAAGTGGTGCGAACTCAATCCACTTCATTTTCAAGCAAATTCATGCATGTTTTCAAGCGATTTCTTGCAATAAATTCTCAGACCACCAGGGATGCCAGAAATATGTTTGTAAATTTACAGACATATCTGTAAAACACTTTTTATTTTTGTTGTAGACTTTTTGGATATAACAATATTTCACAGGTTTTTGAAACATAAGAGGCTTTATTCATCACATCAAAGATATTCGACTCACCATATGACATTTTTCCATAGTTTTAATATAGAAAAGTTATTATATTTAGTTTATATCAATACACATGACGTTAGACCAGCGATACTCAACCTACGGCCCGGTAGTCCTTCTGGTTGGCCCATCTGGTGTGTATGAAGTTTGGAACTCGTACTTTTGCCCTGACATCATTGCAGACGAAAGAGAGGATACGGTTATTCACAATTAATGAAAAATTGCATTCTCTGCAGGTAAGGAAAAATCTTGAACGAAAATTGTCTCTGATAATTATTTTCTGTTCTAGATAAGATTGTTTTGCTGAAATGCAAGGAGATTTATTGAAAAATAGTTAAGTTAGGGTCAGGACTATGTCTTCTAAGTATTTAAACAACATCGATTCTATTTTCAACAACTTACATTCGCTCTCGGGTCTGCTTATGACGAAATATGGTTTACTGTTCGATATTGTTACCACAGACATGGTTCATGGCCGTTTAGTGACCTAAAACTTGTATAGCCTTGCATGGCGGATGGAAAATATACACTGCATTTTCTTATAAATTTCATCAACGACAAGACCGCAAGCCTTGGTGAATGTCCAATATATCAACGAAGAAATACTGATTTTTATAAAAATTAACAACGTGTATGTATGTGTATGTATGTATGTGTAGATCGTTGAAACATTTAAACACATAAGTTATTAAGTGGTCCGAAAAATCAATTTTTTCCACTTATTCCCAAAAATAACAAATGAAAATAATTAACTTTTGAATCACTGAACTGATTTAGATGATCGACATATAAAATTGAAACTAATGACCTAGACTTTTATTAAAAAATATTTAACTTACGAAAAAAATAATTATATTTTAGTAATTATTGATTGTAGTCGTATTTTTATTTATTTTTTGACTTTGAACTAGAGAGCGCTATATAAACAATTTTTTCTTGAAAGCTGAGGATTTTTTACATAACATATATCGATATCAGAGATGCTATTTTTTTTTCGTTTTTTAGATATGATTTTTCAAAGTTAACCGGTGGTTCGAAAATCATTTTGAATATTGATCGAATACTTAAAACATGTTAAATTTACAAAGTTATAACTTAAAAGCGATAATTATAGCAACTCTGATATCGAGATATGTTTGGTAAATAATCCTCAGCTTTCGATGAAAAATATAAAAAAATATAGCGCTCCTATCTTTAACCGAGAAAACTATGAAAAACTAACTGAATCAATAATTACAAAAATAAAAAAATTCAATTTTTTCGCAAAAGTCAATTTTTTTATAGAAAAATAACTCGTAAGCTTCAATTTGATATGTCGATGATAGGAATCGGTCCAATAGTTCAAAAGTTATGACTTTTTGTAGTGGGAAAAATGGGGAAAAATTGTTTTCGAACCATCGATTAGTTTTGAAAAATCATATTTCAAAAACGAAAAAAATAGCATCTCTGATATCGAGATATTTTATGTAAAAATTCTCAGCTTTCAAGAAAAAAATGAATGCATTAAAATGCATTAAAAAACGACTACAATCAATAATTGCGAAAATAGGATCCATATTACCTGCAAGTTCAATATTTCCCAATTAAAGCTCATTGGCTTGAATTTGATATGTCGATCATCTAATGTGCGATTCACATAGCACGTTACGGAGAAGAACGTCTACGTTCCGTCAACGTCTCCACCAATTCACACATGCAGTCAATGCTTCCACCAGCACCGTCACGTCAAATGCCAAACGAATGATTTATTTAATTTTATTCATGGTGTCGCCACCTACAACTATTTTAAATTGCAATGCCCTCTTTCAAATCAGCATGCCTAGAATCAGTTCTAAATTTAGAAAAGTTCAATGAGAATCATTGAATTCAATTATTTAAATGCTTAAACCCCGTAGTCCGACCCTTATGCAACAATAATAATAAATAGAATAATTCTTTCAACTAGTCGCGAATGATTTTCACTCCGAATGACTTAGCTCCAAAGAGATATGTTGGCATAAAAAGTACAGTAAGTTACTTATAAAGCGATATGCTGAGGCACCACTCAGTGTCGCATTGGAGTAGATTTTGACCAGTAATTGGACATTAGCGACTGGTGGCGACTTTCGATGTGGGGCCATAATTTGGGCCCCGAACTCAATGTTTACAAAAATGTCCAACTAGAGGTAAAAATGTCTAATGAAACGTGTTGCATCACAGATCTGTTCAATTAGCTTAATGTCGATGTAGATGTAAATTACTGTGCAACCAAATCAAAACAAAAGCCGAGACACAAAGCCCAGACAAAAACCAAACGAGCCGTCCGTCTCCGTCAATTATTCTTTTCTACAAACCCTGCCGGTCGTTTTCGTTGAACGTATGCTGACGGGTCGTTACGTTGCTGGTGTATGTGAATGTTTTCATGAGAATTGCATGGTAGAATCATTGACGTATCGTGACGTGACGGGACGTGAACGTGACGTGTATGTTGTATGTGAATCGCACTTAAATCGGTTAAGTGGTTCGAAAGTTATAAATTTTTGAAAAAGTCATTTTGGGAAAAAGTGGAAAAAAATGATTTTTTGGATCATCCTAAAATGGAAATGGGCACCCTAATGAAAAAATAAAAAAAATACGAGTTTAATGTTTTGGATAAAGAACAAAATTACCACTTTTGACGAAGATCTGAGAACCACTATATTGGTTTGGCATGGAATGGCTGTATATATATACAAAATACAATCTTACGTGCATCACGATGTACCAAGTATTAATGAATATGTGAAAATTAACGTTAAAAGACATTTCTATAAATCTGCACACTTTCACAGACTTTTCCACATTTTTAACAGACATTCACATGTTTTTACAGACTTTTTTTTAAAAATCATCTGGCATCTCTTCCTTCCACTTTCTATCGAATATTTTCAAATCGCAGGAGTAAACATTTACGTGACTTTGACTTCGTTTGTTTTTATTTCGTTTGGAAAAACGTTATGTCAAAGAGAGGGGACATTAAAAATGCGTTGCTCAGTGAAAGGCTGAGATGCTCTTTCAGAGATGCAATGGTTAATTAAACAATTGACGGAAAAATGCCCTTGACAACAACACCTCTTTTATAGTGTTGATTATCATAAGAAAAATAACACTCCTGATCGTTGGATCTCTTTTGACATTTCAATTGGATTTGTTTTGACAGCCGTTTTGATTCAGTCCGCACTACCTAGCACCACACATTGTCGCATTAGAGGCGGTTGGGACTAGTGATGTCTAAATTTTTCATTTATTCGATTATCGATTAATCGTTGGGACATTTTTCGATATTCGATTCATTCGAATAATCGTCTTTCAATATTCGATTAATCGAGCGAATATTTATTTCTTGTAATAATCACGTATCACGTTATTTTTCTGGTCGCGTGGTCTATCCGGTTGTCGGTGTTACATGGTTGGATAAAAAAATGTTGGATAAAAAAATTATATAGCCTAATACTTAACCTAGAAATGCATTAACCTTGAGAAAGATTCCTTTTTTTTGTTGTCAAAAATAGGGTGACCAAAATTGTCGATGAAATAAAAAATCTAACTTTCTTATCTTTATAGATAGAGGTAAACATAGTTCGATAATGTTGTAGCTCCAATTATTTGAGACATTTGTAGAACAAAGTTAGCTCTTAGGCTGGGGAGAAAGAAATCCATTATTTTTGCGTGAAATCTAAAACTTTGTTTAAGATGTTTCGGATTATCCGATTTGGGTTAAATATGCACCGTTTTGTGTCTAATTTGTTGGCATTCTAAAGGTAGCTTCATAATCGTTAGGAAATTTTGCAGTGCGAGAAAAACTCTGTTGTTGACCAATTCTGGTCAATCGATAGCTTCAAAGGGTCCAGTTGTTGACAGTAGAGATTTGAAGCAACTCATAATAAATTATTTCTTTCAAGTCCCACCAAATACACAGCAGAATCTTCGTAACTGGTTTGGCTACCGTTTGAGTTGCTTTACCCCGCTTTGACCACGATCGCTTTCGTATAATATTGTCGTATGTGATCCATCTTAGAGCATCACAAAGCGCAAAGTAATGTGCTGAGTCGAATAATATCAAACCATTAGGACTGAGTGAGCTTCTCTTTGACAACTACAAACTGAGTTTCATGGCTCGTTCTCTGTTGATGAATCTTCAGGATTGGTGTATGAATGATTGTACTGACATTTTCATATGTCAATGATTATGATATTCTCTTCGTTGTGTGTGAATTAACTGTGCATTCACAACCTATTTTTCATGAGAAGAATGACTCTGACTCTGATCATATTAAATATGAATTTACTGGTGAGTTGCAGCACCGATTCCAACAAGAAACATTGAACTATTTGTGCTATTAATAACACAACAATGGAAGTCTACGATCTAATTGAACAGTGAAAGAAAAGAAATTGTTTCACTCTAAAGGCTCTCTTACACGATAAATAATAATGACACTACTTCATCAGAATGACAATAACAATGAGCGTGTAAGGTTGACACAATTAATATGATGGGCAATAATGATGCAAATCCGGATTTTTTTATCTCGCTCCATCATTTCTGTAATAAGGCAGGGACACTACCATTCGTGGTGTCTAGGATACTTTGCAACATCTTGTGTTAAAATCAATGTTTGTAAGGAAATTTACTCTCTATCAGGTTAGACTCAAGAGACTTTTAAATTCATAAAATTTGAATAAAAGTTTTCACTTGTTGTTATTTGAAGTATATAGTGTAGAACACAATAACCATCTTCATTTATGAGATTGGCCATTTGAACTTTATTGTTGTGTTTTGGCGCGGAAACATTAAAAATACTAAAATTCCAGTGTTTCATAACTATAGAACCAGATGGAGAAACTCTCACTCCTTTACAAGATTAACGTCAATTTCCACTGAATTACAATAAGTTTCTAATTCGTAGGCAATCTTTAGTTCTCAATCAGTTCAGATAATCCATTTAGGATGGTTTCAACCAAGCTGCGTCATATTGTAGTGTGTATCATGGAGAATACTCTCAAACAGGCCTAGTTTAGATAGCTTACCATCAACACGAATGAACAGTCAGAAGTACAACGAAGTACCTCAAAATCATTTACTGCTATTTTTGCATCAAAAACAATGTAATAATTGGATAGTTTGGCATCAATTCATAAAATACGGAAGGTCATGGCATGGGTTAATGAATAGGGGCTTCAGATTCTGGACTGGTCAGCTTGTTTACCAGATCAAAACCATGTTAATAACTTATTAAACGAGCAGTATCATCTGCATAGAACGAGATACACACTACAGCATGGCACAGTTTGGTCGAAACCACCCCGAATGGGTTATTTGAACTGATTGAGAACTAAACATGACCTACGGATTAGGAACATTAACATTAATTTTGTAAAGGAATGTGAGTTTTTTCCATATAACAGTTACGCTACAAATTCCATTTTTATTCTTAAATAAATTCATGCGCTCCCATACGCATGATCAGCTAGCTTCGATTCTGGAACCGTATGAGGTGAGTTTCCTGAACCAAGATGATAAGGCACGCGTTGTAATGGTCTTAACAGCAGCCAGAAAGTAGACACCGATTAGTACACCCATATCGTGTTAATCTACTGGATCATGATTTTGTCATGGCCACGAGACATAAGTTTATTCCATTTTTTAGAGCTGGATGCAGAGTAAAGCTAGTGCACCTTGGTCATGCCGAAACAGTTGAATACAGTGGTCCAATGTGGAAAAATAGGTCAGAACCCCATCTATCGGATTCTACAGCAAACTCAAATTGTAACGTTTTTGCTGTTGAGTTATTAACTAAAGAACAAGCTGATAAAGAAAAATCGATCAAATCACTTACATCCCCTTCATTCTAAGCCCCTCAACTATTCAGCATCAAGGAATAATCAAGCCAGCTCATAATTCATAATTAATGTGGATGGAGAACCAGGCGAGTACCCTCATTATACAAATGCTTTAGGACGCAGTACTATCAACCGAGTTCCTCATGATCATGATGGATCTCACTTGGGCGAAAAACTCAAAACAAGGGACCCGGAACTGTAAACGAAACATTTTGAGTATGCATGGAATCGTTAGCTGATGTGTGGAACAACCTAGCGATTCCGTCAAAGCAGAATATATTGAGTACGCAAACTCCCAAAATCGATGAAGCGGAATTGGTACGATATTAACCCTTTGCGGTCGGAATTAATTTCCCTTCAAAGAGATCCTCTTATCTTTCCACGCTAATAATATTTTGTTGATATCGAGAACCGTTTCCTATTAAAGGGCGAACACGAAATTATTGCGACACATTCAACAGGGCATAACTTTTTTACCATTGGGTAAAAATCAACCAAATTTTGCACAGTTTCTCATTGGTGTGTATTGTCTACATGCAGTCAAACTCGAAGTCGTGTTTTTCGATTCAACGAAAATGGAGGTGAACCAACGCAATTCGAGATAACAAATTCTTTCCAAACACCTGACCTGTCGCACCGGCAGTTGGGAAAAATGTTGAACATTCACCATTCAACCGTCTCCAGAGTGTTGAAGCGGTTCCAGGAGCGGTTGACGTTGGACCACGGCAAAGGAGCTGGAAGAAAACCGGGACCGGAGAACAAAAAGACGGAGGGAAAGGTGAAGCGGATGATTAATGCAAATCCCAACGTCTCAAGCCGTGATTTGGCCAAAAAGATCAGCATGTCGCAGAGCTACGTCCAGAATGCAAAGAAGAGAGCTGGACTACATACATACAAGGTACAGAACTTCCCAAACCGCGATGAGCGGCAACAATCGACGGCTAAAACTCGGGCACGGAAGCTCAGCGAGAAGATGCTGACAAAATATGGCTGCTGTGAGATGGACGACGAAACGTATATAAAAGCCGATTTTAAGCAAATTCCGGGGTTGGAGTTTTTCACCGGCAAGAGCAAGTTCGATGTGGACGGCAAATTTTAGAAGAAGAAAATGTCGAAGTTCGCCTTCAAATATCTCGTTTGGCAGGCCATCTGCTCTTGCGGACTGAGGAGTGAGCCTTTCGTGACAAAGGGCACAGTAAATGGCGAGATCTACAAATCTGAGTGCCTCGAGAAGCGCCTTTTGCCGTTCCTTCAGCAGCACGACGAAGCTCCGCTATTTTGACCAGATTTGGCATCATGCCACTATTCTAAAAGTGTCCTGGAGTGGTATGAGGCCAACTCTGTCCATTTTGTTCCAAATGATATGAACCCGCCAAACTGTCCGGAGCGGGAACTTCGGAAGAGCAAGAAGACAGTCAAAGACGAGAAGGACATGTTAAGAAAATGGAAAAAAAATGAGTGGGTTATATCTATGATATTTGCTCTGTGAGTGAAAAAAATGAACAAATGCCGTGTAAAGTCAATTCATTTATTGTGATTGATTGTTCTTCGTTACAAGTAAATTTAATGACGGACCTTTTACGTTTGGTATGATGACTAGAACAAAATATATGTACGGAAGAATTATCAAACGTTTGATGAACCAGCCTAAGGCTGAAAATCTTTCCAATAAAGACAAAAAAAAATTATCAAACGATTATTTTATTTTACATTTCCCTCTGAAGTTTACATCCCAAAAGGGTACATACTTCTCGAATCTCGAATTTGCTTGAAACTGGGAAGTTCATTCGCTTCTAGTGTCTGCACGATTTTCCCAGGTTCCTAAGTTTAGAAGATCATGTTAGGACAGACATATTCCACTCTGCACAAAGGCAAGCGAGGACAAAAGTACTAGCAGTTTGCATTTATTTGCAGAGCCGATTTCCCCAGAAACCTCGGTTTTGAAGTCTGTGTTAGGGAAACACATTTCAATCGGAACAAAAATACCCCCGACTTGCATGAATTTGAAATACCGATTTCTCCAGGCACCTTGGTTTAGAAATCTATATTAGGGAACACATTTCGGTGGGAACAAAAGCTCCCCCTACTTTCGTGTGTTCTTCTTCTTCTTTTTGGCTTTAAGAGGGTTTAAACTTTTCAGTTCACTCGCCTCTAGGCTCTTTCGTGTGTTTGCAATGCCGATTTCGCTGCTTGGTTTTAAAGTCTGTGTTAGGGAACATTTTTCGATGAGAACAAAAGTCCCCCTACTTTCATGTATTTGCAATGCCGATTTCCCCAAGGCTGCTTGGTTTTGATGGCTGTGTTAGGCAAACCATAAATCGGGCCAATCAAAACGATGCAGTTAGGGCGTTTAGATAACGCCTAATATTTTACAGTTATTCAATTGTTTATCTAATGAAAAACAACATTTTGTTAGTTGCGATAGATGCGTAGAAATATTCCCTATCAAGTGATGCAAACATCTCTCCTATCTAGTACGAAATGTTCGAGCTATAAGCATTCGAAATCTTTCATTTTTTCCTGCATGTTCTGTGTTTAGGTTTTCATTTTACCCTCCATATATTCCGGTTAGACGTAGTCCCACGTCAAAAAAACTGAGAAACTGGTACCGGATGACACTGTAAAGACTTTGATGGAGGGCATCACGCGAAAATGGGTTCAATTTTACACTCAAGGCTCCATCGATTAACTTTCCTTTTGATTTTTGAAGTAAATATATGTATAAAACTACCCTAAAATTTTGGTTTGATTCTAAACATTATAAGAAAATTGGCATGACATTTTCGGTGTCGCAATAATTTCGTGGTCGCCCTTTATCCATATAAATTCCGTATACATTCGTGAAAAAGTTCACTAGACATTAAAATCGGTTTAGAAAAATTTAAACTATTACATCGTCGAAAATAGTATTTAACATGATTCCTTGCTGTGGTGGCTGAGAAGGGTTAAGCCAAATGGTTTGCTTTTGGAAATAGTGAAATGTAACGACAGGAACTGATGCATTGAACCAAGGACTACTTACTTTTGTGTAACTCAACATCAATTTATACCAGGTCATGTTCCTCTCAGCTGAACGCTAGATACTTTGAGAGCACCAACTCCAATAAATGTGAGCATTAATCGTCTTGTCGAATGTTCTTCCGAAGTCCCTTCCGCATGAATATTTGATTCCAACTTGGGTAGATGTCTGATTTTTTACGTTCATATTTACATCTATCTTCTATCTTCTTCTATATATATATATATATATATATATATATATATATATATATATATATATATATATATATATATATATATATATATATATATATATATATATATATATATATATATATATAAATGGATTTCTGTCTGTCTGATTCTTATGGACTCGGAAACTACTGGATCAACATGAAAATTGGTATTTAGGGGTTTTTGGGGCCTTCGAAGGTTTTCGTGATAGTTTGAGATCCCTTCCCCCTCTCTAAGGGGGGGCTGCCATACAAATGAAACAAAAATTTCTGCATTACTCGAAAATTAATCCAGCAAATGAAACCAAATTTTGCATATGAAGGTTTTAGGCTGCAATGAATGTTTCTATAATGGTTAGACTCTTTACCCTCCTCTCTAAGGGGGGGGGGGGGCTGCCATCCAAATGAAACACAAATTTCTGCATTACTCGAATTAATCAAGCAAATGAAGCCAAAATTTTTCATTTGAAGGTTTTGGAATTGTTCGATTTAGGGCTGTCTTTATTCTATCATATTTTCTGTATAAAACATTTATTCCATGTAACGGAGAAACATGTTATTTGCAAGTGGTTGAAAAATCTTGAACTAGAATTGTGTCTGAAAATAATCTGATATTATAATGAGTTTTGTTAGAAATACTAGGAATTTTATAGTAAACGGTAAATTCAACGGGGTCTAATAGAAGATCAATCAATGAACAGTTCTGCGATTGGACCCATGAACTTGCTCATAGTAAGAAAACGTGAATGTTTGAAGTTATTGATAACAACAAACACATTTTGGGCGGGACGAAGTTTGCCGGGTCAGCTGGTTACTTAATAAAAGCTAAAATATAATGAAATTCGTCAGACAACTTTGACTTTTTTCACGGCTCATGTTAGCGTTACGTAACTTAAGGGGGAGGAGTAACTTGCGTTATTTATTGTTACATAGGAAAAACCGCATTTTTAATGTTACGAAATTTGTGCACCACGCCTTACCTAATGAGTATCTTTCGGGATCGATACTGATATTGTGCAAACGCCCTTGATACGCGCTGAATGGAAAGCTCAGCACGAACAATTCGGGGCTCAACGTGTCAACAGAAATACTATATTCAAAATGTAAGTGCAGGCAAACCTTTTTTTGTGCGGGGGATAGAGACCGCACAAAAAAATCGCATGAACAAAATCGTGCAAAACTTCACTAGCAGCACTAAAAATCGTGTTCAGTACACAATTTTGAAAAAACTTTTTTTGTGCGGTAGATAGGGACCGCATAAAAAAGTTTCCCCCAAGAAAATAACTAAAATCCACGCCGTTCACCGTTCAATTTCCTTTTGTTTCCCTGCTTTGCGATGTGACAGTTTGCCTTTTCGGTTGCGCGTGGCTGGTTGTGCTTTTTGTTGCATGTCGAAACTTGTTGCTATTAGAACAAAGATAAGATAAATTTTGGCTTTTTTTTTTGAGGCTTCTTACTCTTCTTAGTCGTCCAAAAACGAAGCCATGACATGAAGATTTCAGAGTTGCCAAATATTATAAAATTTAGGATTTTTTCGGTTTTTTCTAACCAAATGTTAGTTGGTGCGAATTAAATGATTTAGCAATCTCGAAAATATGTTATAAAAAGATAAAATAAGTCTTTTAAATACCCATATCTATACTACAATAATGATATCCATAACAACTCGTCTAAGATTGTCTGGAGAGTCTTTTCTCCGTGCAAAACAACGGCACTCAACTCCATTGCTATTAAGGAACAACCTGAAAATTGTGACTCTTTCGCAACACATGACCGTAGTACCGAATGCTTCGTATACAGCCGATACATCTTGTTGGATTGATGGACTTGCTATCAAAGCGGCTAGAAGAATGTTCAGCCCAGAAATTGATGAACAGTAAAGCAGCATCGACATCATATCGAATTTCAGCTTCATCTGATTTTAGTGATGACATGAATATTGAATTCGACTATGAGTACACCGTCGATGAAGCGAAAACTTTCCTCGAGAGAACAGAACAAAATTCGTTGTTCTATATAGCTCTTTACATCATCAAAATAAGTCAGCGGGAAGGAGCATGTCAGCAGTGTAATAATTGGTAGTCAGCAAAACACAACCTGGATGGTATTAACCATCTTTTTTTCATATTTACGAGCTAGAGCTAACAACTCTCCCATCTGCATAGTGAATGATGAGACTTTCCATTTCTCATTAGCAATGGAAATTATATTCCGAAATGTGAAATCGCATTGGGGACCTAACGAAGCTAAATTGACAAACGAGTGTTTTGCCGTTCACTTTATTCCATTGTGAAAAAACACATACATAACCTGCATATAATTCCAACTAAATATCGTAATATTCATTAAATTCACTATTTCTGAATTCAATACAAATCCAACGCTATTTATTTTTATTGGCAACACTGAAAATTCAACTTTGTTTACAAAATTTATCGAAATCAGCCAATTAGAAATCAGAACGACTGACAGAAATTTGGTCCGTAAAAGACCCCCTATTGTCTGATCTTATCTTAGTATTAGAAATGCCATGCGCAACTTAGAGCATTTGATGGAAGGATGGGAAGGATTTGAGAAGTGGATAATTTAGACGCAAATATGCTTTTTTCGCACTGAAATGCATATAAACCATCGAAAAAAACTAAACGGACGATAACTTCGTCAAATATGCTTCTTTTAATATTCGTTCAAAAAATTGCACAAAAAAAACCGCACAAGAACAGGAACCGCACCAAAAAAAAATCGCACAAAAAAACCGCGCAAAAACAGGTTTCTTGTATACAAATCAATCATATGGTCATTTTACTCCCATTGTCCGTCTTACCCGCACTTTCACTAACTGTAAGTCTACCTACAAAAATGCTGCTTTTGAATTACTCCTGAAAATTGGTACACACTATCCGGACAATCCATTACATGCATAAGTAACGGTATTAGCAAAACTATTGAAAAAGGCGAGCCATATTTATAAGCCCTATTCGCATTACTATCCGTACAATACTGTTTCTCTATCAATCGGAAACAGTTGTGAGAGAATAATTTATGTTATTATTCTCAGTATGAACTAAATGCTAGGGAAAACTTTTTTCGGAAAACATAATTATGAATGGCGCAAATAAAAAATTTCTTTTCCATTCATTTTCGCTATATATATTTCAATAGTATTCCACTCTTTTACTTACACAAGTTAAATGTTTATATCAAATATTTACAGTTATTATCCTAAATAAATACTATACACATAGAAATAACAGCAAAAACTGATTACAGTACTAATATCATACCGCTCTAACGAAAAAAAAACATTAGACATTACCAACTGCCTGCAGTCTTGTTTTTTGTTTCTCTGCAGCCCGAATCAACACCGATTCAGATCCGCAGCGAAAAGAATGATAAACCAAACAAGAGTACCAATGAACAAGTTAAAAATGAGAGCGCAAAATCTCCGATCTTTTTTTTTTTCTTAAATCTCCGATCTTCTAATGCACAAATTCGTTTTGTGCGACAGGCAGAGGATAGTTTTGCGGTTCCACAATCACGCTGGTGTATTGCGGCCCATTGTGGCTGTGGTGATGATGGTGATGCTGCGTGGTGTGCTGATGATGGCTACTACCGTTACCATGGTGATGTTGTTGCTGCGGATGATGATGATGATGATGATGGCTCGTCTTGAACTCGTCCAAGAAGCCATTATCGTGATGACCATTGTTGTTGTTGTTGTTGTTGTTGTTGTTCTGATTACTACTACTAGCAGCTGTGCTACTTCCACCGTGTTGATTGTGAAGATTATGATTGTTTACATTGTGGTTTCCATTCAAATGATGACCGTTAGAGGTAACGCCACTGCTGCCGTTGCTGTTGTTATTGAAACAGTTCAGCCCAAAGTGTTGATTTATTTCATCGTACGAAGGTTGCTGATGCGGTGGTATCAGGGTGGTGCTCGGAATATAGGTAGCATTCAGGTGTGCCTCCCCATCTGAGCTGCTACAGCTGTTGGAGCTGGCCGAGAACGGTCGAAGCACGTTCGGGCCATCCGTCTGGGGATCGTACGGTTGATAGAACGGATCGTAGTACGTATCGAGAAACTCGCTGGGCGTTCCTTGGGACATCGATTGGTTGGAATCTATCATAAAATTTCCCTGACTGCTGTACTGCTGGTCGAAATCCTGACCACCTGCACCATGATTCGGGTGCTGATGCTGCTGCTGGAGAACACTACTTTGGACCATCTGGTGAAGGCTACTGTCATCGTCGAACTGATGCAGCTGAAGGTAGTTGGTCATTTCTTTCACCAGCAACGGGTTGTGTGGCGGGAGGATTGGCGCTGGCTGGTGCTGTGAAGGTGCAGACAACTGCTGTCCAGGTGGTGGTGGCTGAGGCTGCATTTGCATGGCGGTATGTTGCGGGGGTGAGATAGGAGTCGTTGGCGCAACTGCTACATGCGCGGGCGTTGATGCCGGAGTTTTGATCTCGAGCTTTGGTATCATTGGACCTTGGACTTCGTTCAGAAGTAGATCGCGTGCTTCTTGATCGCTGCAAAGAAATAGAAAAAATGTTTTTGAGTTATAATTCTGTGCTACAATAAACGTTTGGCGATAAGAATGTAATAGCTTGTTGCAATGAGAACAATACACCAGCTGACTATATGTCGAAATGTGTGTACTTATTGACAATGCACTTGATGCATATATTCGCCTAGGCATACATACTACAGTCATAGGTGATTCTATTAGGTATACCGGTAAGTTTCTTCGGTTTTACAACAGATGGCGTAACTTTATTATTATCCAGTGAATCAAATTTCCAGACATTCGTTGGAAGGCTACTGTCATTGTGCGTCTTTTTCAGTATATGTCAAAAAGTTGAAGCGTAAACAACATAGTTTTTTGCCACTTCGAATTTGTCGAATTTCGTACCAACGTGTGTTTTGCGGGGACTTCAATGTGAAGAAAAAACTGCGGAAAGTCATCGCATTTTGATGGAAGTTTATGGTGACCATCCTCCAACTGAGCGTACGTGTCAGACGTGGTTGGCACGGTTTAAAAGTCGTAATTTTGACTTGGAAGACGAAGAACGTTCCGGACCGCCAAAAAAGTTTGTAGATGAAGAATTGGAGGCTTTACTCGATCAGGATCCGTAACAAACGCAACAATAACTTGCAGATACACTTCGAGTAGCTCAGCGAACCATATCCGATCGTTTAAAAGCAATGGGAATGACTCGAAAGATAGGACATTGGGTGCCGTATGAACTGAAGCCACGAGACGTCGAACGCTGTTTTTTCACGTGCGAACAACTGCTCCAACGGCATAAAAGAAAGGGTTTTTTTTTTGCATTGAATCCGTCGGGCAACGTATGGATTCCCCGGCCATGCATCAACATCGACGGCCGCGCGGAATATTCACTGCCAGAAGGTTATGCTGTCTATTTGGTGGGACCAGCTAGGTGTGGTGTACTATGAGCTGCTAAAACCAAATGAAACCATCACGAGGGATCTCTACCAACGACAATGGATGCGTTTGAGCCGTGCACTGCAGGAAAAACGGCCACAATACGAGCAAAGACACGATAAATTTACTTTGCAGCACGACAATGCTCAGTCGCATGTCGTGAAACCGGCCAAAACATACTTGGAAACGCTGAAATGGGAGGTCCTATCCCACCCGCCGTATTCTCCAGACTTTGTTCCGTCCGATTACTATCTTTGTCGATCGATGCAACATGGCCTGGTTGACCAGCACTTCTCCAATTTTGATGAAGTCTAAAATTGGATCGATTCGTGGTTAGCCGACAAACCGGCCGTTTATTTCCGCAAAGGGATCCGTGAATTGCCAGAAAGATGGGAAAAAGCTGTGACTAGCGATGGGCAATATCTTGAATATAGTAGAACCCCGATTATCCGCGGAATAGTCGGGCAAACTCACCGCGGATCACGAAAATCGCGGATAACACAATAATGACTAAAAATGAGGTGCAAACACAAAAAAAGATATTTCAGCATGAAAGCTATGTTTTACAATACAGGAAGCATTAAACCATCCATCTGTAAGGTCGTGAACACCAGTTGCCCAATAATGGAAAGTAATGATCAAAACAAAATAACAAAAACCTACCACTCATTAACAAATTCAGGAAAGGTTCATAGAATTACTATAGAACTCGCTTTCGCGGATAAACCGCACCGCGGATCATCCGCTCGCGGATAATCGGGGCTCTACTGTATTAAATTCGAAACCATTTTTGCAGAATAAGGCATTATTTTTGGAAAAAAAACCAAGAAACTTACGATACTCCTATGCCACCACCATCATTAACAAGGCTTAAAACCAAGAATGCTCACATGTGATTCCGCACTGTAAACTTTCTGATCTTTTTTTTTTGAATATTTGTTCACAAATCGGAGGATAAGACTCGATGAAAATATACTTCGCGTCGGCTTCCATCGATTCTCCATCTCCCTTTTGCGAACAAAACTTCAATGAAAGATCAGATAGTTTGCAATGCGGCTTTACATCTTTTATTCAGAACTTTCCCACCGGAGTAATTTCGCGTGGAGAAAAACCTCTGCTCAACGTCTGAAAAATATTTTTTTCGCAAATGCAGTTTATAATAATTCCCCACTGTCTTGCGTCTGCGCGTCAGTGCAATTAGGTGTAATAGTAGTAATAAGTAATCAGAAAAGTGATTATCGTAGAGGATTTTTTATGTGTTTCTGATCCGTGAATTTGTTGTAACATTCTCGTAGATTCAGCTCTCAAATGTCGCTAACGTTTATATAATTCTGAGTGCACAAAACCGCTACAATCAAAAAGAAGTCAACATAGCTTTTTCAAATTAGGTTCAATTTAGTGGCCCCAATGCGAAGCTTTTTTGTTGGCTTTCTTTGCATGTCAAACTCGTAAACCCAAGTCCCAAGTTCCCAAGTTCTCACCCCCGATATTCTTTCTTTGAAATTTATGTAAAGTCGAGGTCCGAGTGACACACCAGGCAAAAGACTGGAAGTCACTATAATACAACTAAAACATTTGTCAAAAATGGAGCGCATCGAGAGATGCAGTGTATCTGGGGAACCAGATCGGTGTTAATTATGTCGTTGTATTATTGCTGTTATCGAACAAATCCATCACTGGGGAACGGTATCGCATTCATTTGAAGCGTTTGAACAGCGCAAAAATGGCCACAATACGAGCAGATGCACAAATAAGTGATTCTACAATTCTATCCCACCCGCCATATTCCTCCGATATTGTGAAGACTTTTATCGTAACAGTATTCGAGCTCTGGCAAAAATTTGGAAAAAAGTTGTAGCTAGCGACCGTGTTAAGAGGGCTGATTAGAATTTTTTAAAATTGCGTTCAGCCATAACGAACCAATTGTAATGCATTTTTAGGTCAATTTATTTTCATTTATTAGGATATTATATTGTCAAAAACAGCAAAAGTTAGTCAATATACATTCTATTTATGAAATTAGCCAAGAGTCGTTACAAAACACAAATCTGTTGTATAATGATATTGCATGTACTTGGTTCGCTCTGGCTGCAAAGAGAGTGAAGTTTTGTGTATCTAGCAGCCACATAATTTTGTTTTCCACTTTCTTGAAGACTCTAAATCCGAAATCGTCGAAGATGTGCGCTCACAACGTGAAAAGGAGTATTATGTTATTAAGAAAGACTTGGTTATGGAGGTCCGAAATTCAAGAAGCAATGGTACACTAGGTGACAATTTTTAACTTGGTTCTCTTTGGCTGAACATTTTTTGAAATTATCTTCAATCATAACATTTAAGAATCAGAAACAAATGTTACTTTTGAATCTATTAAAGTCGTTTCAGATTCTCACCAGGAGAACGTGGATTCGTCGGTGTGTCTCAAAAACATATGAACGCTGAGACTGAATTTCGGAAGAAAAACCTACGTAAGGGTAATAGAGATGCAGGCAAACTATATATCAACACACGAGAGGCAGTAGTTGTGGCCAAGAAGATTCAAGCCAATTACGTCTGTGGTTGCCCAAACAACTGTTATGACAAAATGTCTTTTGAGCAACATCTGTCAAATTTCAATCATTTTAGTATTATTGTTGCAGTAATTATTTAGACTAAAATACATCCAACCACACTGAACTGAAAACTATATTCTTTAATTTTCATTCTGGCAAAGTGAACTTAGTCTATATTTGCGTGTTATTTTACAGGTATTCATAATCTCAGTGCGTCGAAGATGTCGGGCCTGATTCTCGAATACACCACGAATACACTTGACGGTGGAAACGGAATGAAACGTATCCGAGATGACAGCGGTACGGTGTCGACATCTGGATACGAGATTAGTTTCCCACTAAACTTATCATTATAATATCAAATTATTTTTGTATAAGATTATTATATTACATGAAGAAAAACTAAGTTTACCACTCACATTGAATACCAGTTTGATACAAAGAAGTTAATTTTCATTAATGATTTTTTATTTGAAAAGTGCTTATTCTGCCTGAAAACTCATTATTATCTTCGACACTTCACTAACTCGTAAAACGTAGTTCAATGGCGAGCTGTTTATTTCGTTTCCACCATGAAGTGTATTCGATAATCAGGTCCATCCTGTTTGTAACACGTGAGCAATAAAATAGTAGATTTGATTCTTCTTCTTGGATGGCATTAACGTTCCCAGTGAAACTTTTGCTTTCTCAACATAGGTACTACTTGCGTCATTTTTTTTGTTAGTTAGTAGTTAGTAGTTGAGATTTCTATGCCGGATAACACACCTTGAATGTATTCTGGAGTAGCAAGCTCTAGGATACGCTAGATCACAGTGCGGAGTCGGAAGAAATTCCTTTGACGAAAATCCCCCGGCCAGAACGGGAATCGAACCCGAACCCCCGGCATGATAATGTGGGACGCTAACCACTCGGCCACGGGAGTAGATTTGATTATTCACGGTCAATTAGTGGTAGCCCAAACTTTAAATTGAAATATCTCAAAATATTTATTTGATACTTCGTTCGTTTTGGCAGAACCCCGACCAAGTGAAAAAAAAATGATAAGAAACCAGAAGACAGGTATTTCATTAGTATTACAATTTTGTTTCTGATTTCATAAAAAGGAAGTGATTGTGATTTTAGTAATTGTTTCCGATGTGAAATGTGTTATCTCAATAACAATACATAGGCCGTATGTTTCTATATACAGTGATACAAACTCGTAATCGTACTCCACCAGGCAGATAGTTGCAATGAACAAGGGATACCATACTAATGATGGAATTCTAAAATTGATCAACGCCTTATAAATCGGGTTGAAATTTCAATCAGCGTACGAATATGAGTTTGAATCAATTTTCATATAATCGCACATACATTCGCCATTCTTAGAGAAGTAGAAACCATTATTCTGAAAACAGATAGCAAACCTTTTAACTCTCACATGGCAATATGATTTTATCTAAATAGAATGTTCCGAAAGCTTGTTTTCGACTTTTCAAAGAAGGGAATAGAGATCTGCATTATGGAGTACGATTACGAGTATGTATCACTGTAACTTTGTTCGATTCTGCGTACAACTGATACAGTACACACAGCCAATAGGAACCGTTCCGAACAAAGCATCTCTGGTTGCTAGAAATCGTAATAAAAGTTTCGAGCTAAACACTCACCTCAACACGTAATTGACACTGACGATGCAGTGCGGCCGCGAGGAGCGGGTGTTGTGCACGACGGTGGCATACGATTGCACCCACGTCCATCCGCCGCCCTTTGTCAGAAACCGATAGTACTTTGTTGTCACTTGTCCCTTGTACATCACTGATGAGGCGCGAAGAATGAGAACGGGAAGATAGAAGAGAACAGAGAAGAAGAAAAAAAAACCTCAATGTAATTCGATCCGCCCCCTATTTTATCGCTCATTAGCTTGCACTCTCTGCTGCGCTTGTTTATAGCAAATACACAGTAGCCAGCTACTTACATATTTGGTGGGAATACCGCATGTGCAGGATATCGGACGCATGAATATACTGGTACAGTGTTTTCTCAATCAGATCCTGCGGTTCGTATCCAGTCAGCTGGGACACCCTGAAATGCGGCAGAAGGAAAAAAAAACACTACCTATAGTAACGCAACGCAAATAACGGAATCCCGAGCGGTAGAGGTAGCCCTCGCAACAAACAAGATTCGACACGTCCCACGGATTTGGCAGGGCAAATAAAGCCAGCAGAAGAATATCTACACTTGCTTCAGCATCGGCACTCGATTCGGTGGATTGTTTACTTCCGGAGAACCGGAGCCGAGGTGACACTTAATAGTGCCCTATCATGTTACAATTGCATCTTGTTATTTTCGAGTACGGAGTAATTTATTTACCATATCATCGAGACACAGAGAGATATAAACAAACTTACTTGGCGTCGAGGAATATGAGCTTTAAATCCATGCTGGCTCGAAACATGAACATATTCTGATGCAGCTTGATTTCGGTGATGGCAGATGGAGGCAGCGAGTGACCAACGGCTACCAGGCCCAGATTTTGTATACAACTGTGTCCGTCGCCGTATGTCGAATCGCCCGGGTAGATTCGCGCCTTCAAATAACCGGAACAGTGGATTACCTGGAATGTTGGGAAGAATAGTTCAGTACTGGGGCAATTAAAAGAAATCGTAATCGTAGACATGACTCTGCATTTCATTAACTTTTTGCTGTTGATTCAAAATTAGACGTTAATCAAGAAGTGGAATATGTGAACACTTCTTCAGCTTCTGCTGCATTTTCTACGTTTGATCTTAAAAAAAAGATTGAATAATTGATTAATTGCTCGAGTGTGTTGTATTTTATTCTTCTCCCGATGCTAATGAGACGCCCTTCGCCGAGATAAGTGCAGCGGTTGAAGATTTACCCCTTCGGCTAATGTCGCGGCATCGCGAGCTTTGTTTTGTTTTTTTCCTGTTATTCCAAAAACGAGATGAAACATAAAACCCCGGCCCGTTGCAGTTTGTATGATCCATCCGGAGTGCACTCGACGAGTTTGGGTATATGTTTTGTCTTCGGAGTCACGTATAATTGCTTGTTTTCGGAAAGCGAACTCTCGCGTCGATTCTCGCGATATGTGTTCGCCTTGTGTTCGATAAGCGCGCTGCATGAGTTTCCACGAAGAGTGGGAGTTTATGCTGGATGTTGAACTTTGCGCTTTAAATCTTAATTTAGCGGAACATTGTCTGACTTCGACTGTATTGCTCTGTCTCGCGTAGTTTTGACCTAGCAACGATAGAAACACAGACGGAGTCGAAGTCATTGCTTTCAATTTTTAGCTATTGCCACGCCAATTTGTTACATACGAGTATATCTCTATAAATAAAAATGGTAAGCCAAATGTGTTGGTAAGCGCAAAACCCGAAGCAATGGTCCGATTTGAGCCGTCCTTATTTTGTAATATTCTCTGTATCAAACGTGTATTCCATGCAACGAAGAAACATGTTATTTGTAAGTGGTTGAAGAATCTTGAACAAAAATTGTGTCTGAAAATAATTTTATATTATAATAACGAATTTTGATAGAAGTACTAGAAAACTTATAGTAAAAGTAAATTGTAAAAAGTCAAAGGGTACTCAATCAATGAAGGGTTCTGCGATTGAACTCACGAACGTTCGCTTAGTAAGAAAACGTAGATGTTTGAAAGTATTCATATCAAAAAATCAATTTTGGGCAGGATGAAATTCGCCAGGTCAGCTAGTGGTATATGAAAACTGCATTCAAGTTTACAATGATACAACCCAAGCTCTTCTTAACGTTTTAATGTTACTCCCCGTTCCCATATTGCAAGACGAATAACGAGAGACAATTTAGAGTGATCCTGCAGCATAACATTTTCCGACCCCATGTTGCGATGTCTTAGACTAAAACCAAAGTATTATAACATTCATGAAATGTGAACAAGATTTGTGTACTACAGGCAAAACTTTTTTGTGCGGGGGATAGGGACCGCACAAAAAAAGTCGCATAAAAAAAAATCGTGCAAAACTTTACCAGCTGCTTTAAAAAATCGTGTTCGGTACACATTTAAAAAAAAAAAATTTTTGTGCGGTAGTTAGGGACCGCATAAAAAAAGTTTTCCCCAAGAAAATAACTCAAATCCACGCCATTCACTGTTAAATGTTCTTTTGTTTCCCTGCTTTGCGATGGGACACTTTGCCTTTTCGGTTGCGCGATACACTTCCGCGGGCACTTTATCGCCTTCTGGAATAAATACCGCGTTCATTTACTTACCGTCTGATTCTCTCAGTTCGATTAACTTACTAAAACTGAAATCGACGATTAACACAGTTTTAAGTTCAATAATAACTCTACTGAAGGAAAAATGAGTTTGCTTTGCTAAAAATATGCTACATGTTTTCACGGGTCGAGTGGCACACTCTCTTACACTCTCTTTACTCTTGGGAGTTCGAGTGTGCGAAGACCAGCATTGAAGCGCGCTGGTCCGCACTTTGCTACACCGAGGAGTTCACTGTAGAGTACATTGAAGAGTATACTGAGGAGTGCAATCTCATTCGACATATAATACACACGCATGTTTCACCTTGGTTCTCTTTTTTCAGCGAACCACAGCGCTAAGTTAATTGAAATCCATTTCTGTTCTCATTATCATTAGCTCAGCTCATCAGAGTGTACTCTCCAGTGAATCTATCCGCTGCTCTGTAGAGAGTTTGTGCGCTCTCTTTCCACACTCTAGCGCGACCGAGTGTTGAGTGAAAAAAAAACTGATCTTCCATCATCTTGCGCTTGCACATATTTAGAACTATGGTGATTGTAGACCAAAGAGGAGCGCTCTCGTTGAGGATGACGGAGTAGTTGGGTGAATTTAAGTTTCCATTCGCTACACAGAGGATATGGTCATCACTGACCATACAGAGACCGATATTCAGAATTATTTAAACACCAGCAATATTACTTAGAGTGCATTGTTCCTTCATTGCTAGTTAAATCAATACTACCTGATCAAATGAACAGTGAGTAAACCTGGAGCCTGGAGCTGTCTTGCTACTATCTTCGCTTATACTCCGTCGGTCTATTTCCGTCACTTCAGCACCAATCACTGATACCAGGGCTCTGTTGGCTAATCAAAACTCACTGATAATATTACTCTTGTAACTTGTAACTTGCAGATTCCCGTTACATAATGAATCAAGAAGTACAAATCTACAAGTCCAATATTACAAGTTGTTTACACTAATATTATTAGTTTTACACTTAATTTCTAGCGCATGTATTGGTATCCCGTTTTATTACATTAACCCCTTGAACGACAATTTATTTTAAGTCAGCACTGCTCTGGCAGTCGATTAAATTTTCTTAGTTTTAAGAGGAGAGATTGATGTAGAAACTTACGGTTCATATTCATTCAATTCAATACTGTCATTAGCCATATTTGTCATTTAACGTCATAACGTCAGTTTGTTCAGAAAAGTTCAAGGGATTAAATGAGCCTTAAAATAACAGAAAATGTGCTACTCTTCCATATTGGTATAGTATTTGTATGATATATATGCTTTAGCAATATGAGAGCAATATGAGCGAGCGAAACAAGAGACACATTCCAAATAAGCACGCATTAAATCTTTTCGCATACTTTGCCACATACACGGCCCAGACCGAGAAAGATATAAATACACGTTTGTGCTCTTCTTTTCACTCTTAGAAAACACTTTCCAACTTCATTTTATAATGAGGTGTAATATTAGCCCGCATTTATGCAATAACACCAGTGGCTATGTGGATAGCGTGATCGTGTAAAACAGCATTGTATTCCGGACAGCTGTGGTACGATTCCCATTGACAGCATTTGGACTTTTTTGGTTCAGTCTTTGAGAAAGAGATGTCTGCTCTCATACATACAGGGTTTTCCAACTTTAAATTCAGAAAGTAAATTAAAATAAAACACACTTAGAATCCGAATTTCGATGAAACTTTTATTTCAAATTAAAGTTTGGTTTATGCCATTATGTGTGAAATACAACATCATTCAAATGTTTACCTAGGGCTTCCTCGCACACCTTGATCCGAAACAGGTAATTTTCGATGACTTTTCGGCACATATGGGGCGGTATCTCGGTCATAACTTCACGATTGTCTTTCAAATGTTCAAGAGTTTGCGGAGAGTTGGCATAGACACGGTCTTTCGCATAACCCCACAAAAAAAGTCTAGCGAGTTCAAATCGCATGATCTGGACGGCCAATTGGCATCACCAAAACGCGAAATTATGCGTCCCTCAAATTTCGTTCGCAATATGGCCATGTTCGGTCGTGTTGTGTGGCACGTGGCGCCGTCCTGCTGAAACCACATATCATCCGTATCCATATCTTCAATTTGTGGCAAAAAAAATCGGTTAACATGCGGCCATAGCGCTCACCATTCACAGTTACCGTCTCGCCGTCCTCATTTTCAAAGAAATACGGCCCGATGACTCCACCAGACCATAATGCGCACCAAACAGTGACTTTTGGCGAATGCAATGGCCTCTCAACAATCACGTGTGGATTTTCTGAGCCCCATATACGGAAATTTTGGGTGTTCACATAGCCACCGAGCTCGAAATGTGCCTCATCGCTGAAGAAAATTTGATGCGAAAATTCAGCATTTTTCTGCTGTTGTTCGTTCGCCCAATCGACGTATGCCCGACGCATTCCATGGTCACCACGCTCTAATTTTTGTACCAGTTGGACTTCATATGGATGTAGGTGCAAAGTCCAAATGCAAAATTCGCCACAATGATGTGTTTGACAAGCCCAATTGCTGAGCACGCCGTGGAATCGAAACATTCGGGTCATCCTCCACACTGGCAGCAACAGCAGCAATATTTTCGGCCGAACGCCCATTACGATGATGCACAGGTTTCACAATATCCGCTACGGATCCAGTTTGTTCGAATTTACGCACTACATTAGCGATTGTGTGCTCTGTGACGACCAAAATCCGTCCGTAATGCTCGAAAAACATTTGCCGGTTTTTCATCATTTTTATAGTATAATTTAACAAAATTAACACGTTGTGCGATGCTAAAACGATCCATATTGTAAAATGGCAGACATTCAACTAACGATATGACGCTTTGGTTGACAGCTATGTCAAACGGTTGTCAGCGCAGAGCTGTATACTTTCGGAAGCCCGAAATGGAAAACCCTGTACTTTCGAAATAGATGCTTTTATTTGTTCATTTCACCCTTTACCACACGAAAAAGCATTTCTCTGCCGAAAATGAAATGTTTTCTGCCAACGCTAGTTTGGGTGTAGTCTCGCACCTTCTTGTATGGAAAAACGACTGAGGTTCGCTTAAACTCTAATGGATGAGCGATGGGATATGGTAGGCTTATATGAATTTCAATTATTAGTGATTATAAATTAAAAATAACCTATTTTACAAGTCAAGAGACATTTTTGATTCTCTTAACTTTTCTAGGGTTATCTTCAGTGACAGAAAAAGTTCTGCCTTGAAGGTTCTGATGGATTCAACGGATTATGGCGTAAGGAGAAACAATATTTCTCCAGTCTGAACTTTGGTGGCGGATCATGTATCGTATGGGCAGGAGCTTGTGCAGCTGGAAAGCTCAAAACAAATTCCACAACCTCAAAAATGAATAGCGTAGTCTTTGCACGTTGTGTAATAGACTCTGTTCAAACTGTTTTTGCAAAATTTGTTGAAAATAATGGATGGTTTAAAAGAACAATTGAAGTCCCATTGAAGCAAAAAGGTGATAATCGGATGGCGCGAGGTCTGAGGAATGCGGCGTTTCCAAATTAAGGGTTCTTATTGCGATTTTTACGGCTTTACAGCTGCCGTTGTCATGCTGTAATGTCACTTACATCAAACCAAAGTTTAAATTTATCATTTGTTGTCGGAACCGATCTGTATTCACCATTTCACCTGGTTTTAGTAGCTCATTGTTCATCATACTCTTTTGGTCTCATCATACACAGAGTATCGCCTTTTGGTCGAAATTGAAAAAAAAAACCTTTGAACCGCCGAGACCATCTCTCACATGTTTTCACTCCTATACTGCCGTTCTACGCATAGTTGTCTCATGTTACTTTTTGACGATTTTCACTTTTCTTCATAAAACGTTTTTTTATGCATAATCTTACGGAAAAACACAAAAAACTTACAGTTTATTCCCAGCTTTTAAAAAAACAACATCAAGCTCAATTGTCCCATGTTGATATTCTATCCATAACTGTCCCACCATGTATTTTTTGTAGATCCATATCGAATAAATCGGTTTAAGTACAATAATTTCAGGTCACACCTTCAGTAGGGCTAATGCACTCATTTCGTACCCATTCTAAATTAGCAGGGCTTTAGCTTATGTTTGTTTTATTTGGTTGAGTCTATTGATTTGCACTTGAATGAAACATCACAGACAAAATTAATTCACCAATACACATTTAGTAATAATTGAAACAATCACAATCAATGCATCATTCTCAATAGCATCGTGTTGAAATTT
The DNA here is from genome assembly GCF_029784135.1 of Toxorhynchites rutilus septentrionalis. Classification (NCBI taxonomy): domain Eukaryota; kingdom Metazoa; phylum Arthropoda; class Insecta; order Diptera; family Culicidae; genus Toxorhynchites; species Toxorhynchites rutilus. The sequence goes on along the minus strand of NC_073744.1, from coordinate 129,264,090 downwards.
GAAATCACAACGCGAATAAAGATCACTTCGGGGAGTATGAATGAAGCTTGCATTAAATGTAGCGAGAGGATCAATAAAACTCGATTTTTCCTTCCCCAAGCAATGAAGTGTATAATTGAATCAAAACACTTGAACGTTACTGTGCGCGCCGTCGAGGATGACAGTGTCGCGATTCTAAGCGAACCTATGAGAAGGGAGACCATCTTACCTTGTAGCCGGAAGTGGTGAGACCGGCGTTCCGCTTAGCCAGCACGCACTTCATCCGCAGGAAGAACGTACGCTCGATCTCGATTGTTTGCGACTGCTGGTGCTGGCTGAAGTGGTGATGATGATGATGGTGATGGTGGTGGTGATGATGCGGATGATGGTGCGGATGAGATTGTGCTGCTTGCTGCTGGGTATGACTCGATGGGGGTGGCACGTTCGGGGTAAGATGCGGTGGCGGTACCTGTCCGGTGGAGGGTGACAGTCCCGGTGGTACTTGAGGCGGTGGCCCAAGATGAGGCTGTACGGCGGGAGGGATGCTGTGGCTTGGGGATAGAGAGGGTGGGCAGCTTGTGTTTTGTGGGGGTGACTCAGACGGTGGTCCCTGACTGATGATAACTGCCACATCCGGTGGAGAGTTCCCCATGGGATGCTGGGTAAGTATTTGGGCCGAAATGGTAGCCGCTGGTGGGGGTGGTGGTGGCGGCGGTGTGCTTGGTGCAAACAAATTCGGCTGCAGGGAGAGTACGGAGTTCATTTCATCCTGGTCGTAGGTGTGTATATATTCGAAGATAGAATTGCCAGTTAGTTCTACCTGGCTCAGACCCAAGTGTACGGAGGCCGTCTCGGAGATGTACATAATCTTGCCGTCGGGGGCCACCACAAAGATGAACCCATCCAGCGTTTGCAGCAGATGAGAGCCTAGCTCTTTGATGGCCATATCGCGTGGATTTGTCGGCACATGCTGGGAACCCCAAGCATCTCCCAGACCTACGGAAGAATAATTAGAAAAGAAAACAATCTCAGTGTTAAGTGGTATTCATCATCATCGTTCTCTCGTTGTCTCGCTGTTGTTAGCCGGCAAGCTAGCGTCATTAAACGTACGGCCAGAGGAGACTGATCCACTCGAGAATGTGTTTTTATTTGTCAGCATAAATTTTATCACTTTGTTCGCCCATTATTTCCCCCTTTTGTTATCCCATGTCGGTGGACTGGATGTATAATGGCACACTGGAAGTAACCATAGGATATCCTATTAGCGAGCAGGAAGCTCAGCAGGAGCAGCAAGCGAGGCGTGGGATACGGTTCCAAACGCTAAAATAACAAAAAGCATACGTTCGTTCAGGGTGACTGCTGTGTAGAGGGTGGCTTTCCCCTTGAGGCATTTTCCGCCCGGTGGTTGTATTGATGTAATTGTCATTTCAAGGGGTTTTGAGTTTACCTCCCTTTTTATGAACGGGGACGCTGCTTTTATATCGAAGTAATGAGGAAACAATTTGCCAGCACCATGAACAAACTGTTTCGTAAGAGTTTGGAAGGAATAAAGCTATGTGTTCCGTGGGTTGAAAGTAAACCAGCGATTGAAAGATTGACAAAATCTGTAACTGTGTCGATGGTAATACAGAGAACAAATAAATCGCCAAGCAAAAAAAATGTGCCTCGCGAAACTGAAGATACGCATTCACTCGCAGAAGTACTGTTTGACCCTCCATGTTTGGGGACGCTAGTGGAATAAATACCCTTTTCGGGTATTCATTTTCATAAGGTCCCACTTTGAGCTCTTTGCTAGCCACTGCATTAAGTTTCTTAACGCTTTGATGCAAGAGTCCGCGTTCATCTAATGTGCGATTTTTGGATGCACGGCTTGTTGACTCGATCGTTTCCATTTTCTTGAAGAACTTACCAACGCAGCTTGAAAAACGAAGATTCGAAACGCAACATAACCTAGTAGAATGATTAGGTGTAACTCGATAACCTATATTGTATCGTTTGCAAGGATAGAAAAAGGATCCATTACGTCGATTCAAAGGTAAGAAAATCGTGAGATCACCGCGGGCTTCAACCAATATGGAAGAACGGCTACAAATTCATGGTTCGAAGCTCATGCTGCATATTCAGTGGAGCCAACTCGATGTTGTATATTTTGAACTGTAGAAACCATCTTAGAAACTCGCTACCGAGCAACTCATATAGCACTAAGACACGATACAGTGATTTAGCTGTACGCCCGGAACTCAAGTTCAAGACAGGACACATTGCATGTTTTGTTTGACTAAATTTCAAGTTACACGGACGTCCTTGGACTCGCCTTCAACACGTTGAGCCCCATGTCGGTTGCTAGGAACTGATCACATCACGTCTCACATTATCATGCCGGGCGTTCGGGTTCGATTCCCGTTCTGGCCGGGGGATTTTTCGTCAAATAAATTTCCTTCGATTTGCACTGTGGTCACGCGTATTCTAGAACTTGCCCCTCGGAATTCATTCAAGGCGTGTTATTTGGCTTAAGAAATCTCAACTAAGTATTAATAAATGACGCTAGTTAATGCACACGTTGAGACGGCAAAAGTTCCACAGGGAACCTTAACGCCATTCAAGAAGAATTGGGGCTCTTTTAGTATTAACAAGTTGATAATTTGTTAATGTTTTTCTTCGATGATCGTATTTTTTCACATATTCAATATGGAGAGCCGTTGGCCGAGGCATTTTGATTGAATGTAATATTTTTCTGTTTACTATTTTTGACAGCAGAGACAGCCGTGGCAGTGTTCCGAGTTCTGCAATACAATTTTCTTAACCAAAGTTAAAGTTGCTAAAACTTACATTATAGACCCATTGAACGTGACAATTATAATTGTATTGATATCAACACAATTTTATTTAATTGATTTTCATGACATGAAACGATATGACTCAGGAATAACATTTTATCGAATGGTTTTTATAGCTGTTTCGATGATGTTGTCTGGCATCAGTGTCGAAAAAATAACGATGCTTTCATCAATACAAACAAAATTATTGCGGAAAATTGAAAAATGAAAATTTAACTTTCAGAGCACTAGCTCGAGTTTTCCGACGTTTTCACTATACATTGCGACGGCAGATGAAAGTTTAATATATTGTGAGTAATCGATTAGAATTTTGTTAATATTACTAGATGGGAAGTGTGCGAAAACGATCATTTTCTTCACATTGTTTCGCAAAATTATTGATTTTCGAGGAGGGAGATGAAAGAAATGAGCGCCATTGTGGCAGCCATTTGTGGCTTTCATCCACCTTCACCTTAATGCATCTGAATGACCTCAATTCTGATCATGGTTTGTCCGATGCACTGATGTTGGTTTGTCCAGATGGTTACTACGGTAACCACTTGGCGCGCTGCAGTTTGTTTATGGTGTTCTTCGCGCGTAGCAAAAATAGAGAGTCTTTGTGTTGAGTGCTCACCTTTAAAATGCTCAAGAAAAGGCAATATTCTGAAGAAAGCCTAAACTATGAATGGATTAATATGATGACAGACAACTCAAGCAATGAGAAATGCAACATCTACTTGAAAATTCGAATTTCTTCATTCAAAAATGGTGATTTCTAAAACCGGACAAACCATGATCATAATTTCTATTTGAAGAAAATCGTTAGAAAACGTAAAAAGAAAAGAAAAAACTTGTCTTGATTACGATTTGCATTTTCTAGTTGGGTGAAAATACGGACAAAGTAACATCATTCACCCTATGACGTCTATTATTGATACATAAATGGGCTGCAACCCTGTTAAATATAAATCCACTCCAGTTAGCGAACGACTACTGATACCTTCAAATTGCTGATACCGTCCCTCTAAGCAAAGACACGATTGCTAAAATAGTTCAAAAGTTTGAAAAGCCTGGTTCTTTTATACCAACAAAGCGATTGACTGGGCTATCGTATCAAAGGTTAATCAGCCTTGATTCTGATGACCTTTTGATACGATAGCCCAGTCAATCGTTTTGTTGGTATAAAAAAACCAGGCTTTTCAAACTGCTTACATCAGCTTACAAAATTTCAAAGCGAAAAGAAAGTGAGTTTTTCTTCCATGTGATACCTCGAACAGTGCGAAATCGACTTCATAAACAAGGTTTAAGAGTTGAGTGACACTTTAGAAACCATGGCTATCAAACAAAAACATTAAAAAACGACTAAAGTGGGAACTAGATCACATTAATTGGACAATTGATGACTGGTCATTTGGTCAGATGGAACTAAAATAATGTTATTTGGGTCAAGTTGTGTCATACGTGAATGGCAAGCAACAGGCGAACGTCTGAAAAGGGAGTGTTTGAAGCCAACAATCAATCATGGAGGAGGTGAATTTTGGCAACGTCAAAATTTTTCAAGCGACTCAACTATTTTTCAACCTTTCCTGTGCAAGTAGAGTTTAGGGCTCGATGGCATCGTTTGAATCCGGATTCATTGACGGATATAAAAAAACATGAGGGGTTTATGTGGACATATTGAATCGAAAGCTTCCAGCAAGCTCGTAAAACTGGAGCTTGGTCGTCGGTACACATTCTAGAAAGATGGAGATCCAAAGCATACCTCGATGCTGGTATCATATTTGTTTACGGAAAGAAAACTTGAAGTAGTTTGTCGTTTGTTGATTGTTATGTACCATATTGAATCATTGAGGTAAGGGGGTATTGTAGGGCTCACCTCAATATAATAATCTTGGTCTGGATCCCCCTCGCGATGTCAACAGGAAGAATGGAAGAAAAAGAATAAAAGCACCGTGCAAACAGTAAACACGGTTAACGGACAGAAGAAGAATGGCAAAAGAACAGAACGAACTGGATCAGAGGTCAATTCACTAGACGATCAGAGAATCTTGCTGGCGTACGTCCATGCCGACAGCCGCCTGTCAAGAATCTGCTTCGTAACAGAAGTTTAAAAAGAAGTTTAGAAACGCTTTTCTACAAAACGAAACTGAATTTCACGCATAAATTGAGTCTGAAAGAGCATTCGTCAATGATGAAACAATAGTAGCTATAGTTTTAAATGTGATTCTGTGAGTTCAAGTAAGTAGAGTACGTAATTTTATTTTTCTTATTTTTGTGTAGTTTTTGTTAATTTTTTGATAAATTTTTGTGTGTTTATAATCTTTGAATATCATCTGTCAAGTGATTTAAACGATGTAGTGATGCAATACACGCTATATCGGTAAAATATACGCAAAGAAACAAGTGACCAATATGTGGCCAGAGTTAGATTGTGGAGGAGGCGATCTGGCGTAGTGGTAACATCCATGCCTCTCACGCTAAAGGTCACGAGTTCAATTCTCACTCCCAACATTCTTCCAAAAATGGAAGTAAAAAGTGACGAAGTTGAAAGTCACTATAATACAGATAAAAAAAAAAGAGTTAGATTGTAGCGATATTCGATAACGGAACGGATCAAAGCACTGTGGCTTGAGAGCTCGAAACGATCGCTGTCTCAGTTGAAAAAGAAACAACCGATCATCGTGTTCTCAGATGAAGAACCCTTTTCTGATTGATATCCAATACTCGAACGGATAAGTATATTTTTCTGGGGATGTACCAGAGAAGGTGAAGTTTAAGTTTATTCCTCTGGAATCATGGTATTTGAAGTGGTTGCATCGAATGGATTGAAAATGCCTCTTGTTTTCGTATTAGCAAGTGTGAAAGTGAACACTGAAGTCTACATAGACATTTGAAAGAATCAAGTGGATTCAAAAAAAAAAAATCGATGAACACGTTAATGTAGTTTTCCAACAGGATAGACCATTATGTCATATCTTTAAATGGACCCAACCCTTGCTGAAGGGGAACATGTCATTTAGGCTGAAAGATATTTGGCCTTCGAGCAGTCCAGCTTTCAACTTCCTTGACTATTCGATGGAGGCATATGTTAAAGCGAAGGCCTGTGGATTCATATACCCTAGTGACGATTGTTTGAAAGCTACCATCGCAAAGGCGTGGGCTTGAATGTCAGCTGACTATGTTATAAAGGTGTGCTCGTGATTTCGCTGAGATTTTTTTCTTTTTGTTATTCCAGTAGACACCGATGAGAGATGACAGGTTAATGACCGAGAGGAATAAGTTTGGGAGCAGCAGGCAGAACTTAACCCCAAATTACAACATTCTAAACCATGTATATAATTACTAGTTTTTTAAACTAATCATCAAAGAAAGCTGTTGAAAACCAGTGTTCAGTTCTTGTTAGCTTCCTTGAATCTAGAGATCGAAATTCTCACTCAGTTGCGAGATAAGTATTCTGTCAATTAATCTAGTTTTCGAGAAGTTGTACAATGTTGAAATTTTTGTCTTCACCGAAATTTCTTTTTCAGAGAGAAAGAGATGTGGAAATATCTCTCTCTCTGAAGTTCAACGAAAATGCTTTTTCGTCTCTCATTTAGTACTGAAAATATGGAGAGAAAATCAAAGCTAGCTTTACCAATGTTAGCCTGTTTAGACAGCGTCAAAACGACCTGCATTTGGACGGTGTCTGAATTATATAAATATTAACCGATTTGATGTTCACTTCACGGTGAAACTCAATGTTACCGCATGTTTTCACGCGATGTTTTCTGTTGTACTGAAGTAGTGAAAAACCACTATCGGCACCAAGAAGTCACTGAAAACGAAACTATTTTTCGACTAGTCATAACTCGCAGAAAAATAATAATCGCCATTGCGTTTCTTGGGAGAATCGAAGTGAGTGTATAACATTCTCTCGCCTCTCATATTCTCAATTATGTTTTTCCTCTCAAATCGGCGAGCATTTCGTCCTCTGCTCGAATCACAACGAAGCATGGGAGTGGTTATTTCTTAAAACAATGTTTTTTTAGAAATACTCTCCTCAATCCGAAAATTTCATGAATGTGTGTTAGGGTGGGTTTAGACTAGTGATATATTCATGTGAAGAAATATGATGAGATTTATAGAAATCGCATCAACCGTTTACGTATCTTAGGTGAATTTATTCACCTGAAGTAGAACAGCATCCAACTTTAGTGATTTCTCACCAGGGAGAAATTCCGAAGCGTTTACATATGCTGATTTTATTCAAGTTATATATACCTCGAATGAGTGCATCATATTTATTCTCACCCGTTTACACCTGTTTTCACGTGGATAAATCCATCTATAGCTATAGATCTCCCTAATGTAAACCCGCCATTAGAATTTTTGGCGCCATAAAATGTAGAGAAGATTTTTTTTTGCAAGCTTATCATCAAATCGCACCTGAAATTTATCAACGAGATTTTGCTCATTCCAAATGAACATTAATTCACCGAAGTATATCTTCCCAGTGAAACCACACCGTTGGAAGCTGTTGAATGCAAATTATCGTAAAAAGTCCCATTGCAATTTGTTTCCCCGGCTGCTTACCTTTGAAATGTGGAGCATCACGAGCAATCACGATCGTCTTGGTAGCTCTCGGGGAAAAAAAGGAAGCAGCCAGACAAATGATTATTATTTTTATATTCTTTTGCTCGCTAACATCCTCAACAAACTCAATTATGCTGCCGTGATGGGTCACAGGTTATTTGCATAACACTCGATCCGATCTCAGGATGTCATAAAAATTTGAATGGCAGAGTGGGTTCCACTCGTCGCCACCAGCTATGATTATCCGGGAGCAGAGGCGAACCAGAGAAAGTGTGAAAATGAAAAAGGTAAACAACAAGGTTGCTATAGTTAGCAAGGGGTAGGACACGCCGTCAAAAGACGGCGGCCTGGGTGAACGGTGAACTGTACAATCATTATAATTTCCATTTTTTCCTCTCTCTCTCGCGTGTATCCCATTAAATCAATGTGCGATGTTTTAAATTGCAAATTGAGCTAGCGATTGTGGGGATGAAAATTCATGAGCAAGGATATCCGTTTTCATGGGACCAAAGCATCTGCGTTTACTCACCTTCGGGGAACACTTGGCGCATTTTCAGGTACGAAGTAGTTAGCCTAATGATGGACGCCTTATCCAGCTGCGACGTGATGGCACTCGGGAGCGGAAGCAGCTTGGCCAGCTCGAGGAACTCGGCGTTCTCCTTCTCGCGCCGAGAGCGGGCGGCATTTTTGCTCTTCTCCTTCATGGCGCAGCGTGTTGCAAGACCTGCAAGTAGGACACACATTGGAAACCGATATAGTGGTGTGGATAATTACGCAAATAGCTTTGCCCACACTCCGGAGGCAAGTGTAAATTAATAGGAAAATCAAACAAGCCTGGTTATTGCCTGCCTCTCTCTAGTGAAACTTTATTGCAGCCGCTTTATATTGATCTGAATTTATGGATGTGTAATTTATTTGCTTAGCAAATTGAAGTGGCGGAAAGAAAGCAGCTTATCGACATGACAGAAACTATCAAACTACTAAGCAAACTTTGCTTAGTTGGCTCGTGATAATGATAATGATAATAACCAGAAACAAATGCTCTTTGATTGTATGTTTTTCGTCAACCCACTGAACGATTGAACATTTTTTCCGCAACGGAATAATTTTCTCACAAACAGGATACGCCAGAAGATGGTGAGCGGTTCGAATTACAGCGAACAACGAAACATTGAGGGAATAATCTGCTTACGTCAATCGAATTAATGCAATGGAGGGAGAAAAATTGCAACGGTTTGTCCCGCCAATTGCTTCCGATCGACCCATTTCCGATATTGCGTCTGCATAAATGTTATTGACAATTGATTACCCAATATACTATTCTGGTTGCAATCAGTCAGCGGCTTCCGTAGGATTTTCATCTTAACAATTCTAATTTTTACTGGTAAATCTGCACTGGTGGAAACTCTAAACACTAAAAACAAATTAAAGCTACGTTATCACACTGCCAGGCGTGGGCTTGCACAAACGGTTTGAGCAACACTTGTCGCCAGGACTTGCTGATCGATACTGATCCTTCGGTACCTGTCCCCTACAGCTGATTAGATTTTCGACTAAGCACACTGCAGGCTACTGCTGCCATAGAGTAGTGTTGGTAACGGGATTGCTGATTGGTTGAAACCGGCCAATCTCAGGTGCCTAGAGGTGCAAGTTCTTTCACACATCTCCCGAAAAAAAGGTGCAAGGTGAAGGTGAAGCTAAAACGGACGACAAGATTTGGGCGGTGCAACAACGGGCCGAAAGACAAATAAAAACAAACTGCGCGCAAAGTGGCAAAGGAAAAGACTCCCGACGGCCGGTTCCCACGCTTATTTACATAATTTATTATGTTGTACTCACCAGGGCGATAATAGCATCTCGGGCCTCGGGTGTGTGTTATTGAATCGCATAAACAATCGGTTTGACACCTACTCGGCTACGCGTACGTGTTGCGAGACAAAAGTCAAAATGGACGGAATTCGGTGAATGAGCGGATGTAATTCCGAGAGTTCCGAATAGGAATATACACACACACTAAACCTATCGAAGTCGGTGGTTAAGTAGATGCATGGACGCCCGTCGGTTTGGAAATCCCGCTTCATTGAAGGAAATTTTATCAATGAAATTTCGAGCACCGAACATGTGTTTGTGCACTGGCAGGAGATTTGCTGGCCGTGACTTTTTAAGAATTTGGTATTCCACGTCACGTACCGTGATTTGTTTCTGCACTGGCTGATGTGCCTCGGATGTTACGGGGAGCGGAAGGCGAGGCGAGGTAGGTGGTTTTTTGTGCAAGGCGAAGAACACGATTTATAGGTCACCGGCATGTTCTGGGAATCTCCAGTAATAACCATGTCTGAGACATGCTCATGATTCTGACCATAGCGGTTCGTGACATTGAATTGAATGCCGCAAACAAGTGGCTCTGCAAGAGCTGTACTTTTTGCAGAAGTTTGAAATGTTCAATTGCTTGTAAGCATATCGTAGCTGTGTTTTTCGATGGAAAAATTGCTCTTTGGTTGTTACTTAGTCTGTTCGAAACAACACATTAGAAGCTTTAAAGTTTTGGTAATAATAACAAATTATTTTTAAGATGACTAGTAATGTGCTCTCCATTTATGATTTGTTTCAAAAAAGTAGTGGGCATCTTCGCGGCTTTGACAGCAATAAGGTGTCCGCGGTCCCGACTAGGTAAAAACAATTATTTTATTTTATATTATTGTTTTTTATTTTGTTTCCAAGTTTTATAACATGGGAGGTATAAAACTTTAAAGTAGCAACACTTTTGATGATTGTCCCATTTTGATAGCGGTTACTTGTTTGTGTTCAGTTCGGTTTGCCATTTCATAAAAAAAATACTAACATTTGAACAATTCCTGCCAATTGTGCATTTTTTTTACGAAAGCTATCCGAGAAACTCATCGCGATATCGACAGGAGGATTTTGTTCGGTGCAAAACTGCCGTATTTGGAATCAAGAGAATTCTTCAGTTATTGTCGAAACTCCGTTACATCTTGAAAAGTTCACTGTTTGGTGCGCTTCATGTACCGATCAGAACTTGACAGGTAATAGTGGCAGCTACTGGGTCATGATCACCGATTTATTACTGTACCACAATTGAGCCACAATTGGTTTATTAACGGAAACTATCAATAAAGGATATGCGAATTGGCCTCCAGCATTATGCGAGTTCACACAGTTGAACTTTTTTTGGAACCATGCGAACTCTCTGGTTAACGCCTATAAGCCCTTCGGATACCACAACCGCAAAGGGATAATGTTCTATCCATCTTAAAATACTAACAAGGCTATTAAAGGGTGGCCCACATCGAATTGAATCACGAAAAGAACGCTGTAGAAAATTACTCATTGGGTATTTGTTCTTTAAAATTTGGGTAGAAGTAGTTTAGAGTGTATTGTTTACACTGTATTTTTATCGCAGTCAGTTTCTTCAAAATTGGAGAGAATTACTCGACCCGAAAAGCTACGTCGCGAATTGATTTAGCGCAAACCCCTGAAAATCAATTATATTATATTAATTATATTAATCTTCATATTAATCTTCAAACTACCAAATCTCTATATGTATATATATATATATATATATATATATATATATATATATATATATATATATATATATATATAAATGGATTCCTGTCTGTCTGTCTGTCAATCTGATTCTTATGGACTCGGAAACTTCTGAACCGATCAACATGAAAATTGGTATGTAGGGGTTTTTGGGCCCGGGGAAGGTTTTCGTGATAGTTTGAGACCCCTCCCCTCTCTCTAAGGGGGACTGCCATACAAATGAAACACAAATTTCTACAGTACTCGAGAATTATTCAAGCAAATGAAACCAAATTAGGCATATTGAGGTTTTAGGGTGCAATAAATGTTTCTATGGTGGTTAGACTCTCCAGCCTCCTCTCTAAGGGTGGGCTGCCATACAAAGGAAACACAAATTTCTACATTACTCGAGAATTAATCAAGCAAATGAAACCAAATTTGGCATGTGGAGGTTTTAGGGTGCAATAAATATTTCTAAGATGGTTAGACTCTCCACTCCTTTCTCTAAGGGGGGGGGCTGCCATACAAATGAAACACAAATTTCTGCATTACTCGACAATTAATCAAGCAAATGAAACCAAATTAGGCATCTGAAGATTTAAGGGTGCAATAAATGTTTCTATGGTGGTTAGACACTCCACGCCCCTCTCTAAGGGGGGGCTGCTATACAAATGGAACACAAATTTCTGCATTACTCGAGAATTATTCAAGCAAATGTAACCAAATTAGGCGTCTGAAGGTTTAAGGGTGTAATAAATGTTTCTATGGTCCCTTCTCTCTGATTAGTTTTGTTAGAAATACTGGGAATTTTATAGTAAAAAATAAATTCAACGGGATCAATTAGAAGATCAATCAATGAACAGTTCTGCTATTGGACCCATGAACTTGCTTATAGTAAGAAAAAGTGGATGTTTGAACGTATTGATAATAAAACACAAATTTTGGGCGGGACGAAGTTTGCCGGGTCAGCTAGTATACAATAAAACTCAAGTAAATCAAGAAAAAGACAATTCTATTTATATGTTTTGAAACATTCGAATACCTTATTTGACACAGGTGTGCTGAATTAGAGCATTCAAAAAAGTGGACAAACCATGATCATATTTTCGACTGGACAAACCAAAATCATTTACCTTATATACAGCCATTTCATGTCGAACCGATATAGGGGTTCTCAGATTTTCGTGGAAAGTGGAAATTTTTTTCTTTGTCGCAAACCATAAGACCTTTTTTTTGGTTTCGTTATTATTGATTGTATTTGTTTTTTATAGTTTTCATGGTCTCGGGACCAAAGGTGCTATATTTTTTATATTTTTTTTTGGAAAGCTGATTTTTACATAGTATATCACGAAACCAGAGAGGTGTTTTCTTTTTATTTTTAAGTTATGATTTTTCAAAGTTACCCGATTGTCCAAAAAATCATGTTTTCACTTTTTTTTCCCAAAAATGACTTTTTTCAAAAATTTATTACTTTTGAACTACTGGACCGATTCAAATGATCGACATATCAAATTAAATCCTACCAGCTAGCTTTTTTGAAAAAAACTACATACTTGCCAATTAATTGGACATACAGTCTAGTCGCATAGAAATATTGAATGAAAACTGAAAACATGTTAACTTTGAAAAATCATAACTCAAAAACGAAAAATAATACCCCTTTCGTATTTGGATGTATTATGTGAAAAAATCTCAGCTTTCATAAAAAAATATAAAAAATATGGCGCCCTTGGTCCCGAAACGATGTAAGCTATAAAAAAACAAATATAATCAATTATTATGAAAACAAAATCCATTTTTATTCAGAGTGTAATATTTTTTCAAACAAGACTAGCTCATTGGCTTTGATTTGATATGTTGATCATCTGAATCGGTCCAGCAGATCAAAAGTTATGATTTTTTGTTGTTGGGAAAATAGGAAAAAATTATTTTTTGGACCATCGGCTAACTTTGAAAATTCATAACTCAAAAACGAAAAAAAAGCTTCCCTGGTTTCGAGATATGTTGTGTGAAAAATCCTCAGCTTTCCAGAAAAAAATATAAAAAACTATAGCGCCCTTGGTCCCGAGACTATGAAAACAATAAAAAACGAATACAATCAATAATAACGAGAGCAGAATTCAAATTTTCTGCAGGCATAGTATTTTTTTTTCAAAAAAGATGATTGGCTTTAATTTGATATGTCGATCATCTAAATCGGTCTAGTAGTTCAAAAGTTATGAATTTTTGAAAAAAAAAATCATTTTTGACAAAAATGCGAAAAAATGGTTTTTTTTGGACCACCCTAAAAAGGAAATGGTCACCCTAACAAAAAAATAAAAAAATACGGGTCTCATAATTTGCGATAAAGAACAAAACTACCACTTTTGACGAAAATCTGAGAACCATCTGAGAATATCGGTTTGGCATGGAATGGCTGTATAAATACATTGGAAGTTGCTTCAATTCACGCTTCACTCAATCCCAATCACTATATCGGAAGTATTACAGTTGTTCAAAAAAGTGTTAGCGGATACAACAGTGGATTTGACTTTAAAGACGCCTAAAGAATTAAAAATTTTCAGAATACATAAATGAAATTCTCTTCAATAACACCAGATGAGACAATCAAATCAACATAAACTGAAAAGCTACATGGTTTGGAAAGGAGAACAAAGCTCTCTGTCTGGCAAAAACATAGGATGCATTCTTCTTCTTCTTCAATGGCACTAACGTTCCTAGAGGAACTTCGCCGTCTCAACGTAGTATTACTTGCGTCATTTTTATTAGTACTTAGTTGAGATTTCTATGCCAAATAACACGCCTTGAATGCATTCTGAGTGGCAAGATCTAGAATACGCGTGATCACAGTGCAAGTCGGAGGAAATTTCTTTGACGAAAAATACCCCCGACCAGAACGGGAATCGAACCCGAACACCCGGCATGTTAGTTATGACGCTAACCACTCGGCCAAGGGAGCACATAGGATGCATTATGGACTTTAAAACGTTTGGAATGGATCTAAATCATACTCTAAGTACGGAAGCATTCTATTTTAATTTCAATATTTGATGGATCAATCTGATGCACGGCATGTTATTCAAGTTGTTAATCAAGTTGCAAGAATGGAACGTGACATATAGTTAGTTTGTGTATTGTTGCCGCGAGGGCAAGACCAAGATTGAATCAACCTTCTTCAATTGATTCCAAATTTGTACTAATGAGTCGATTCTCAAATTGCATTTTATTTTTAGGTAATATTCAAAGCGATGAGCAATCGTATTAGAAAAAATCATAGTCCTACGCTAAGGGTTAAGACATAACCGCATTGTCTTGAATACCACCCTCCTCATTTTTCAAACTAAATTGTCTGCTGTTAGCTGAATAATCGAAAAATTCTCGAATCTCGAATCTCGAATGAACCCAATCTGGATAATCGTACGAGAATTTCAGTTGATCAAATGATAGAAATAAAATAGTAGAAATAAAATACTTAGCGCAGTTTTTTTACATTATCTTGTATTATTACACTAGAATTCTCACAGAAGTCATTTTGGTTGCTTTCAAAAATTGAATTATTTAGGTAGAAAAATTAAATTTATAGATAAGGTGCAGCTTCTCAATAAGCTAAAAGTGGTATCCAGCAGTTTTATCTCTGTGCAGGACCTGTTATTTAAACAAGTAAAATACAACTGTTCATTAAATTAATGAAAGGTTCTGTTCGTCATTTTGATCAATGATTGGTCATTTTGGTCAATGGTTGATTAGGAAAGCTAACGATCATGATAAAGAGTGAAATTGCTGAAACGAAACGACTCACTGAAACTGATGATGGCAATAAAAATGTCAATTTTCCCAGAAAAAAGTTTATCATGCCAATTAGTAAAGTTCGAGCTAATATTATGATTTGTTTATTTTGACAGAAGAACCGCAACAACAAAAAAAATGTAATTGCGATTCTCCCGAGTTGGATCGGTGGATTCTGGTCAGCAAATTCCTCAAAATTTCGTTCTTTGCTTGTTCGCAATGAATTGACATCGACGTAATGTAAAGTAACGTAACGACGACTCGTCCAATTTATTGATTTTTTGTGCTATTGCTACCCATTTGTAAATCCTATACAGGATTATATTTCCATTTCACACTTCCAACTTTTTCACCAATTGTGCCCTCCGAAGTTTATCACCAATTTACGAGCATAACTCTCAATATTTGTGTAATCCAAAAAACTTATTCCCAAACACCTGGATTGTTATTTTTGCGGGTACCTTTGATTCGTTCGAAATACGATTTGCCACCAGATGTTCACCATATGTTTTCAAAACGCACTTGATCCTGCCTCAAGTTCGCACAGGTCTCACTCAAGAAAAAGCAAATCCCCAAAGAATGCAAAGAAACGGGCAATCCTCAGCCCGTAAAAACAAACGTTATGGCAAAGTGGAGATACCTCAAGCTGGTACTATCCACAGCAACTAGCCTTCGTGCTCGTTTGCATAAAATTTCCATTTTTTTCTCTGATAACCATTACGCACACCTCCTTTGGGGGAAAACCTGTGAAGAAAATTTTAGAGATTCCCACGCTTTCCGAGCCACCAGCCATCGTAAAGTTCTGGCGTCCCAGGGAAGTAGAAAATGTACCTGATTTTTATGGTCCTGCGCAAAAATATGATAATTTGAACAAACTGCCACTAGAGATGGTAATTGTTTTGAGAAACTGATTGCTGAATCCATACTCGAACGGTCGGGCAAGTTGAAACTTTCCCACGCTTGCGGAAGTAAACGTTTCCGTAGTTCTGCGAATGAACAGAACCGGTAAAGTCTCGTACCGAGCTGATCTGCTCGCTAGTAACCAACATGGCCGAATCGATCGCCGTGGACATCGCAGAGGTGATAAATCATTACAACCTTAACCAGTACCAAGAGAAAACTTTTGTTTCCGATCCTGACCGTACATCAGCGAGGAGGATTAAAAAGTTACTTTTGAAAGTGGGTCGTCCATTGTTCATCTCGGCTGCTTCGGTGGTGCTTTACGCTTATCGTCACAATTTGTCAGACGCATGCTTCCTCCAATTCTACGCACAACCTTTTTTATTCCGATTTTCTTTGTTCGCTTTTATTGGCGAGGGTTGGGCTCAGCCAGAGATTACAATCTCGTTTTTTTTTTGTCCCAAAAATAGAATACATGAAGTGAGGGGAGGCAAATATGTAGATCGCCATCATTCATACACTTTATGACGGTATTTGCTTTTTTATTGATAATCATATGGCGAATCTGATCGGGCTTGGAATGTAACCGATTTGTCGCTATTAGCTAATGGACAATGGCTGATGTAAGGGGACTATCTAATGATGTGGCCGCCCTTGCTGAGATAGGCACGTTTTGTAAATAAGAATGACGAGATGACCTTGTCGGTGGTTATGATTTGACACCTAATTCAGTTGATGTTTGTTCTAATATGTCAGGATTCATTTTTAGGGTTGCAATCTTCCAATCGCGACAGTCAGTACATTTAAAAAAATGAATTTTACAAATTTAAGAAGAATAATCCGTTATCTAGTATATACATCAACTGGAAACATACGACACTTTTATGCTGTCGAATTTGAAAATCAAAGCAATTTTGTTTGAAAAATTGGTTTTGAAGTCTTGTATCTCATTTTGTTTCTAGTGTGAGCAGCCTACAGCCATTTTCAAGGGTCTGTTCACCTGGTAAGCACATCTTAAACAGCGTCTGACCGACATCTAAGAGCTGATTTCTAAATTCTTTTTTTCCACGAAGCTAAACCCATAATGGCAGCCCCGACGCCGGTAACGTATACATTAAAAAATTGACTGATTATGATTTTAGTGATTTTCTCAGCGTGCTCCTATGCGGCCATATTTTTGTAGCCAGCATAGAAAATCGTGAGCATAGAAATCATAACCTAGGAATTAAAATCAAATGCTTCGTGCGATCTTGATGAAGTGTTTCAAATGTAAACCACAGAATAAAGCTTCCGGGGTGATATCCAAACATCTTAGAACTACCCAACGCAATAATTGGCTACAGACCATCGCAAATGCTGAATATATTTTCATCAATGTTGACTCCAAACAATAAACAATGCGTGAGCCCTACGCGAGCCCTAGCTTTATGCTGCCTACGCTCAATTTGTATTGGTTGGAATAGGGTTGCCAGGCCACTGGATTTTTCATGCAATTATCCTGCCACCTGGTGGCGCAGACACCTCTACACCGTCAGTCGAAGCAACCCTGTTGTGTACAGGAACAAAATTAACAGTGTTATCAGTTGATTTGCAACAGTCGTGGTGAAAACAGTCAAGCAATAATTCTCGATGCTTTGCGACCCTTGAGCGAAGAAGTTGAACATCGAGTAGCACTTTTTGTCCTCCGGATATAGCCGATATAGCATTTACTCACTTCTGGAGAAGTCGATAGGGAAAACGCCGAACTGAAGCCTGGTTCTGACGGTGCTGCGAGACAGTAAAGTGTAGCAGAAGTTGAAGAAGAAGACCGAAAGCAAGGTTGCCTCATAGTTCAACGTTTTAGGCCTGTTTTTTCCTTCGGTGTTCTTTCCTTCGGTGCTTACGGTGAACGAGGAGATATACAGTACGAAGTGCCTGACGGAAGTTGTTGTTTTTCATAAAAAAATATATCACCCGAAGGAGGAGCTGGTCTTTTAGATGGACCCGGCCACGATGAACCCATGTAGCACTCTCAATAAAGCCACGGTTCACCATGAAGGATTGTGAAGCCGCTTGATAGAGCTTACACGGTATAGAACGCACCTATTGTGTGACAGCAGAGATTTTGCTGCTGGAATACCGAATGTTTTGAAGGGGCTTCATCTAGGATAACGTGGTTAACGCGACAGCACTAGCATGAGACGTGACGTGGAGGCTTGGGTGGATCCGGAGACTTCAAATATTGATGGGATCAATAAATGTTAAGATTCGTTTAGTATAAAACCGTGATTTGAACACCTCACATCCGAAACGACCCTGAATGCTGAATGAACTAGGTTTCATAATAATTAACAAACAAAAAGTTCAGTAACAACGGAGAAGTAGTTCTTTTTCAAGGCCACGAAAGAGCTGAAGAACATACTGACACTCCAAAATACCTGTTGAGTAAGCCGCATGTGAAAAACTTCCATGACCGGTTCTACAGTGCGTGATGGACCATTATCATGCAACAAAACCAACTTTGGGCTGCCATTTTTAGTACCCTGGTCGTATTTAACCCAAAGCTCGATTAAAATTGATCATTTCTTGCTGGTAGTACAGGGTCTTTCAGATTTAACGCTCACGTAAAAATTTTTAATAATTTCTACAAAAGTGAACCGATTTACCATAAGAGGAAAAAAAATTCATTAAGGCTTCGGTTGTTCGAGTAATACGATTTCACTAAAAATACACGTTCTTATAAATTGTACATCTTGACACTAAGCACTATCCGAATATTATCGTCCCGAAGTGGGGAATGCAGTGTTACAATCGACGGACCGAAAAAAAATATTTTTCATAAGGAGTTATTCGATTTTTTTTTGCGTGAGGTATTGGTATTGCAAATTGAAAAATTGGATGAGGCGAAAAATCAATTATTACTTCAACTTCAATTCTTCCAAAATTCTTTAGACAATACTAATGACAGATTTCGTGTCAACTCGTCTATGGGATTGGCATGACCCTCTCAGAACTTAATGAAACTTTCTGGGTGTGAATATCTTACCTAATTAAGCAACTTGGCATACTGAGTTTTCCGAAAATTTATCTAGACTAACATTTGGAAAGGGCCAAGTATTTTTGATCATTTTTTTATAAATATTTTTTACTCGAAAATGGTAAGTCCTACAAAAAAGTGATCTATGGAAAAGTTTTAGGAAAATTATTGAATTTTCAAAAAAAAATACTGAAAAATCGATTTTAAAAACAAAAAGTCGATTTTCTTAAAACGGTCATCTCAGATTTTAATGAAATGGTAGATAAATGGTAGATAAATATGTGCCCTACAACTCTTCCATACATCGCAACTTGTGCATTTAAGGCAAAAAAGTTTTCCTAACAAAAACTTTTTCAATATTTGTTTAAAATAAAATATATTTCTTTTTTCAGTGCAGGAAGCCAACCCAAAATTAAAAAAAAATAATAATAAAAATGTTGAATAAGTGTTCTAGAGGTCTTTATTCCAAATCAAATGTAATAAAACTTATGGCATATTTTGACATTAAATTAATTTCTATTCATCTGATCTTATAACATGTACATAAGGGTGCCAATAAAAAAAAACTTTTTTTAGATAACTGTAAACCTCGATGTGTCATACAATTTTAAGACATTTGAGGGGCTTAGAATGAAAGGGGTGTAAGTGATTTGATCGATTTCTCTACATCGACTCTCTCTTCTGGTCATAACTTAGCTGCAAATACATTCCCAGTAGTATTTGACAATGTGGAAGATAGGTCAGAACCTCATCTATCGGATTCTATAGCGAACTTAAATTGGAACTTTTTTGCAGTTGAGTTATTAACTAATGAAAAAGTTGATGAACAGAAATCGATTAAGTCACTTACACCCCTTGCATTCTAAGGCCCTCATTTGGCATCAACTTTTTTTTAAAAAAAACCCCGATTTTCGGTGATTTTTCGGTTTTCAAAAAACTCAAATTCAACGTCTGCAACACTAATAAATTAAGTTCGAATTAGCTAATATTTTGCATAGGGTATATTATCGTGTAAATCAAAATTTCGTAGCAAGTTCCGAATGAAAAATCGAGATAATTATTTTTATTGGCACCCAAAACCATACTTTTCGTTTCGTACTCCGAAGAAAATTTTCGGATGACACTAGATCTCAACGTTTCTTGCAATTTTAAGACATTTGGCATCAAAATTTTTTTTTCGAAAACCATGATTCCCTTTACTCCCCCCATGGGTATTTTTTCGATTTTCAAAAAAACTCAAACTTTGACCGCTTTACGCCACTCTCCCTCAAGTTCGATTGAGCTGAAATTCAGTATAGGGTGTTTTTTCGTGGTGGTGAACATTTTGTATAGGGTAACTTTTTAAATTTGTTTTGGCACCCTAATGTACATGTTAAATGATATTCTAACAGTCTTTCCTTTTTTTTTTCTTTTTATCCATCATTTTGAAGATTTTGGATGACCCCACTGAATTTGAAAACCTTTTAGCTGCGATTTTATTTTCATCTACAGGAATAAAGCAATTAAATTTTTGTGTTTCCGATATTGTTTTCGCATGATTGAATAGTTCCTCAAGTTCACTTGCCTTTACATACATTTGTCATTTTGCCTCACTACCCAATCATAAAGCTCTAGTGTTGTTTGGATTGTGTTTCCAAATCATCAATTCATGAACAAACAACTCTTCTATTAGAGGACAGCGGAAAAGAAGAAATCGGTTTTTCAACAAATGGCTGATTTGTTGATTTGTTGTCAATTTTAAAACTAACCGATGAATTTGTGCCGTACTTCGTGGATAAAGTAGACAAACTCATAGAGCATGACGTTATTTACAAACAGCAGTCTGCTTTTTTGCGGAATAAAAAAAGAATCTTTGACACAAGAAAAAAATAATAGTAATTTGTGATTTTTCAGATTGTTCATTCATAATTCAAAATGCGGGACTGGGTTATCACTGAAATAACTCGGAAGCAACTATTCATAATTTAAAATGCGGGACAGGGTTATCACTGAAATAACTCGGAAGCAACTATTCACTATTCATTTGAGATATAGGGTAGATGATTTTGGTTTGTCCAATTGAGGCTGTTTTCCCGCAACTAGTAAATGCAAAATTTTTTTCTTCATGAACATCACATATGAGGGGCTTAGAATGAAAGGGATGTAAGTGATTTGACCGATTTCTCTACATCGACTCTCTCTTTTGGTCATAGCTTGACCTCAAATACATTCCCAGCTGTATTTGACAATGTGGAAGATAGGTCAGAACCTCACCTATCAGATTCTATAGCAAACTTAAATTGGAACGTTTTTTGCAATTGAGTTATTTACTAAGGAAAAAGTTGATGAAGAGAAATCGATCATGTCACTTACACCCCTTGCATTCTAAGCCCCTCATATAATTAATACGAGTTTGAGTTTGTTGAAAAGTCTCTAGTTGGTAATACTATCATAAGGCGTTGAAATTATTCAAATTTTTATGTTTTTTAACGATTTTCCTCAAAAAGAAAGTATGATGATGGTTTGTCCAGCTTTGATCGTAGTTTGTCCAAAAAAATAATCGTGGTTTGTCCGGTTTCAGTAATCACAATTTTTTTATGAAAAAATTCGAATTCTCAAGTAGATGTTGCATTCATCATTGTTTGAGTTTACTGTCATCATATTTATGCATTCATAATTTAAGCTTTCTTCAGAATATCACCTTTTCTCGGACATATTAGAAGTGTTCACCTCAACACGTTCAACACAGAGAAACTTCATTTCTGCTATGCGCGAAGGACACAATAAACAAACTGCTGCGCGCCAAGCGGTTGCCATAGAAATCATGTGGACAAAACAACATTAAGGAATCGGATAACTCATGATCAGACTTGAGTTCATATGTAAATCTGATACAAATGGTGTGCTAGCAGTATGTTTACAATATTTGGAAGTGCTATAATTCAAAAAAGGTCTGAATACGTGCCAAATAATCATCTGGTGGTTGATTGAAAGTTAGCTAAAAAAAGTGGTGCACTAACATCAATAGAAGGTGGATTTCATAATCCTTCAAAACATGTGAATCCGTAAAAATATATATATATATATATATATATATATATATAAAAATGGATTTCTGTCTGTCTGTCTGATTCTTATGGACTCGGAAACTACTGAACCGATCAACATGAAAACTGTTATGTAGGGTTTTTTGGGGCCGGGGAAGGTTTTCGTGATAGTTTGAGACCCCTCCCCCTCTCTAAGGGGGGGCTGCCATACAAATTAAGCAGAAATTTCTTCATTACTCGGGAATTAATGAAGTAAATGAGAGCGAATTAGGCATATTGAGGTTTTAGGGTGCAATCAATATTTCTATGATGGTTAGGGGGCTGCCATACAAATGAAACACAAATTACTGAATTACTCGAGGATTAATCAAGCAAACGAAACCAAATTTGGCATGTGGAGGTTTTAGGATGTAATAACTATTTCTATGGTGGTTAGACACTCCTTCCGCTCTCTAAGGGTGACACAAATTTCTGCATAACTCGAAAACTAATCAAGCAAATGGAGCCAAACTTGGTATGTGAAGGTTTTACGGGGCTCTAAACGTTTCTATGGTGAATACACTCCTCCCCCTTCTCTAAGGGGGGCAGCCAGACAAACGAAACACAAACTTCTGCATAACTCCAGGTTTTTGGGTATGAGAAATGTTTCTATAATCACCTCTCCTCTCCCTCCCCTGGAATGAAGAGGGGTCCCTTAAAAATGTTACATATATTTCAACCAAAAATATTCCAACCAAACATGACAATTGAAAATTTTCGGAAAACTTTGAAGGAAAAAGAGAAAATTCGGAAAATTAAATTCCTATATGTTCTACAATTGCATAGTGACAAATGCTGTTAGTCCATTTGATGTTTGCGCTAGCGAAATTGATCTTTGCTCGAATCTGGAACTGGAATTTAATGTGATGAAACGCACTCCTATATATTCTTCTATCTATACCAAAAAAAGGATCGCCGGATGAGTTGATAAGAGCAGAACTCGAGGAAGGAATTGTCCGATTTAGGGCTGTCTTAATTCTATCATATTTTCTGTATAAAACATTCATTCCATGTAACGGAGAAACATGTTATTTGCAAGTGGTTGAAAAATTTCTTCCATAGATCACTTTTTTGTAGGACCTAACATTTTCGAGTAAAAAAAATATAAAAAAATGGTCAAAAATATTTGGCCCTTTCCATATGTCTAGATAATTTTTCGGAAAACTAAGTATGCCAAGTTGCTTAATTAGGTAAGGTAGGGTCATGCCAACATCTGGTCGAGTTGGCGCGAAATCCGTCTGATGTATTGTTTTATTTTGTGTATAGTGCCGAAGTTTCCGAAAGAAAAAAAAAATCAAATAACCAAGAACTCAAAACACTTTGATTTTAAAACATCTACCTACAATCGATACATCAATTCCCCCTAGCTCGAAACATCAAACCGTCGTCAGCTGTCATCACGCGGCAGAACCGTAATCCCCCCTCGATCGATTCTTGCAGCAACAGACATACGCCGTGTAAGACTCTACACTTGTGGTGAAGTAGTTTATCCAGTTTTGAGATGCGTTTATTGCCCGACGCACACCCATTTAACTCCGTCACGCCCATCGAATTTTAAACCCGTTGACCGCTGCCGCGGCCGTTGTTTATATTCTCGTCGTTCTGTTTATATTAGTCCCCCGGAGAACTTTCAGAAGCGACAGCCGCTTCAGCACACGCTTAAAATAAGACAGAGAAAAAAAGTTGTTTCTAAGTCGTTTCCAAATATTTTTATTACTATTTTGTTGTCTCCATTCCTCCATTCTATCGTCCCACGCACTGACGCCGAACCTTCCAGCGAATCCCCGGTCTCGGAATGGTAAACTCCATCCATCATCGTGACAGCAGCTAGACACAATCAATGGTGGCCGTGGAATGGAAAACGAAGTTTAAGCCGAGTGTGGAATTTTGAAGGAAAGATTACACGGGGGAAAACTCGCGCCCAGATTCCGAGGCGAAAATCGATAACATATGGCATCAGCAGCAGCCTTAACCCAACAAATCCAGGTTGAGTGCGGCAAAGTTGGCCTCGTCATACCCCGCCACTCAACCTTTATTTTTTGTTCTCTGACTCCCTGTGTCTCGGCTCTGTCCCTCTCTCTATCTCTCTCTGTTCTCAGACACCTACGCCCTGCCGGTTCTAGATAAAATGTTTACTAATTGATTTAGGACGTGATGTCAGATTGTACGTGATTTTCAGGGGAATTTCTTATTTATGTATGTCATATATTCATTTCTTCCAGCCGACGCGGGTCTCGACGACCGTTCCGCCGGTTATGGCTCTGGCTTCCGAAAGTAATATCGTTTTTCAGAATCCCGTCGGTAGGATCCAACAGTTTTGTCGAAGCGTGAAAAGGGTTAGTGTGAGACATGGGAAAATACCGGGATAACTGCTTATTCAGTTCGATTGTTAGGCTGTATTTTGTTCCAATCGAATATAGTACATATTACAACGCTTGGTCTAACTTTTCCGGAAATTGTATCGCGAGAAATGCCTGCACAAAAAATGGCATTTTTTGATCGGGATTCATCCTCTTCCAGGTGGCTTTAGCGTCGGCCACAAAACGGTCCCAGGAAATCAACCGTAGTCGTGTTGGGTCCACTTCTTCACCGGCTTCGGCTCTTTCGATATTGTGCGAAAATGTTCCAATGTCAATGTTTTCACCACTCCGGACGCGACTCAGCTCACGATCAATGTTCGATTGTTTTCTGTGCAAATTCAAAAATATGAGAAATGGATCCGAGCAGACAACGGTTTGTTTGGGCTGGGATAAAAGCGATGCTCTGATGAATTTCCGCTGAATGATGGGATCCTGTTCGAAAAACTGATTCACAATGTTTTGCACTAGTTGCTCGTGATTTTTGATTTGTAAAGCTGGGATTTGTCGTTTTGCAAGTTCACTGAAAAACCCAAATATTCAACACCAACCACACATAAAACGAGCGTTTTACCTGGTGATATACAAATCCACCGCATTCTGAAGCCGCTGGTCATATTGTGATATGTGTTTGTGGGCCTCTCTCACCCGTCGCTGGCCCTCGTACGGATCGCTGAGTAAGAAACGATTTAGCACCTTTTTGCTGGAACGATTTTTCCTGTCACTGGCTCGAATAAGTTCCTGCTGCAAATGCTTCGTATTGCGAGCTCGCGGTGATCCAATCGCAAATTTAGGTGATTCCAGACGCTGAAAACTTGAATCCGACATTTCGATTGCGGTAGTTGAAGCTTCAAAATGTTTGACATTCCGGCGTTACATCGCAGCAGTCGATGCGCGTTCATCGAAAGTAAGCATGATCGGAGAAAATCGCTAAGAAAATAAGCGTAACGGAAATAACCAACCGCAGAGAAAATAGCGTAATGTCATTAAAGCCTACTAGAAATATTCCCACGCAGAAGAGTCTAATGGGCATAAATGCCACACGCCGCCAACCCGCCGTCGTATGCGGCAGTCTCTCACAAGCAACCTGCGTTCCACTAACTGTCCGGTTATTTTGAAACATAGGAGACGATCCTTTAGTAAGGTTTACGGCATACGTTTGCCTGGTGGACGGTTAATTTTTGTTTTGATATATATCATTCATTGTAATAACCAATGAATTCATTGTAAAACTATTGTACCATGATCTGATGAAATTTCTACACTCAAAAGAATTTTGGTTTGGACATTTAGCTATTTTTGGAAAGTTGATAGGACATTGCGCTTTTTATGTGTGGTATTTTACCCATGAGTTTTTTACGCGTTAAAATATTTCTAGTAGACTTTTGTTATAGCGGTAGTGGGGGCAAATTGGCCATGGGGGGCAAAGTGGTCACCTGCTTGTTTGGTAGTATAACTATTGACTGTAGATCTCGTATTGGTAGTCAACTTATGTTTGAATAATTTAATAACTTTCGAGTCACCCTGTACTTCAGTAGAGCTTTCGCATGTTAAAATACAGGGTTTTCCAACTTTAAATTCCGAAAGTAAATGGAAATAAAACACACTTAGAATTCGAATTTCGATGAAACTTTTATTTCAAATTAAAGTTTGGTTTATGCCATTATGTGTGAAATACAACATCATTCAAATGTCCACCTAGGGCTTCCTCGCACACCTTGATCCGGAACAGGTAATTTTCGATGACTTTTCGGCACATATGGGGCGGTATCTCGGTCATAACTTCACGAATGTTGTCTTTCAAATGATCAAGAGTTTGCGGAGAGTTGGCATAGACACGGTCTTTCGCATAACCCCACAAAAAAAAGTCTAGCGGGTTCAAATCGCATGATCTGGACGGCCAATTGGCATCACCAAAACGCGAAATTATGCGTCCCTCAAATTTCGTTCGCAATATGGCCATGTTCGGTCGTGTTGTGTGGCACGTGGCGCCGTCCTGCTGAAACCACATATCATCCGTATCCATATCTTCAATTTGTGGCAAAAAAAAATCGGTTAACATGCGGCCATAGCGCTCACCATTCACAGTTACCGTCTTGCCGTCCTCATTTTCAAAGAAATACGGCCCGATGACTCCACCAGACCATAATGCGCACCAAACAGTGACTTTTGGCGAATGCAATGGCCTCTCAACAATCACGTGTGGATTTTCTGAGCCCCATATACGGAAATTTTGGGTGTTCACATAGCCACCGAGCTCGAAATGTGCCTCATCGCTGAAGAAAATTTGATGCGAAAATTCAGTATTTTGCTGCTGTTGTTCGTTCACCCAATCGACGTATGTCCGACGCATTCCATGGTCACCACGCTCTTATTTTTGTACCAGTTGGACATTATATGGATGTAGGTGCAAGTCCAAATGCAAAATTCGCCACAATGATGTGTTTGATAAGCCCAATTGCTGAACACGCCGTGGAATCGAAACATTCGGGTCATCCTCCACACTGGCAGCAACAGCAGCAATATTTTAGGCCGAACGCACATTACGATGATGCACAGGTTTCACAATACCCGATACGGATCCAGTTTGTTCAAATTTACGCACTACATTAGCGATTGTGTGCTCTGTAGGCCGTCCATGACGACCAAAATCCGTCCGTAATGCTCGAAAAACATTTGCCGGTTTTTCATCATTTTTATAGTATAATTTAACAAAATTAACGCGCTGTGCGATGCTAAAACGATCCATATTGTAAAATGGCAGACATTCAACTAACGATATGACGCTTTGGTTAACAGCTATGTCAAACGGTTGTCAGCGCAGGGCTGTATACTTTCGGAAGCCCGAAATGGAAAACCCTGTATAAATAAAAACAGAAATTACTCTCTCGATAGCCATTCGGCCGTAGTTCTGTGCGCATGGTATCTAAGGATTTTCTCGTGAAATTTAGTTTTTTCAATCTAATATGTTGGACAAATCATCAGTTTGGACGACTGTTCACATATTCTAGGAGAGATGAACAGATATTGCGTTTACTCTCAGCGATTAATTAGCATATACATTATTTTCATGTTTGGGGGCAAAGTGGTCATAGATGAATAACAACTTACAATGTTCTGTTTACTAAAGCTGATATACCTCATCACATTCTGCTCTTGAAGAAGATCCTTTTGTGGCTTTGACCCTGGATAAATATGTCACTCCAACTAAACCAAGCCTCATTGTGCGGAACGTTATGTGTTTCTTACTACGCTTTTGTATGCAAGAGAGAATTTAAATTGAGACTCTAGGTAAATAGGCCAAGCTTCTTTCATGCATGTACCTATTATAACAAATATGATTTGAACAAATTTGGACGAAAAAAACGCATAAATCTATCCCATTTAGCTTGATATGGGCGGGTGACCACTTTGCCTCCAGATAAAAAAAAGTTCGATTTTTCACCTTTTTTTTCTAATGATTAAAAGTGTACTATTTTGAATTTTTATAGTAAAAGCCGTTTGCTATCTTGAAGAACAATGAGTTGAACTATAATATTCTTCGAGAAACGGGAATTTAATCGGTATGTGGGCGCTGGAAATGGGCATATTCCTTAGGGTGACCACTATGCCCCCACTTCTCCTATAACACTTTTTTCTCTGTGGTTATTTCCGTTGCACCTATTTTGTTTGGCATTTTTCCAGGCATCGAAAGCAAGTTACGCTGATTTTTAGTTCAATTTCAAATCACTTAAAATTCGGAGCCTTATCTCGGTAGGGTGACAATCCATAAAAAAGGAGAGTCAAAATGAATGTTACTTATGGCACCTACCGAAAAATATCAAAAAACCAGTGTGGCTTTGACGAAATTGCAATTTTTTCCTAGAATACATTAACAGAGATCTTTTTTTTTTGTTTCGCACCAGTCAATTCTGCTATACACAATGTATAAATGAATTACCGGATTATCATGTTAAAAATTCCAAATTCTGGGATTGTTATATATATACTAGTATGAGATAAATATATATACTAGTATGAGATAAAAATCTTCAGTAACATCTTGACGAAGTGGAATAAACTAAACTTTTTTTTATGCCGTGATAGTACTTCTGGAGGTTTTGCAATTTTTGTCAATCAATCATCACAGTACAAATTATTAGATAGCCAAACAGTAGATGTTCTGCACTATATACATTTAGAAATTAAATACCATGGTCAAGTTTATAAGGTTATTGGTGTTTATCAAACAATCAGAACAATCAAGTAGTAATCCAGTACACAAATTTATTAGAAACCTATGGTTATGTATGAAAAAATACACTGCCAACTCGTCCATCACTTAATAGTACTTTAGATCATTGTATTTGTCCGATCAACCTTGCAGCGAACCTACTAAATCATACTATTGTTAGTGATATTAGCAACCACACCTTTCGATTATTTCTTCTCTTCCTTCAAATAATGTAAAAAGTCAACAAGTGTTGAGGATGAATATTGTTGACCATGCCAAACTCGAAAACCAGTTTTCATTTTTTTTTTAATAATTTTGAAATTACTGTAGAAACTTTTATAACAACATATAATAACTTGTTAACTGAAAGTACAATAACTTTTACAAAATTGTTAAAGTAAAAGGAAAGAACTGCCCATGGATGACTTATAGCCTTTGGAAGTTAATATAAAGAGAAAATAAGTATCTCGAAAAAGTGAAAAACAGACCCAACAATGTACGGGCTAGGAAAATGCTTGTTCACGTATCCAAGAAAGTTAAAATTCTGAAGACACGATGTAAAAAGAAACATTATGTAACTATACTCATAGGATATGAAATGAGACTTTAGAAGTTTGACTTCTGACACATGAACTCGAGATGACCGCGAATAATCGGTTTCCTATTTTATTAACCAGTTAAGAAAACATGTTAATATATGTTAGTAGAAATATAGTTAAGAGTTTGGCTCCTTTAAACTTATGCAACTGAGCCTGTAAAAATAAACGATTTTATAAAAAAAACAAGGAAACGAATTAAATAAAAAGTTGATGGGAGGATCATAGACTATAATGAAAATGTTGCTGATGTTTTCAATTGCTATTTTTCTAGTATTCTATAGTTCTAGTATTTCTAGTATTTATCCAAGTGTTTTGAAAATCGCCAAAGTTACACCAGTAAATTAATCCGGAGACGCCTGCGATCCTTCGAACTATCGACCGGTTTCAACATTATCTGTCCTCAACAAAATCTTGGAAAAACTGTTAACGGTTTGTAAACTTCTTGCGTATCAACAATGCTATGTACAAATATCAATATGGTTTCCGAGAAGGCTGTGAAACAATGGCTGCTATTACTGAACTCGTTGATGACTTGATCTGTAACATTGATCAGAAATAGATTGTAGGTGGCTTATTTATCTATCTTAAAAAAGACTTTTGACACCTTGGATCATGACATTTTGCTGAAAAACCTTGAAACATATGGTATAAGAGGAGTTGCTAATGATATGATGAAAAGCTATCTATCTGATCGAAAACAGTTCGTTATGTTTAACGGTGTTCGCAGTGACTTACGCCCAATTTGCATGGCAGTTCCTCGAGGATGCAATATAGGTCCTTTACTCTTTTTGATTATCATCAACGATTTAGGAAATTTAAGACTTCAAGGTATACCGAGACTTTTTGCAGATAATTCAGTTTCATTTTACCCTCGTCTTAATGTTGAATCCATTATAGCAAAAGAGGAATCGGATCTAGAGGCTCTCATGGAATATTTTAGCGACAATCGTCCTACCCTAAACCTTCCTAAAACAAAGTACATGGGTTTTTCATTCGCCACGGAAAAAAATCCGTCACCATTATGATCCACGGCTTACAGAGACAAGGCTAGCTACTCCGGATCAGTCATTTTTTAGTGACGTCATCTGAGTCGTTGAAGTAAACAATGTGTTCTTATTTTTTATTTTTCGTGCTTTGTAAGTTTGTGCGTTGATAATATAGTTGATTATATTTAACACCATGAATAATTTGATAAAACATTTATCCACAAAGAACATAATTCTCGGTTTTTCGGAAAGCGAATGAATCTCTTTTTTGGTCCGATAATGTCATTTTCATAATTTATACACCCGCTCACAGCGCATTGAACCATTTTCGATTTTTCATTTCAGGAACATTTACGCATAAGTCGGAAAACAAAATACAACTGGCGACTGTTTACACTGACAATTCGGATGACGTCATCATAAAAAATGTTTACTCGCTAAAGAACTAGCCTTGTCTCTGTAAGCCGTGATTATGATCCGTCTGTCAGAAACCTGTCAATTGAGAAGGTCACATCCAAGGCGTTGTACTATAGGTGGACCGCAATGTCAAAATTGCTGTTCGGCCATTGCTCGTGAAAAAACAAATTTGTTTACAAAACAAATCGTATCTTTTGGTGACAAATGCATTCGTTGGCAAAATAGCTGCTCGCGTTTCTGTAACTAGGTAATTTTCTGGATGTATATAATAACAATTTCTCATAATTGCTTCTATTTTTTCAGATATCTACAATAAGCGGTCGAATCATAACAGTGTAGAAGGATGTTTTTAGTATATCTTTCCGCTTCTAGCCGCGCAATCAATGCTATTCTTTCCAAGCAAGATGTACTTCTTTTTGGCTCCCATCGGCGGGGAAAAGAGTACTTTCAGCTTATGGCGATGGTGACAAAAAATAACGCTGATTGATTTCGCTCAGGGTGGAGGAGAATGTTGGGCATATACCGGGAAGGAAATTACCAGTTCCAGAAGATCCGGAAAAGGATGTTACATTGGTTTTGCATAAAGGCTAGAACAAAAGGAGGTTGACGATGATATTTGAAATATAAATTAGATTAAAGAGTGCATTATTTTTCACGAATATATATTTGCTTATTTTTTCCTTCAGTTATTTTCCTCAGCGAGTTGATATGAAACCATAACCACACAACCAAACAAAAAGTAAATAATTTTGAAAGCTTCTTCACGCTACTCGTCTCACGTCTTGTCATGAATGTGACAAGAACGAAACACCTATCGTTCCAGCATCTTGGTCACATCATTGACATACTCAGAGCTACACTTAGATTTTTGTTTTTCATGGCACACTCATACATACTATGTATCGAAACAAGTGTCAACTCTATGTGGCCTCATGAAAAGAGTACGATGCTTAGTGCCACAAAGAAGCGTTTCTATTTCGCATGTATTCATTCTATACTTCAATATTTAATCATTGTATACAATATTTAATCACTTCAGAATAGATGTGTGAAAGGGATCTTCAATCTTCAATTCCTATATCCGACCGTTGCCTTCTATACTAGCTTACACCACAGTTTTTTTTTTCTATTTTAGGATTGTGTGACACTCAAACAATGATGTTTGTACACATTACTCTTCACAATACAGGCAAAACTGTTTTGTGCGGTCCGTTTTTGGGTGCTTTCTCGTTTGTGCGATTTTATTATGACATCGGGTCTTGAATCACACAAACTAATCGCACAAATAATAAATTCGCACCTAAACAGTCACACAAATGAAAAATCGTACAAAAAGCAACCGCATACAAACAGGTTTGCCTGTAGTACTTTTCATCATAACATAAATTTCACGACCCGAGTGAACCTTTCGAATACGCGAAACGCGAATGAGTTAACGAGAAGTAGAGCATATAAAAACTTGAGTTTCAAGCGCATTATAAGCTACGGTCCATTTAAATTAAACTCACTTTCCGATGATTTGAAAGTAACAACCAATGACAATATCTTTAAAAGTAGTCTGAAGCATCATATAATCAGGAACTTAAATGAGTATATTATTTGAATGTGTCAACCATTTTAGACTCCTATACTTAGCTAGACTAATATAGACTAAGCTAGCTGAGGGCGTAGGCATTTCAAAAGAACGAGTGGGATACATTTTGCACGACATTTTGGACATGAAAAAGCTATCCGCGCGATGGGTGCCGCGTTTGCTAACCGTCAACCAAAAACAGCGGCGCGTTGATGATTCAACAGCCGGTTCGGCGTTGTTGAAGCGTAATCGAGTGGACTTCTTTCGACGTTTTGTGACAATGGATGAAACGTGGATCAATTACCACACTCCCGAGTCCAATAGGCAGTCTGCAGAGTGGAACTGAGGCATATTTCGAAGACATACGTTTCGTACTACAGAAAGTGAATCGAAATGTTGGAAACTCGCTATACCATGTGAATTGCCCTCGAAGGAAACTATGTTGGGGAATAAATATAGCTTCGACCAAAAAACGATTGTTTTCATTAAAAATCCCGGGATTTCTCAGCCAATGTAGTATTAGGTTGGGGAGATCCATTTTTTGCATGAAAGATACTTCGAATTGTCTGATTTGGGTCTTATATTCAGCGTTTTGTTGCATAAGTTGGTGCTATTTTAAATGTAGCTTAATAATGCCTCTCTCATAGAAGTCTTAGTCCTTATTGATGGAAAACTTTAGTAATCGATCTTCACAATCTTATTTCGATCCCAATTTCTTATCACTCAGGAAGTTTTGCAATGCGAGAAAAAGGTGGTAATCACATGGTACCAAGTCCGGACTATATGGTGGATGCACTAAAACTTTCCAATCAAGATCCCTGAATTTCTGGCGAGTCACTACAGACGTGTGTGGTTTTGCGTTGTCCTGATGGAACACAACATCTCTTCTGTTGGCCAATTCTGGCCGTTTCTGGTCAATCGTTAGCTTCAAACGGCCCAGTTGTTGCAACAGCAACACACAATAAAGTATTCCTTTCAAGTTCCGCCAGATACACATTAGAACTTTCCTGGCCGTTAGTCCTGATTTGGCCACTGTTTGTGCTGCTACACAACGCTTTGACCACGATCGTTTCCGCACGATATTGTCGTGCACAATTCTCATCTCCAGTTAATTTCTTTCCGTTTGACCAAGGCTTCGCATTATGGAAATTCGATCCTTAATTTTTTGTGTTAATTTGTGTAACACCCTCAAATTGATATTCTTTTTGAACTCAACTTTGCGCACATCAGCTGCCAGTAAGCAGGTACCGATTAATACATCTCGAATATCGCTTTAATCTTCCGGATCATGTTTTTCTCATGGCTGCTGAACATAAGCCAGAGCACGTTTCTCATGCTGAAGCAGTTCGTATAAGATTCTCTCTTGCGTTTTCAAGAGACAATACCAAAAACATCCAACAGTCTGGAAATCGTCTTATATGATTCCTATGTTCGAGAAGGGTGACAAGACTGACATCTCTAACTACCGAGAAATAACATCTTTGTCGGCGAGATCAAAATGTCTGGAATCCATTGTGAATGCTATTTTGCTTAGTTCATGCAGGAGCTTCATTAGTCCTTTCCAGCATGGGTTTTACCTAAAGTGATCAGTAGAGAGCAATCTCTGCGAATTCACAACGACTTGCATCGGCGCGATGGACGACGGAGCACAGGTGGATGCAGTATATACGGATATCAAGGCTGCTTTCGACACGGTAAAAAACGAAATCTTACTGGCTGAATTATTTCAACTTGGAGCATCGGAGAGAATGTGCAACTGGTTTCATTCGTATCTACGCAACAGACAACTTAGCGTCAAAACTGGATCCTGTGAATCTGTGCATTTCTCGCCACGTTCTGGTGTGCCACAAGGCAGTAATTTAGGTCCATTACAGTTTACGCTGTATTTTAATGATGTGGGAATTCTTCTGCGAAACAGTGGACTACTGATTTATGCTGATGATCATCATTTTTTTCTTACTGTTCAAAGTGAAGCTGACTGTAGTTATCTGCAGGAGCTTTTAGATCGTTCTGCGTATTGGTTCCCTAAAACCTTTCTCGAAATTAGTGTCGCCAAATGTTCGATTATATCATTCCGGAGGTGCAAAAGACCCATTACCTTCAATTATACTATTCGTGGAGAACAACTTGTACGCGTCGAGAAAGTTAAGGATCTTGGAGTGTTGTTGGGCTTTCGACTCTCCTTTCAACTGCAATATTCGCCGAAGGTTTTGATGATCCCTTGTGTTTGGGTGCTCTTTACTGTTCGCTAGTCCAATCGCTAGGCCAATTCTGGAGTATGCATCTGTCGTCTGGTATCCATTTGAAGCAGTGTGGATTGCAAGAATTGAGTCCGTGCAAAGGCGGTTTATGATGCGGGCGCTGACCTGCGTTGGCGTGACCCGGTGGATCTTCCACATTACGAGGACCGATGCGCGCTGTTGCATATAGAACCCCTTCAAATTCGATGTCCTGTCAATCAAGCTGTATTTGGAGCGAAGATCCTACGGGCTGAATTGAGAGTTCTGAGGGTCACACGATCCTATCAATTTTATTTGTAGACGTCTTCATGTAGCATACCGTTTGTTTGACTTTAATGTGTGAATTAGTTCATTTCGTCAACGATTATTATCCGTGTGTCCTTTTTAATTTTTAATTCAGAATAAGGTACCTTCATAAAGAGTTGATATTCAGCTCCCTTCGATTGTGTTTTGCAGTGTTGTTGATGCGAGAAATTGTGTGAAAAAGCTGTTACTTCTATTCTACCGAAAAATAGGCTCGGGAGGTTGAGTGTAAAATGAAGTGTGTAAATTGCATGATTGCATGGATTCAAATTATTTTTATATATGAGCGCTCGTAGTGTTTCATAACAGCAATGCTAATAGTGAGCGTACTCAATTGGCGATCTAACGCAAAACGTAAACGATCGGTGAAACATCTGGATTTTGTTTTTGAACTAAGAAAATGATGCTAATGTAACCTAAAACTCAAAAACAAATCACGTATATTTTACTTCCGGGCTTTCCAAGGTATTTCTCACATGCAGGAATCGTGCATTTTTCTACTTGTGTTTGATTGTGCTCTCGAATTTCCTTCTTTAATTCAACCTGTTTAATCTTTATATTCAGATCCACAATACAGCTTCAATCAGTATTCCAAAAGGTACAAAAAACCATAAATTATTTGGCTACCTAGGTGTAGATTTGTACGTTAGATCGCCAATATACGCTGAAGTTTCAGAAGCACATATGAGTGAGTGTGAGTGAAAAGATGAGAGAGGAAATATTACAGCTACTGGCAACAACTAAAGTGGTTCAAAATTCATCACAGGTGTGCTAGTTTTTAGTGTTGTCGAACACTCTGTGAATTAAATTAGGTTAAACACTTTTTTTTAACAAATTGTGAGGAAACGATCTGGAAAGTAATAATTATTTTGTTTAGTTTAGTGAAAAAGTTTCGTGTCTTTTCGGCCTTCGCGATTTGATTTGCGCTAAATAGTAAAATGTATAATCAGTCTGATCAATTTTACAGGTTTTTCTTCTCAGGATACCTGAAGGTCTTCTCAGGATACCTGAAGGCAGCACCGCATGTTGTGATGCATGAGATTTTCTGATTTTGTTCGGTCGAGTGGTCGATAGTTCGGGTTTATATTGTCATATCACTTACCTCAGTGAATCCTGATTCTTACCTTTTCCCACTAACAATTATCCCCCCTCCATGATAAACGCTAGGGAACCACGCTATAGAGGCGACCCTTCTGGCCTTCGGGCGGCGAATATCATACTAACATTCCTTCCCTTCCCCTGGTGACTGTAAGGACGTGGCCGGCGTCGTTATTGACCATTTAAAGCTCGAATCATCAAAAATTGCACAACGAGAATGATTTGCTAGTCCCAAGCGTCATTCTGTGTGTTCTTTGTGCAATTTGGTTGGTTCAGGTCAATCACGGAGAGCAACTACGAATTGTACAGTCTACCCAAGCTCAAGCTCAAGCTCAAGCTCAGAATAAGGTACCTTCATAAATACCTTGAAGTCAAATGATGAATTGATAAAGACAAAGACAAAGACAATACAGTAGTCCAATGGACGTTAACACGTTAAGCAGATCGACCCGAATTTTACTTGCTGCGCTTTTCCTTTAGCCCGCATCAAGAGCGTTTGCACAATATCAGTGTCGATCCCAGCTTCCAAAGATACTGATTGTATAAATGAAAAATAATCAGGAATTAGACTAGAAAGTAGTCACATTTTGTAAAACATCCGAAAACAAACAGCATATATTTTTATTTTCTTATTTTGTAACTGTCAGTCCCAATCAGTCAGCGCTTTCCTACCAAAAAGCTCAATGTCGGCCCCTAGTGACCGACATTGGCCCCACGGGTTAAAGTTCGTTTAGGAAGTCACTGTTCTTCAAACGCATTTTCGCATGAGCTCGATTATAAAATTCGAATTCGAGATCAATGAATCATCAAGCCAGTAATCATAATTAACGTGGATGGGGGATCAGAAGGTCATAGATATTTTCGATTTATCATTTCAATCAATTGAATATTGATGCATTATTCATTACTACATAATCTCCAGGACGCAGTGCTTTCAACCGAGTTGAACATCGGGTGGCTCCTCTTCTCGGGGAGTTAGCAAGTTCAGTATTTTCTCATGATCATGAGGGATCTCACTTGGATGAAAAACTCAAAACAGAGAATATATTGAGTCCGGAAACTCCCAAATCCTTGGAACGAAATTAGTACGTTATGTTCTTACATGTCGAAAGCTCTTCCTAAGTCACTTCTTGCATATAACGAACTTCCGAATGAAAATTTGTTTTCGACCTGGGCAGATGTCCGATTTTTTGCGTTGATATTTTCATATCTCAAAACGAGCAAAAATATTATGAATTTTTTTTCAAACGACTTTCACTTTGATTATGTTAGCGTTACGTAACTTAAAGGGGAGGATGGATTGTCTTGCTTTACTTATTGTTACATAGGGGGGAGGAGGTCCGAAAACAGTAAAAAATTTAGCTGTGCGTAATTTGTGTATCACGCCGTACGTCTAAGCTGACTTCAAACAACTACCAGAACAGCCACAGTATATCACAATGAATAAGCTCAAAATGAATGATCACTTTAAGCAGAAGAAAAAGTCAAAATGTGCCTTAAAGTAAAGAATTTGGCACGTTATATATACTTGTGGAAAGTAAACAATACCTTCGTGATTACAGGCAGCGTCTACAGCGAAATAGACTTGTACTGAATGTCTCCAAAAATGCTTGTTGCCATGAACTCTTCATAGTTCCCTGTATTCATGATGATGTGAAGTACTAAATCGATCGCTTTTTGCGGGCTTTGATAGACAACGTTGATTGTACGAAGCCCAACAACGAACACTCAAAACATTTATGACATTTATGAAGTTGTAAAAATACACTTCAAGCATATTCCATTGGAAAGACGATGAACGGGGAACGTAAGCTTCAATTACTAACTGGAATTATTTTATCCTTCAGGTAAAACGGAAAAATCAGAGGTTGACTTTCTTGTGGAACGGCTGGTGTAACGTGGAATAATGAGGATGTTTTAATCGCCTATCAGTCATCGTGTTGCGATCATTGAAGGCGATGGGAGTTAGGCATTTATCATCTGGGAAATCTGTGCTTGGCCTTAGAAACTAAATCCTAGATGGCCCACTATACAATTTTCTTCACTTATTTATAATGATATGTTTTCGATGATTTTTATTTTTCATTTTGATATTTCTTGTAAGCAAGAGATTCATAGAAAACTATTCTCTGGCATGGACTAGAAAATTTTCAAAATGTACAGATTTTAATAACAGTGCATTCCACTCCTCCAGCAAACGATTTCGATGCTACACAAACGAGAACACCACACAACCAATTATAATGCACAGACTCACTTTTATAGGACATCTCGTCTGATTGATTCACATTCACATCCAAAATTCACTTGGCTTCACTTCCGTTCACTACCAGCTGCACGGTTCACCTGAACCAACCCATGATCCCATGAACTTGCCAAAGCCATCCTTGAGAGTGCTTTGTTATTTTCGAAACAACCATAGAACAAAAAAAATCATAACAACTTTTTAAACTCAAGTCCAGCTTCAAACTGACTGACTGACTGTTTCAGCTGAAGCTATACTAAGAGCTAGGATGGCGCTTAGCGCGAACTTTCTTCCTTCTGTTGGGGTTCTCGGACCGGACCGCTCGTTCGCCACATTGAGAGCTTCTTTCCTTCAACGGTTGCAATGTCATTGCCATGTTTGGTGTTTTTCAAAGC
Source organism: Toxorhynchites rutilus septentrionalis (assembly GCF_029784135.1). NCBI lineage: Eukaryota > Metazoa > Arthropoda > Insecta > Diptera > Culicidae > Toxorhynchites > Toxorhynchites rutilus. The sequence goes on along the minus strand of NC_073744.1, from coordinate 129,225,981 downwards.
TTTTGTATAATTAAGATAGAACAACTTAGACGGGGCAGTGTTGCGCTTCGCACATGACTGTTGCCGTTTGGCGGGTGTTTGTAGCGTGACAATGACAGGTACTCAGGTCCGAACCATAGCACAATACCTTTCCGCGGCGCACTACTTCGTTCGAACAGTGAAATCGTTGTGGCTGAACAGCAGCGGCAACAATAGCAGCAACAGCAACGACGGTTGTTGCATATTTGTTGTATCAAACTGAAAACTTTTTTTTTCAAAACAATCCGTGACTTTATGACAGTATTCGCTGAAGCTAATTTTTTCCTCCACTGCCGCGATTACCGCGTTATCTTGGCTTATTTTGTACAGTGCTGAACAACCGACCAAGCTAAGCTCGTCTAGAGACACATGTTCTCAGAAATGAGTAAAATCCGTTTGACATTGAGGTTTGTTGATCAAAATGGGCTGCATTCGGAAGGGAAAGATGATCACGTTTGACGTCGGCGAAACGGCGAGATGTGTGACACAATTCAATCTTCTCGAGTTTTGTTGTTAGGGGGTTAGGATTTCTCGATAGGCTCGATTTAACTTTTTTTTGCTCAGAAATCCGATACAGTGACCGATAAAGAAAGTTCCACTGCTCAAATTACTGGATGCTTACCTTAATACCACAATTTAATATAACATCATTGACAAATAAATATTAGGTAATTTAAAAAGTATCCGCAGTTAAATGTCATTATATGATACAATTTGATATATCTGGCGACACCAATCTAACGGAGTCAACAGAGCGCTGATGACATTTTAGGTTATATTTTTCTAAAACAAAGTTTGCTAATTCACCAATCGTGTCAAAAGTTTTATTGGTCTGAAAATGAGGGAAATTTCTGGAAAAATACTAAATGCAAAGCTTTTTCACTACGGAAAAGGAAAATTTCCAGCAGAAACTTAAATTCTGGATTGGCGCCGAATAAGATATCATAATCAGCGTTGCCACACGTGCAGATTTTTTCGTTATTTTTGGTACAGATTCTATACGGTACAGAGTACAGATTTTCGTCAAAAAGTACAGATTGGTATAGATTTTTCCTGCGTGTGAAATTTCTTAGATTTGAACAATGTAACATCAAGGTACAAGACGACTTTTATACTGCAGTATCGCAATCTAGCGATATAGATTCCGAAAAACTATGTATAAGCATCATCAAACACACGAATGACTTGCAAATGTAAATGTAGTGTTTGTAGTAAATAAATGAGTATTTTTTCATGCTAATAGATTTTTCTCTATAACGAATAGTTTTATTGGTACAGATTTTTGGAAGAAAAAGTACAGATGAGAAAGATTTTTAATCTTTGTGGTACAGATTAAAATGTGACAACAATGGTGATGATGAGTGTATGGTGAGATTCCATATGGATAACGATTGGTTCTGAGCTCTACTGTTCAAAACTGGATAGATTATACGAAATGATTTGGAAAAAAGTACCAAGATTAATCAACAGAGCTAGTGTTGACAACGTGAGGACACACATATCTTCAATGTGACACGCCAAAACTTGAGGGAGCTTGGTTGGGAAGTTTTGATTTCCGTATAGCCCGGACTTTGCACCGATTGACCATCATTTGTTTCGATCTCTGCAGAACAACTCGCTTGATGGAAAACCATTGGCCGACAAAAGAGCTGTCGAAAATCACTTGAAAAAGTTTTTCGCCGATAAATCGCAGAAATTCTACATAAATAGAATTATGAAACTTCCCGAAAATAGCGAAAGTATGTAGATAACTAGCTGACCCGGCAAACTTCGTCCCGCCCAAAATGGTTTTTATGTTATCAATACCATCAAACATTCACGTTTTCTTACATACCATCATGGGTCCAATCGCAGAACTGTTCATTAATTGGTCTTCTAATTGACCCTTCACAATTTCCTCTTAACATAAATTTCTAAGCACTTCTACCAAATCTCGTCATTATAATTAGTGATGAAACGGACAGTAGTTTGGCCGGATACCGGATATCCGGTAAGCTTCGAGGATATTCCGCTCTTTATTTGCGAATACGAAACTGGGAAAAAATACATGGGTTCATGAAACAAACAAACGATTACATTTTAGGGAGTAATAAACACATCTATATATATAAAAACGGATTTCTGCCTGTCTGTCTGTCTGTCTGTCTGATTCTTATGAACTCGGGAACTACTGAACCGATCAACATGAAAATTGGTTTGTAGGGGTTTTTGAGGCCGGGGAAGGTTTTCGTGATAGTGTGAGACCCCTCCCCCCTCTCTAAGGGGGGTCTGCCTTACAAATTAAACACAAATTTCTACATTACTCGGGAATTAATCAAGCAAATGAAACGAAATTTGGCATGTGGATGTTTTAGGGTGCAATAAATGATTCTATGGTGGTTAGACTTTCCACCCTCCTCTCTAAGGGGGGGCTGCCATGCAAATCAAACACAAATTTCTGCATTACACGAGAATTAAACATGCAAGGAAACCAAATTAAGTGTATTGAAGTTTTAGGGTGCAATAAATATTTCTATGATGGTTAGACTCTCCACCCCCCTCTCTAAGGGGAGGCTGCCATACAAATGAAACACAAATGTCTGCATTACTCGAGAATTAATCAAGCAAATGAAACCAAATTTGGCATGTGAAGGTTTTAGGGTGAATAAATGTTTCTATGGTTGTTATACTCGCCATACAAATGAAACACAAATTTCTGCATTACACGAGAATAATTCATGCAAATGGAACCAAATTAAGCATATTGAGGTTTTAGGGTGCAATAAATATTTCTATGATGGCTAGACTCTCCACCCCCTCTCTAAAGGGGCTCCCATACAAATGAAACACAAATGTCTGCATTACTTGAGAATTAATCAAGCAAATGAAACCCAATTTGGCATGTGAAGGTTTTAGGGTGCAATAAATATTTCTATGATGGTTAGACTCTCCACTCCCCTCCCCAAAGGGGGGGGGGTTAATGTGGCTAACATACAAATGAAACACAATTTTTTGCATTACTCGAGAATTAAGCAAGCAAATGAAATCAAATTAGGCATATGGAGGTTTTAGGGTGACATAAATTTTTCTATGGTGGTTAGACTCTCCATTCCCCTAAGGGGGAAATGCCATACAAATGAAAGACAAATTTCTGCATAACTCAAGAACTAATCAAGCATACTGAACCAAATTTGGCATGTGGAGGTTTTAGGGGGCAAGGAACATTTCTAAAGTGGTTCAACACTTCTCCCACCATTCTGAGGAGGGGAATGTTGGTATGATGGTATGACACCCCTCCCTCCTCTGGAATGGAGAGGGAGTCCCATAAAAATATTACACATATTTCAACCAAAAATATTCCAACCAAACATGACAATTCAAAATTTTCGGAAAACTGTGAAGGAAAAAGGAATAATTCGGAAAATTAAATTCCTATTTATTAAATTCCTATATGTGACTAGTGCTGTTAGTTCATTTGATGTTTGCGTTAGCGAAATTGATCTTCGAAACTGGAAATGGATTTTAATGTGATGAAACGCACTCCTATATCTTCTTCTATCTATACCAAAAAAAAAGGATCGCCGAATGTGTTGATAAGAGCAGAACTCGAGGAAGGAATTGTCCGATTTAGGGCTGTTTTTATTCTATCATATTTTCTGTATAAAATATTTATTCCATGTAACAGAGAAAAATGTTATTTGCAAGTGGTTGAAAAATCTTGAACGAGAATTATGTCTGAAAATAATCTGATATAATAATGATGAGTTTTGTTAGAAATACTATGAATGTTATAGTAAAAAGTAAATTCAACGGAGCCGAATAGAAGATCAATCAATGAACAGTTCTGCGATTGGACCCATGAACTAGCTCATAGTAAGAGACGTTAATGTTTGAAGGTATTGATAACAAAAAACAAATGTTGGGCGGGACGAAGTTTGCCGGGTCAGCTAGTTTTTACATAAAAATAATGAACCATGATTAAATTTTCCGTCGAGAATGAATATCTCAAGTTTTCTGCAAGATGATCACGTTCAACATTGAACCGATGTTTTTTTCTGTTAAGGATTTAATAACAGAAAATGTTATAATGATGAAATGTTTGTGAGTATATTGAAATAATATTAATACTAGTCGACAAAAAGTAAGTACTACGAACCCAAATAAGCAAAGAACATTAATCAACTATTTTTATTCAAGATTGATAATCTGAGAGAGAGGATACACATACTCAACCACAAATCAAATTAAACAAAGCGAAACTGAATTAAAGCTTACACGCGAAGCTCACGACACCTTTTAGGATTGTTTTAACGAAGTGGCAAACGAAAATGACAGTCAACGTCGCGCTCAGTAAAAAAAAATCCATTGCTAACGACTGTTATGCGAAAACATTTCGAATCGATCGCAATCACGTTCCTCACGTTTGGTGGTCATTAAACTCTAAGCAGTACCCCCAATTGACAAGGTTTACTAGAGGTTATCATTCAGCTCCTTGCTGTAGTGTTCACAATGAAAAACTGTTCTCTGAAGCTGACCTGATGCACGAAACAAAGCGTAATTGATCGGTTAGAAAAATTATAATTAAAGTCATAGTGTTACACAATTCTCGTTCAATATTTTTTCAATCACTTGTTAAAAGCTGTTTCTCCATAACATGGAATACATGTTGGGTCCAGAAAATAAAATAATAAGAACACATATCAAATAGGACGATTCCTTCCTAGAGTTTTGCGCTGACCATCACATTTGGTGATCCGTTTTTAGTGATATAGTGTAGAAGTACCTATCATCGCAATAGTACCTATTATGGTAATACGAGTGAGTTTTTTATAACTTTAGAAAACATATCTTATTTTTAGAGGCTCTAATATGATTTTTGAACATCCCAAATATTTTCGATTTTGGTGCTCGATTTCATGCGAAACATTGTTCTTTTGTTGGAAAACTTAGTTTGAAAATAGTGTGTTCCATTGATGCTTGCTTCTTAGCATTTTGCTATGGAATATGCGGTCAAAATAATGAGATTTTTATGCTGTGAAGTGACTGCAAACTCCGTGTAGACACATACATTACAACCTTCTTGATGCTGTGATTCGACCAATTTATACGATTTTGTCGAAATAAACATGTGTTTTTGTATTAACATAATTGGTACAATTTCACATCTACGTGACAATTATCGCAATATCGAAAGCTGCCATGTTCCTATTATGGTTGTACGTTGTTATGGCTATTATGGTTGTACCTCACGTTTTCACGCTGTGCAATTGCATACCATTGGGCGCTTTTAAACGCTCAGTAGTGTTGTTAAATATCACTATGTCCGACCGAAGCTGTTTGATCCACTCTGTTGGAAATTAAATCTTAGGTGATTGTATTAAGGTGAAGGTGGAAGCTAGCCATTGTAGTAGTATAGGTAAACCCACGTGTAAAAATGGGGCAATAGTGTTTGTGAGAGAAGAGCAAAGCACACATAAATAAATCAATTCACTTATCAGACTGTGTGGCGCTTCATTGACACGAGTTTTTGAATACATTTAAAAAAAATAACAATTCAATACTAAAGTAAAATGTATGAACGATATGTTCCGATGAACAATAGCAAATATAAATATATATATATAGAAGGTGCATTTGCATATGATGTAAAATTCTGATTATACGCGAGCGTAACATGAGTAAATTTATAACACATGCGAATTGGGGCTCTTTTGGTATTAACAAGTTCTTCCGCATAGTAACTCGATGTTGATAATTCCTTAATATTTTCCTTTGTTGATCGTATTGTTTTCACATATTCACGTTGGACAGCCTTAACCATTCTCTTCGTTGGCCGAGGCATTTTGATTGAATGAAATACTTTTCCGTTTACTGTTTTTGAAAGCATAGGCAGCCGTGGCAGTGTTCGAGCTCTGCAATACAATTTTCTTACCCAATGTTGAAGTTGCTAAAACGTACATTATAGACCCATTAAACATGAAAATAAAAATTGTATTGATATCAACACAATTTTATTCTATTGATTTTCATGACATGAAACGCTATGATTCAGGAATAACATTTTATTGAGTGATTTTTATAGCTGTTTCGATGATGTTGTCTGGCATCAGTGTCGAAAAAATAACGATGCTTTCACCAATACAAACAAAACCATTGCCGAAGATTGAAAAATGAAAATTTAACTTTCAGAGTACTAGCCCGAGTTTTCCGACGTTTTTCACTATACAGTGCGACAGCAGATGAAAATTTAATATCTTGTGAGTAATCGATTAGAGTTTGGTCGATATTACTTGATGGGAAGTGTGCGAAAACGATCATTTTCTTCACACTGTTTCGCAAAATTATTGATTCTAGGTCGAGGAGTGAGGGAAATAGATGAAAGAAATGAGCGCCATTGTGGCAGCCATTTGTGGCTAGCTTCCACCTTCACCTTAATATCCTTTGTTCATTTCCTGAAGAGAAGCGAAAACTGCATCACAACCCTCACGCCTTCGTGATTCTCCTGTCAGCTAGTAGAGAGACCCATATTTTTGTTTGTATTGGTGGAAGCATAGTTATTCTTTGGACACTGATACCAGACAACATCAGATACACCAGAAATTTCTCTTACCCTAAAACCCTCAAATGCCAAAAAATACTTAGTTGAGATTTCTGGGTCGAATACAACGCCTTGAATGTATTCTGGAGTGCCAAGTTCAAGAATGCGCGTGATCAAAGTGCAAGGAGTGCCAAACCACCATAGAACCCACCATTTATTGACCCCTAAAACCTCCACATGCCAAAATTTGGCTCCATTTGATTGTGAAATTGAATAAACACAAGGTTTCCACTGGATGTTTTGCATTGATTGCGATAACAGGTATGGTATATAATTTTTTTTATTTATATTTTCATTTTTTTTCTAACGATAATTTTGTTGTATATTACTTAATAGCCATTTTTAGGCCTAAGAGTATTGTTATCTAATCGATACAAATTTTTATCTATTACACAGTAGCCATTTAGGAGTGAGAGTATTCCTATTCTATCGATACAAACGTCGCCTTTTTTCGGCGTGGGAATATTCCTATTGTTCGAATTTCCACAGTTGGACCATACACATTGAAACTGTTGATATAAGTCTTCCATTGTTGTGTTATTAATAGTACAAATTACCGATGTAGCAGACCGTAATGTGAGCGGTAAGGGACTGGGATTACCGTCACATGATAATTGTTGCGTGGACGTAGTAGCTAGAATAACACACAAAGATGGTCAGTTCAGGGTCCTGAGTTTTGAGCTCATGATCGTTCGCTTAATAGCGGACACGCTTTGATATATAATTTGGGGAATTTATTTCTCTGTAATTTAATCAATGTTTTGGCATGTGAAAATAATGTCTGTTTTTATATCATCTCAAATAATATTCGAATGCCCCTCACAGCAAATCTACATATTGAATATGACGCCAATTATTTACGAATCTGGTGGACTGAAACTGCAGCTACCAGTTGCTCTTGAATCGTCACATACAGACAAGTGGCTCCCTCCCCTATTACCAATCCCTTCTGAACCAGGCTATTCCTCCCCCCGCAGACCTTCCCTGCTTCAAGATAATTTCCCAACAAATCCCCCATCTTCCCCCAATTGTTAGAGCGAATCCATCTAGTGAACAAATCCACCATATCTTCCTGGAGCGAGCAGAAACACCTCGTGTTGAACGGAGAAATCCGGGAATAAATTGGAATAGAGTTTGAAAGAATATTCTAACGAAACAACTCTCGTCGAGCCAGCGGAGCAGTTTGTATTTGTTCGTAAATGAGAAGACAGAACATGGACAATTGATGAAAAGGACTCAAAGAGCGGATGATGAACACTGTCTGCACTGTAATGCTGCGATTGAAACGCTGCAACACCAATTTAGTGACTGTTCCCGGGTAGCGCCCGTTTGGGCTTACGTACAACCAGGGTTGCCAATAATACTTTTCAAAAAACTGGAAGATTGCTCTTAAAAAAACTGGAAGTAAACTGGATCATGTAAAACCGTTTTTAAAAAAAATCAGCTTTAAAATGTTTTTTTTTTTACCTATTCTAATGATAGTGAAATAGAATTTTCTTCGTGTAACATTTATACGTAGTTCATAAAATAGCGATATAAACAAATAAATTATTATACCATACGAGCAGATCAAAATGACGTTTTCCACTACTCGAATATTACTATGAAACAATATATGAGAACCTTTTTTTTCTAAAGCCTCTAGGAAATACGGTTTTATTTGGATAAAACTTGCAAAATCTAGTATTTATTGCTTCATGTTCATCATGTCCCTCATGTCATGTCAGATTAAATACCAGATTAAATGAGGTCTCTAACTTCAATCCTTTGTTCTTTTTTTTTTCTAACTGACGTCTCCGTGAACTGATTTATGTAGTGATCTATGTATTGAAATTCTGGAATTATTTTTCATCTGGTCCCACAATATTATTCCAATACTAGAAGAAGGAGCACTTTCAACACCAAAGCAATTCACCAAATTTGTACTTTGATATTGAAATTATAAAATAAAGGGTGTGTCACATCAAATTGCATCACGGAGAAAACACTGTAAAAATTAAATTTTTAGGAATTACATCTTCAGCTTTCGCTTATAATCAGATAAGAGTGTATAGATCACGTTGGCCATGCTTCACTGTCAATTTTTCGTAAATTTGGAAAACTGTCGTCGAACGAAAAAGGGCGTCGTGAATTAATCCTGCGCACTCATTTCGAGAATCCAGAGTTGTCACATCGGGACATCGGTAAGATGCTGGGAATCGTCCAATCCACGGTCAGCAGAGTACTAAAACGATACTTCGAGAACCTAACCATCGACCGGAAGGTGAAGAACGGCAAAAATGGATGCTCCGTCAGTGAAATAGATCACAAGCACGTAGTTAAGCAGTTTAGACGTGATCCGAGAAGTTCGGTCCGGGATGTCGCCAATAAGCTGAATTTGTCAAGTTCATTCGTCCAGCGGACCAAGCAGCGGGAGGACCTGCGTACATACAAGGTTCAGAAGGCTCCTAACCGCGACGAAATGCAAAACATGGTGGGGAAGACGCGAGCCCGGAAGCTGTACACCGAAATGCTAACGAAGCCGCATTGCCTGGTAATGGACGACGAAACCTACGTCGAAGCGGACTTTCGTCAGCTGCCGGGCGTGTTGTTCTTCTCCGCAGAGGACAAATTCAGCGTTCCGGAGGAGATTCGCAAGCAGAAACTATCCAAGTTTGCCAAAAAGTACATGGTGTGGCAAGCGATCTACTCTTGCGGAAAGCGGAGCGCCCCCTTCGTGATGACCGGCACGGTAAACGGGCAGGTTTACCTTAAGGAGTGCCTACAGAAGCGCTTACTACCACTATTGAAGCTATTGAAGCCATCTTCTGGCCGGATCTCGCTTCGTGCCACTATTCAAAGGACGTGTTGGAGTGGTACGAAGCCAACGGGGTCACCTTCGTGCCAAAGGAAATGAACCCGCCCAACGCGTCGGAGCTTCGCCCAATAGAGAAATATTGGGCGATTATGAAGCAGGCCCTCCGGAAGAACCCAAAAGTTGTCAAATCGGAGGCGGACTTCAAGAGAAAATGGATTTCTGTTAAAAAAAACTACAACCTGACGTTGTACAGAACCTTATGGACGAGGTGAAGAGGAAGGTGCGAGCATACGGGCTTGGGCTCGAAGTATGAATAAAAAGAAAATGCCAAAAGTTGTTTAATAGTTTTTATTTTACTGTCTAAAATTTTCAAAAGGATCGGTCTACTGGGCGAATTTCTACAGCGTTTTTTCCGTGATGCAATTTGATGTGACACACCCTTTATTTGTATTGAAAATCTATTTCTCTCCAATTTTAGTATTATTCTTTGATGTTTTACTTCTTATATCAGGCTTGTCCAAACCAAATTTTAGTATCAAGATCAAAATGAGGTATCCTTAAGTATTTCCTCTAACTCGAGAATGTACTTTTGGACGTCAAAAATCAAAATTGTTTGAATGATATAAAGAGTGAGTGAGGGATAATATTGATACATTGGGGATTTTTCTATAAAATGGGTAAAACTGAAGTATACGTATTAAGAAAAACTGAATAAAACTGGATGATATTTCAAAAAAACTGGAAGATTTTAGGATTTAACTGTTCGGCTGGATCGAGAGAAAAAAAACTGGAAGAACCCAGTTTTAACTGGAACATTGGCAACGCTGTGTACAACAGAGAATAACAGGAATACTCATGGGATGGCAACGTCTCTCTTTCGAGGAACTAATGCGACCAGCACGACTAAACATAGCAACTACCAAACGAAGTCAAATATTGAAAATTTTAATTCTGTGTATCAACTATGTTAATGAAATTAACTGAAGAATTGATGTTGGCGCACTTGCATTCTACTTAAGAGACGGAAATTATTTTTTTTGATGTAAATACTCTTTTATATTTTTGAAATAAACGATATATTTTACTTAAAAACAAAAATAAATAAATTACTACAGCCCAGTTAACGTTCGTCCAGTTAAAAAGTAGTCCAGTTAAGGCAGATCCATTTTCCCAACGATTACTGTAATATTTTTTTTAAAGAAAAGGTTCCTAAGTCTGGTTAATCATCATTTGAACCACAGATAAAATTGTTTATATGAATCGGAGAGGTTTTGGGCAGAATCAAACAATTTTTATGCTAATTCTGCGTGGAAGTATTCATGATATATTATCATTTGATGATGCTATCTTCATGGTGTAGAACTATGCTCCGGATCTACGAGTTCATGCGAAACCATCCAATCTGTAACAATCGTGTGTAAATGAACGGAGCGAATTGCGCACACCAAAACGGGAAGAGCCATGACGAAGAGCTTATTACAATTCAGTCCACATCCATCCCGTGTGGAGTCAGCTTTCGCCCGACCGTTTTGTGTTGTTGTTGTTGTTGGTTCAGAGAACCAATAAAGACGTCACTCTGGTCAGTTTGTGAAAACTGATACACACTCTCCCTCCGAGTTCGTCTTAGCGTGTTTACACAACTGTCAAATTATGTACGCCCAAGGGCGCGGATAATGGCCCCATCATTATTCTGCGGTCGTTTTTATGATTTAAGCAAAAATAATCGTCCGCTTTGTGCCAGCTTTTATTGCATTTTATTTTCGGATTTTTCTTGTCATTTAAAACCGATCAGATTCGTTTGACTTTTTCGCGATCCATTCGTAACGGAGTGGGATGAGGGGCGTTCGGAGAAAGGACAAATGATAATAAAAATCAATGCTCAAAGGCCCAGAATGCACACATGCATGTTATTCGCTGGTTCATAGAAAGCAAACAAAAATGGCACAAAAAAGTTGTTAAAAGTTTTTAAGAGAATTGCGGCGGCCTTAGGGGGGCTTCTCGGAAGAAAACCCAGGAATTAACATTTTACTGTCCAAGACTAATCATATTTTTACGAGCGACACTTGCGCGACGTCGTCATTCAACCAGCCAGCCGCACTATGTAGGAGTTTGACATTTTAAAGCACACGGTCATATATACATTGGGGAACCTCATCTATTGGGTAGTAGTGAGTAGCCGGTGGATGAGGGTCTCCTCTCGTTCATTACCCATGTCGATAGTCGATGATTTGTGATGAGTGATGCTTTTAGGGCCGTATGAGACAAATTACCAGAAGCGTCATCAGTGTCACTCAGCCCCACAAAGTCGTAAATGCCCTTCCGCGGAAAGTGAAAGCAAAACTCTGTATGCTGTATGTCGGCTGGCGTGAGCAACTTTGTAGCTGTCCTAGATTGCGAATAAGTCGTACTTTGAACGCGTGAGAGTGATACAATTGAGCGACTTTCTACTGAAAAAAAATTAGAAAAAAAATCAAGAATTTGAAGTTGTGGCATAGAATTGAGGTTTTTGAAGATTCTTAACCACAGACGGCGTTTATATGCGCCCTAGCAAGTCTTTCAACGAGGGGTTTTGCATTAATCTATTTATGAAATCTAAGGTCTATGGAATAGCCTCTTAGAAATCATACAAACTTTGTGGTTGTAGTTTTCGGGTGTATCCAACTTTTTAGAAACCTTAGTGTCGTTGTTGCAATCAACTTTATGGTGCTGCAGAAAAGGTAGCAACTTCTTCTTTACCAGAACTTTCTCAGGAACATTGTACTCTTTTTTCAATTTTACAATCTACCAGCGCACTCTGTCTATCAGACGAGGTCTACCATTCTTGTTCACATTTCTTCCGAATACGACCTAGGAATACTTTTCATCATCCACAACGACGCAATCGTAATTCATTAACAAAGTTCAAAAATTTCAGTTCTTATCGTGTTTGGTATCAAAATGCATGTTTTCGGATACGCAGAGTTCATTTTTCTACTCGGTTTAACCAAAAAACTAAAATAAGAGGTGATGCGAAGGGGAAAAGCGCAATATTTTTGATTTCATAATGTGAGGTTTTTAAATGAACAATTGAAAAGCAATACTAGATATTATTTAAAACTAACTGACCCGGCAAACTTTGTCCCGCCCAAAATTTGTTTTTTTTTGTTATCAATACCTTCAGACATTCACGTTTTTTTACTAAGCGCATGTTCATGAGTCCAATCGCAGAACTGTTCATTGACCCAGTTCCATTTACCTTTTACTATAAAATTCCTAGTATTTCTATCAAAACTCATCATTGTCATATCAGATTATTTTCAGACACAATTCCCGTTCAATATTTTTCAACCACTTGCAAATAACATGTTTCTCCGATACATGGAATAAATGTTTGATTCAGAAAATATGATAGAACCCTACCCTCTTCTTTCCTTAGAGAGGGGGAGGAGTGTCTATTCACCACAGAAACGTTTCGTGTCCCCTAAAATCTTCACATGCCAAATTTGGCTCCATTTGCTTGATTAGTTTTCGAGTTATGCAGAAATTTGTTTTTCATTTGTATGACAGCTCACCCTAAGAAAGGGGAAGGAGTGATCAGGAGGGATCATATAAATATTTTTTGCACCCTAAAAACTCCATATGTCTAATTTAGTTTCATTTGATTGATTAATTCTTGAGAAATGTAGAAATTTGTGTTTCATTTGTATGGCAGCCCCCCTAAGAGAGGGGGGAGGAGTATCTAACCACCGTAAAAACATTTATTAGATAGTGTAGTACAAAGATTTGAAAAATACATCACGAATAATAAGTATTTGGCAGTTTTTCTTCGTTTAGTACGATCTTTACGATCTTTACAATCTTCGTAATTTTCGTTCAACTAGAATAAAAATGAGTGCCAATATTTAACTTAAGAAATTTCTAATTTATCATTCATCACTGTTGCTCTTTTCATGACTATATTTCTTGAAAGAAATCTGCATAATTAATTCACATTACTTATCATAGTTTTAAAATTAAAATAACAATACATTATTAAAACTCGCATTCGCCATTTTCGATGGCGAATTTTTTCTAATTTGTTTTTTATTGAATTTCGAAACCTTATGCCGGATGTTTCAAGCATTCTCAATGACTCATTTAACAAATGATAAGCCTGGAGAAAACATTGTAGAAATTGTTCCTAATGACAATTTTTGCATTATTACATGTTATGGTCCCACAACTGGATATGTTAATATTAAATAACTAACAATCTGAAAGAAAATATTAAAATGGAAACATCATATGAAATATTCACAGCAAAAAGTGGAGGGATATTTAATTCATTGCGTTTGAAGGTGGCACTATTCTAGACCAGCTGGCGGGCGCCTAGAAAAACCATCATTTGGTAATCATTTGTATAATCATTTGTATAATATACATGGTATAGCAATATAAGATTAATACGAACGACCGAAACAAAAGACAAATAAGCTTTCCGCATGATTTGCCACATACACAGCCCATACCGAGATAGATATTGTTCTCCTTCATGCACTCCTTTTTTACTCTTAGACAACACCTTCCAACTTCATTATATAATCAGGTGCAATATTATCACATATTTGCTGACCAACTTCTTAAGCATCATTAGCCATGTGAATAGCGTGCTCGTGTAATTTAGCTTTGCATTCCAGCTGGCATAGGTTCGACCCCCATTGACGTCGTATGGACTTTTCTTTGGCACAATCCCAAGTGAAATGAGAAAAGAAAACAGAAAAAGATGTCTGCACGCATACATACAAACCATTGGGTAATTTGGCATCAATTCATAAAATTCGGAAGGTCATGGTATGGTTTAAAGAATAGGAACTTCAGACTCGGGACTGGTCAGCTTGTTTATTAAATCGAAACCCTGTCAGGAACTTGTGAGGAGTGAGCGGACGAATAGTAGATGCAGCTTACAAGAAGTACGAGGAATTTGAAGAGCTTAAACGAGTAGTATTATCTGCGTAGAACACACAACACACTACAACATGGCGCAGCTTGGTCAAAACCACCCCGAATGAGTTATTTGAACTGATTGAGACGAATTACGAATTAGAAACATATCGTAATTAATGTTAAATTGGCGTTAATTTTGTAAAGAAGTGAGAGTTTTTTTCCAATTGGTTCTATAGTGGAATTTTAGTGTTTTGAAAGTTTCGCGGCTGAACACAACAATACAGTTCAAATGGCCAGTCTTATCAATGGAGATAGTTCTTGTATTCTACACTATATACTTCAATTCAACCGACTTCTCAAATATCTCTGGAAACTCAGAAAAAATGAGTGGTTCTATAGTTGTGAAACGCAGTGTATAAACGGTAGCCTTTATGAAAAATTGAGTTTTGGGTACAGGACATCCGGAAGTTCATCATTCTGAGATCACTTGCTTGCGTTGTATTGTATTGGTGAATATCTCTTCCAAATGTTATAGAATTCTGTAGATAGTTTGGTGTCATACCATTTATCATTTTCAATATAAAAGTGAGCGTACAATATTTTATATCACTTATTATTTTTAACTGCTGTGCAACGTAAGAACTTCACGACGCTTATAAGACGCGACGCTTGTCTCTTACTTATTTTTTCTATACGATTACCAACTGACATCCATTATAGGCATTCTAACATAAAGCTTCGTGTAGTTCGTCGTTCGCATTTCTATATCAAGCGCACGGCTTTACTTTCTAGCAGTTGCATCCGCTGCATTTGTCTTTTGTTAGTAAGGAACAACACAGATACACAATACTCAAAATGAGGAACAATCAATGCTTTGTAGATCGTCATTCGGGTGCCCTCCACAGTGCGCATAAAGATTCAAAAATCTGAAGATCGAGGCAGGTTAATTTGGAGTGGAATTTATTACAATCCCGCATAAGGCATTAGTGTTCGTATACATCTGTGAGAAATTCACATGAACATATAACATGCGACAGATTCATATTGATTCAAATATTATCAGAAAAATATTAAAGTTATGTGCTGAGCAGATTTCAAATCAGTATTTGTTGTTTTATTTTGTTTTTTCAAAGAAAATATTTTTCTTCAGTATATACTTCCGTTGGAAGTTCAATCGATTCTCCACAATTTTTTAACGGACATCGAACAGTTTTCGAATCGAGATTTATTTCAAATGCATATGCAAACGACTTTATAAAAAAAAATAGTCTTGAGTCAAAATGGTCCATTGATCTGTGAGAAAATGTTGGAAATTTCATCCAAACTGGAGAGGGTAATACGAGGTTTGTATATTCTCCTGCCATGTTTCATCTGGGAGTTCATTCTCCATTTAAAATGAACATTATTATCGTCGTATTTCCCGCGTCGAGACCTTCGAGTAATCAGACGTATATTGTGTCACTCCGTTATCGTTATCGTTCTCAGTTACCGTTAGCTGGTGTATTTTCTGCCGTGTTGTATCCATACGCTTTGTTTATACAATTCGTTTGAGCCCAACAAAAAACAAAGTGTTATCAGCAGAAAGCTGGAGTGACGATTTATTTCGCCGTGTTTTGCCATTATCCCGCATTCGGATACTGTGCGACCGCCGACAGTGCGTGTGTGTGATACACAATTTCAATTGCGGCGAGCGTCGATCACGTGTTCAACCGATCGAGAAGTTTCCAGTTCATCTGCATTGGTGTGTGCGTTTAGTGTGGACCGGAGCGTGATTGTTTGTTTAGCTATCACAGCTGTACCTGCGACCAATCGATTGAGGAGCAGTCGCTTTCTGATTAACTGCACTGGTGTGCACTACCAAGTATTTTGTATAAATATTATTATCGTTATTATTATTTTATTAGGTTATAGAAATTATTATAAAATATTATTATAATTATCATTCGTATAAACTATGGAAGAGTGTGAGAGATCTCCAAATATGGAGATCTCTTACGATGAATATATTGACTCCCCCTCGGTTGCACAAAAAGGGGCTGGGAAGTCGCTCAAGCGCGTTCCCTCACCGGAAGATAATTCTTCCGAAGAAGATTCAAGCCACACTAAAAAGCCCCCCTCTAAGAAATCCGCAAACCTCTCCTCTCAAACCCTTAACATTCCCGCTTCCACTCAGCCGACGACTTCGCATTCCTCACCTGTTACTTCCGATCCCACTCAACCATCTACCTCGTCCCTCCCCTCTGTTTTATCCTCTTCCACTCAATCCTCGTCTTCGTTTGCCCCCTCAGTTGTCTCCGCTCCCCGTGTCAAGATATACCCAGAAGATGCACCTGGAACAGGCCCGTGGGTTGTTTTCTTCCGGCCCAAGCCACAAGGAAAAGCTTTGAATGTCATTCAGATCATGAAAGATCTGACAAAAAATTATTCCTCCATGGTCGAAATTTCCAAGGTTCGACCGAACAAACTGCGTGTTGTCGTGACTGATCGGAAGCAAGCTAACGAGATTGTTGCTGACAATCGGTTCATTTTAGAATATCGCGTGTACGTACCTTCCCATAACGTAGAAATTTCGGGGGTGATAACAGAAACGGGTCTGACGAGCGAATTCATAAAACAAGGAGATGGCAGATTCAAAAAACTCCCTTTGACGAAAGTTAAAATTTTGGACTGCCATCAATTAGGAAAAGTGTCCCGGGAAGAGGGAAAAACAAAATTCACGCCGTCCGACTCGTTTCGAGTAACTTTTGCTGGTTCCGCCCTCCCTGACTACGTTATGGTGGACAAATTGAGGCTACCACTGCGACTCTTCGTGCCAAAGCCCATGACTTGCAACAAATGCAAGTCAGTTGGTCATACAGCAGATTATTGCGCCAACAAGGAGCGCTGTGCCACTTGCGGAGAGCAACATGTGGGGAAATCCTGCAATGCGACTGAGCAAAAGTGTCCATATTGCGGGGGATCCCCACACGTGCTCTCAGCTTGTGAAACTTATAAGAGTCGCTGGGAGAAACAGAAGCGCTCTTTGAAGGAACGCTCAAAACGCACTTTTGCGGAAATTTTAAAGGGCGCTTCTCCACTGGCTCAACAACAACAACCAATCAACACACAAAATGTCTTCGCTACGTTGCCAGTTGACGAAATGGACGCGGATACAGGGCACACCGTTTATTTTCAAAGGGAATCCACGGCGCAAAAAAGTGACCACTCCCAAAGTTCAAGAACAAGTCCCGCCGGTGATAGGCCCTGTTAGCTTGCCTAAAAAATCGAGTGCAGCGGACAAGCAAAATCAGGTTCCTCCTGGCTTCTGTGGGAATAGTTCACCTTCGAACGACCCAGCACTCGAGGGGACATCAAAAACCCCAACTGTCACTATTTTTCCGTCCAGCTCAACTTCCCAATCGGGATTTATAAAGTTGTCTGACCTTTTGGATCAAATCTTCAAGTGTTTTAATGTTTCCGACTCCATCAGAACCATTGTCATCTCAATGCTTCCAGTATTAAAGACAATTTTGCAACAATTGATGCAAACATGGCCCCTCCTTGCAATGATTATCTCTCTTGATGTCTAATTCAAATAGAGAGGTCGGAGATATCACTGTTTTACAGTGGAATTGTCGTAGTCTTATCCCTAAATTGGATACATTCAAATTTTTAATTCATAACTTCAATTGTGATGTTTTTGCTCTGTCCGAAACTTGGCTTTCTTCGCGAGATGATATCTCTTTCCACGATTTTAATATTATACTCTTGGACCGTGATGATAGATACGGAGGGGTGCTTTTGGGGATCAATAAGTGCCACTCATTTTTTAGAATTGACCTTTCACCTATTGGAGGGATCGAAGCTGTTGCTTGTCATGCAAACATCAGAGGCAAAGACCTCTGTATTGTCAGCTTGTATTGGCCTCCGAGAGCTGCGGTTAGCCGCAAACAACTTGATGACATGTGCACACTCCTTCCTGAGCCACGATTGATCTTGGGAGACTTCAACTCTCACGGAACTGCCTGGGGGGAACAGTACGACGACAATCGTTCATCGATGATATATGACCTTTGTAACAGCTTCAATATGACCGTTTTGAACACTGGGGAAACAACACGTGTACCTAAACCTCCTGCTAACCCAAGTGCTCTTGCTTTGCTCGAATTCACTATCGTTAGATTGCAAGTGGAATGTAATCCAGAACCCCAACGGTAGTGATCACTTGCCAATCAAAATTTCCATCACCATTGGGTCGAATTCTTCTGAATCTATAAACATGGCATATGACCTCACAAGACACATTGACTGGAAAAAATATGCGGACGCGATTGCTCTAGCCATCAATTCCAGAGATGGTTTACCTCCATTGGAGGAGTATAACTTCCTTTCTCGTTTGATCTATGACAGCGCGGTTCGCGCTCAAACGAAACCCATCCCAGGCTCCACTATTCGTCGAAGGCCTCCCAATCTATGGTGGGATAGCCAGTGTTCCAAGCTTTATGTAGAAAAATCGAATGCATTTAAAGCTTTTCGGAAACGTGGAACCATTGAAAATTTTCAAACGTATTTAGCCCTTGAAGATCAATTTAAAAACTTAATCAAAGGGAAAAACGTGCTTATTGGCGAAATTTCGTGGGAGGTTTGTCACGAGAAACGTCAATGAAAAAATTATGGAAAGTGGCTCGAAACATGAGAAATCGCTCTTCAACGAATGAAAGCGAAGAATATTCACATCGATGGATTTTTAATTTTGCACGGAAGGTTTGTCCTGATTCCGCTCCTGTGCAAAAAATTGTTCGAGATATACCACAAGGTAGGTGCGATCTTGATTCCGAGTTTTCGATGGTAGAATTCTCTCTTGCTCTGCTTTCATGTAACAATTCTGCTCCGGGATCGGATAGAATTAAGTTCAACTTGCTGACAAACCTCCCTGATGTGGCGAAACATCGCTTGTTGAATTTATTCAATCGGTTTCTGGAGAATAATATTGTTCCAGATGATTGGAGACAAGTACGAGTTATAGCTATTCAAAAACCCGGAAAACCCGCGTCCGACTTCAATTCGTACCGCCCAATAGCAATGCTGTCTTGTATACGGAAATTGTTGGAGAAAATGATCTTGTTTCGCCTTGATCGATGGGTTGAAACGAATGGCCTACTCTCAGATACACAATATGGGTTCCGCAGGGGCAAGGGGACGAATGATTGTCTTGCGTTGCTTTCTTCAGAAATTCAAATGGCTTACGCCGAAAAAAAACAAATGGCTTCAGTATTCTTGGACATAAAGGGGGCTTTCGATTCTGTTTCAATAGAGGTTTTGTCGGACAAATTACACTCTCGGGGTCTGCCGCCTCTATTGAATAATATGTTATATAACTTGCTTTGTGAGAAACATTTGAACTTTTCTCACGGAGATTCGGCAGCAAGTCGGGTCTCTTACATGGGACTTCCTCAGGGCTCATGTTTAAGCCCCCTTTTGTACAACTTCTATGTAAGCGACATCGACAATTGCCTTACACAAAATTGCAGCCTAAGACAACTTGCAGATGATGGAGTGGTGTCTGTCGTAGGATCAAACGAATCCGACCTGCAAGGACCCTTACAAGATACTTTGAACAATTTTTCAACCTGGGCCATTGGGCTAGGGATCGAATTCTCCACGGAGAAAACAGAGATGGTGGTTTTTTCTAGGAAGCATAGACCAGCAAAACCAAAGCTTCAACTTTTGGGTAAACCGATCACTCATGCTATGTCATTCAAGTATCTTGGGGTCTGGTTCGACTCCAAATGTACTTGGGGGGCCCATATTAGGTATCTGAGTAAAAAATGTCAACAAAGAATAAACTTTCTCCGTACAATTACCGGCACCTGGTGGGGAGCCCATCCCGAAGATCTTATTATGTTGTATCGAACAACTACTCTCTCAGTGATGGAGTATGGCAGTTTCTGTTTTCAATCAGCTGCCAAAACACACCTCATTAAACTCGAGCGAATTCAGTATCTTTGTCTCCGTATTGCGTTGGGATGTATGCCCTCAACGCATACCATGAGTCTCGAGGTTTTGGCAGGCGTACTCCCACTAAAAGATCGCTTCAATTTATTATCTCTTCGGTTCCTCATTCGGTGTAAGGTTATGAATCCATTGGTGATCGGAAATTTTGAGCAATTGATCGAGCTAAATTTTCATTCTGGATTCATGAGTTCATATCATGAATTCACCTCTATGCAGGTTGTTCCTTCTTCGTATATTCCCAACCGTGTTTGTTTTCCTGACTACATCAATTCCTCTGTACATTTCGATCTGTTCATGAAGGAGAAAATCCATGAAAATCCAGATTATCTTAGATTGGGGTTCGTTCCTACGATCTTCAATGCAAAGTATGGGGATATCAATTGTGATAATATGTACTTTACTGATGGGTCCTCTATGAATGAGTCCACAGGATTTGGAGTGTTCAACGTATTTTTTAGCACCTCACACAGTCTTCAGAATCCTTGCTCGGTATATATTGCTGAATTGGCAGCGATATACTGGGCGCTGGACAGCGTTGCCTCACGACCTGTTGAACACTATTACATTGTAACGGATAGTCTTAGCTCTGTCGAAGCTATCCGTTCAGTGAGGCCGGAAAAGCACTCGCCGTACTTCCTTGAGAGAATACGAGAAATTTTGAGTGCTTTATCCAGACGCTGTTATGTCATTACCTTTGTCTGGGTCCCTTCACATTGCTCAATTCCTCATTAGTCATTACTCATTAGCAAAGGTAGGTGCAATTGAAGGCGACATTTATCAGCGTCAAATCGCCTTCAATGAATTTTATTCTTTAGTCCGCAAAAATACCATCGCTAACTGGCAACGCAAGTGGAATGAAGATGAATTGGGCCGGTGGTTTCACTCGATTATCCCTAAGGTTAGCCTCAAACCGTGGTTCAAAAGTCTAGACTTGAGTCGGGACTTTATTCACACCTTCTCCCGACTCATGTCCAATCACTGTTCGTTAGATGCACTACTCTTCCGTTTCTATCTTGCCAGCAGCAATCTCTACGTTTGTGGCCATGGTTATCACGACATCGAGCACATTGTTTGGTCGTGCGAGGTGTATCTGGTCGCCAGATCGAATTTAGAAAACTCCCTTCGGGCCCGAGGAAGACAGCCCAATGTGCCGGTGAGAGATGTGTTGGCTCGGTTAGACCTTGATTACATGTCCCATATATATGTTTTTATTAAAGTTATAGATCTTCGTGTGTGATTGTCCCTACATCCTTATACCCTCCTTTCCTTCCTTCGCGGGTAATTCGTCCCCTTGCTATAAATAGTAGAATAAGTTGAAATGTAAATACACTATAGATATACGAATAGATTTAAGAAATGAGTGTTCATCAACATTGTTACAATTTCATTATATCCCATCCTTCTCCTAAAAATATGTCACTCTCCTAAACTCGAGTACACCGCGAGTAATCGGTTTTCCACCTTACTAACCATAGATGTAAGAAAAATTGTTTATATATATAAGTTACGGCCCATTCTGGCCCTACACAAATCGAGACAACCCAATCGATAAACACCGTCAGCAAAATCGCCCGCGAAACATCGCAGTCCGACGCACCATCAAATTCCAGCGGCGACCTGGATATTATCGCGGCGTCAACAACTCAGCCACGCGTGCACACAACCGCCGAAGTAAGCAGAACACATCCGGTCAACAACAAACAAATTTGCGGAAGCAGCAGAACATCAGGAGCACCATTCCATTTTTAATCGAATAAAGAAATCAGTTTCAATCAGACGACCGAATCGAATCGACGCATTTTTAAAAACTCTAAAAAGAAAGTCCCGGTCGTTTTTGGCGCAGTCGGTAGGATGCGCTAAGTGTTTTTTTTTTTTTTTTTTTTCTCTCCGTAGTGATCAAGATACTCGTAGTAACCTGTGCGCGAACTATCATATTTAGGACTAAACTAAGTGATAGAACAAACATAGTGAAGTATAATCAGAATCTGTGCATGAACTATCATATTTAGGACCAAACTAAGTGATAGAACAAACATAGTGAATTATAATCAAAATCTGTGCATGAACTGTCATATTTAGGACCGAACTAAGTGATAGAACAAACACAGTGCTAACAACGAATTCACCGAAAAAAAAAAAAAAAAGAAACCAGGCGCATCCCCCCCCCACATCATCCGAGAAGATCCTCCCTTGCGGTTTACGAGCGGAGCTGAGGTGAGTGGCAATTCTACTATTAAAACTAAAAGAAACATTATCCCCTTTTAAAATAAATAAAATAACAAATACTATTAAAAAAAAAAAAAAAAAAAAAAAAAAAAAATGAACCCCACAGAAACTAACAATACCAACATTCCTGAAGAGGAATTAATTCAGTCCACCGTTGACATGTTCAACAGGGCTGAAAAAGTGCTAAAGGCGATGCAAACGCCTCAAGCCATAAAGGAACTGCCTTGTTTTGACGGTAACCCCGTCAAACTACACGCGTTCATTAGAGCGGTTGAAAATCTAATGCCGTTCCTTAATACCATGATAAATACCCCATTCGAGAAAGTGTGGCTGCAATCAATACGTGCGAAAATCACGGGTGATGCAGACCAAATTTTAGAGATAAACGGTACTCCTTTGACATGGAGTGACATGAAAAATAATCTGATCGCACACTACAACGATAAACGTGATGCGGTCACATTAACGAGAGAACTGTTCCAGTTGCAGCAAACTGGAACGATTGAAGAGTTCTTCGGGTCGGTTCAGCAAATATTATCTTTGCTCGTGAACCACACGAATATTTCAACCACAGATGCTGATTTGAAAGAAGATCGCATCCGCACTCACACTGAAAACGCTTTACAAGTATTTTTAGCAGGGCTCAGGGAACCGATCGGTGGTAACGTGAGAGCCCGTCAGCCTAGAAAGTTGAAAGAGGCGTTTGATGCCTGCGTGCAGGAAAGAAATTTCCAAATGAGACACGGATTGACGAAACCAGATTTTCACAGACCACCCAAACCACAACCACCATTCATACCAAAACAAATAAACTCATACCCTAAACCTCAACATAGAAACTATCCACACCAAAATTTGCAGCAACCTCTTCGTCCCCCACCGAATGCTAATAATTTTAACAGACCGCAGATTCCCCCGCGGAATTATCAACAGACCTACCAAAACGTTTTCGCGCCGAGAGCAATGCACATGCCCAAACCCACACCGATGGAAGTGGATCCTTCCATCCAATCGAGGCGGGTTAATTATATGAACAGGCCACAGCAGAGGCCGATTAATTATCACGAGGGCACATACGAGCAAGAACAGTATAACGAGAATTACGACGAAGATGCTCAGTATTACGACCGTTTCGCGCATACGCAAACGGATGAAACAACTGCAATACAAGACAACCATGAACAAACA
This sequence comes from Toxorhynchites rutilus septentrionalis, assembly GCF_029784135.1. NCBI lineage: Eukaryota > Metazoa > Arthropoda > Insecta > Diptera > Culicidae > Toxorhynchites > Toxorhynchites rutilus. Next base: position 129,202,279 of record NC_073744.1, on the reverse strand, counting down.
GAGGAAAACGAAATTACAGATGATCTAAATTTTCATCTAGCTCAAAGCTTTCAGATAGGCAGATGAGTAATTTTATCCCATATATTAAAATAAATACATCCAAGGGACCCCTTAAATTTTTGATTGACACTGGAGCAAATCAAAATTATATTAGCCCCAGACACATCAACATAGAATATTGCGGATATAGTAAACCACACAAGGTTCGGAATGTTAGCGGGACCCACACTATAAATCGATACACAAAATTTAATCCTTTCCCATTTATCCCACAAACAAAACCTCTCACCTTCCACGTTTTTGAGTTCCATCCTTTTTTTGACGGCCTGATTGGCTACCAATCACTCCAAGAACTTAAAATCGATATATTAACCACAACGAACGAGTTAAAATTCCCCTCTACCACTGTCCAAATGTTTAGGAAATATCCCGAACCTTCTTCTGTCTGTTTGAATTCCAATGAAACAAAAATAGTAAAAATAGGAACAAGTTTTGAGGAAGGCGATTTTCTACTGGAAAACGACGTAGAAATTCATCCATTTGTCAAAATTCATTCTGGACTTTACTGTTCACATGACTTTTCAACAAATGTCATTATAACTAATTACAGTAGGGAGGCGGTGGAAGTGAAAATTCCCCGAAATATTGACGCGGAACTGAATAATTTTGAATTTATTTCTTCCGAAAATAATTCAACCGAGAACTCCAGAAGCAGTGAATTATTTTCCCAGCTTCGGACGGATCACCTGAACGAAGAAGAGAAGAAAAAGCTGTTCCAATTGATTCAGCGCTATCATTCAATATTTCACCTTAAACCTGAAAAACTTAGTTTTACCAATGTGGTAAAACATAACATCGAGACAAAAGACGATATCCCTATCCACTCTAAAAGCTATAGGTACCCCTACCATCTTAAGGAGGAGGTCCAAAGGCAAATTAGAGAGCTATTGGAGCAAGGGATTATACGACCTTCAAACTCCCCTTGGTCGTCTCCTATTTGGGTTGTGCCCAAGAAGATGGATGCCTCTGGGAAGAAGAAATGGAGATTAGTCGTCGATTACAGGAAGCTTAACAGCAAAACAATAGACGACAAATATCCCATTCCGAACATCACCGAAGTTCTTGATAGACTTGGACGATGTAATTATTTCACTACACTTGACCTTGCATCCGGTTTCCACCAAATTGAGGTAGAGCCAAAGGATGTTCCTAAAACTGCGTTCAGCGTAGAATATGGCAAATACGAATACGTAAAAATGCCCTTTGGACTGAAGAATGCCCCTTCTACTTTCCAAAGAGTCATGGACAACGTGCTACGTGACCTAGTAGGCAAAATTTGCCTGGTGTATATGGATGACATAATAGTGTTTTCCACGTCACTACAAGAACATACAACTAATTTGACAAAGGTGTTTGATGCCTTGCAAAAGTTCAATCTGAAGATTCAGCTGGACAAGTCAGAATTCTTACGTAAAGAAGTAGGTTTTCTTGGTCATATCGTTACGCCGGAAGGTGTTAAACCCAATCCGGATAAAATTCTGGCAATAAAAAACTGGCCCATACCAAAAACCGAAACAGAATTACGAGGATTCCTGGGAATACTTGGTTATTATCGGCGCTTCATAAGGGACTTTGCAAGAATAGTAAAACCCTTAACTAAACAACTCCGCAAAGGAGATACAAAAAAAATCACCGTTTCTCACACCGATGATTTTATTCAGGCCTTCAACAAATGTAAAACATTGCTCACTAGTAGCCACGTTTTACAATATCCCGATTTTAGTAAGCCGTTCGTACTCACAACGGATGCGAGTAAGTTTGCAATTGGGGCCGTGCTTTCGCAAGGACCAATCGGACAAGACAGACCCGTTGCATTTGCTTCGAGGACTTTGACTAAAACCGAGGAAAACTACTCGGTTATAGAAAAAGAGCTCCTAGCAATATCATGGGCATGCAAATATTTCCGCCCATACCTGTATGGAAAGAAATTTACCTTATTCACGGATCACAAACCGTTAACATATATGTTTAGCTTGAAGGATCCGAACGACAAAATGGTCAGATGGCGGCTCCGTCTCGAGGAATTCGACTACGAAGTGAAGTACCGTCCGGGCAAACAAAATGTTGTTGCCGACGGATTATCAAGAATCAAGACCAACGAAATAAACGTAAACGACACATCATCAGAGTCCGGAACATGTCATTCCGCAGACACCGATGATAGCGAATTTATTACGTCAACCGAATCGCCGATCAATTTCTTTAGTAATCAGATTATACTGAAGAAAGGCACGAATGACTCTACAGAATACGAAGAAGTATTCCCTAGAGTACATCGACGAACAATTACTCGCACGGATTTCACAGTAGTCAGGGTTTTAGATATATTCAAGGAATATATGAATCCAAAGAAGATTAACTGTATTATGTGCGACGAGTCTCTGATAAATATTCTGCAAATAGTCTACAGAAATTATTTCAGTCGCTCGAAAACATTCAAGATAAAAATTAGTCAAAAACTCCTTACAGATCTTCGTACCGCTGAAGAGCAGAACGAGATCATCAGGAAAACTCACGATAGAGCCCACCGCGGCGCTAAAGAAAACCAAGTCCAGATCTTACGCCAGTATTATTTTCCAGGCATGAAGCGACAAATTCAACGCTATGTGAATATGTGCGAAACATGTCTTGAAAACAAGTACGAGAGAAGGCCATACAAAATCAAACTATCCAAAACTGACATCCCAACCAAACCGTTTGAAATAGTCCACATAGATATTTTCATTTCACAACCCGACCTATTCCTATCCGCCGTAGATAAATTTTCCCGTTTTGCTACCTTAATTCCAATTAAATCCAGATCAATACCAGATGTGCGAGCAGGATTCGTCAAATTAATGACTCTATACAGCACACCAAAACACATAGTGTGTGATAATGAACCTGCTTTCAAATCTATTGAAATCCGATCCCTCCTTGAACGATTAGAAACCACCATCTACTTCACACCCACAGATCATAGCGAAACCAATGGAATCGTCGAAAGATTCCATTCAACATTGAGTGAAATCTTCCGATGCATTCGGGAAAAGTATAAAGACTTATCTACAAAAGAAATTTACAAGATAGCCACGAATCTATACAATCGAACAGTCCATACAAGCCACAATATGAAACCATTCGAAATACTCTTTGGGCACAGAGAGTTTGAAAGGCTACCAGTAGAAATTGAAAGAATATTTGAAAACAGACAGGAAATCGCAGACGAAGTTACCTTAGCACTCAATAAAACAGCAAAGAAAAATTTGGAATCAAATAATAAAAATAAGGAAGACGAACCCCATTTCGAGGAAGACGAACCTATCTTCAAAACTACTCAAGGTATTAAATCAAAGACAAGACCGAAATTTCAGAAAACAGTAGTGCGACAAAACAGAATCAAAACCATAATAGATCACAAAGGACGAAAACTGCACAAAAACAAACTAAAAAGGAAAAGAAAATAATCTCTCCAATTTCTCTTTTCACAGAATGAGGACTCAACTGATAGTGCTGGTAACCCTCCTTTATAGTACCCCATCCATCCATAGCTCATCTCTCCAAATTCAAGACCTCACAAATAACCCAGGACTCATCCCCATCCAATCAGGTATAGCCCGAATTAGAACCGGATCGCATAGAATCTTCCATTCAATAGAGCTGCTTGAATTCGAACCAACATTTTCAAAAGTTAATAAAATAATTCAGGATTTACAAATTTTCAAATACAAAGATCTATCAGAATTGCTTAATCAGAAATTTTCTAGAATACAAATAACATACGATAATTTATTACCAAAAGCTAGACAAAAAAGAGGACTATTCGATGCGTTAGGAAGCACTATTAAAATAGTTACAGGTAATTTGGACAACAACGATTTAATTAAAATAAATGAACAACTTGATGCACTATACAAAGGAAGTAATAAGCTCATAACAGAGAATAACGAACAAGTCCGCATTAACAAACAAGTGCAAGAACGAATAAATGTTATAATTAAGCAAATAAATGAGCAGCATAAAGCAATTGTAAAAAACCTGATTAAGCCTAGAGAAGAAATAATTAACACAAAAAATAACACATACCAAATCAATGTACTGAAGGAAATTTTCAACCTAAATCTCAGTTTAGACTTACTCAAAGACCAAATAGAGAACATTGCGGAAGCCATTCAATTAGCTAGAATTAAAATTATACCAAGAAACATTCTGACGACAGAAGAAATTGTGGAAGCAACACATATCTTGAGAAAAGATAACATTACAATCAACAATTTTGAAAAAACATACGAATATTTGGAATTAGCAGCTATAATTCAAAATACAAAAATTATATTCATTGTTATGATTCCTAGTTTTAAAAGTTCAAGTTACACCCGCCTGCTTCTGGAACCTGTTGCGAAGAATGGTAAAATGCTGAAACTGCCGTCAAAGAGAGCCATCATCTCCGATCAAGATACCTATTTCATAACTGGAAATTGCTACGAAGTCGAAGAAGAAACCATCTGCAGATCAAACGAGCTGATAAACGTCTCTGCAGACAACTGCTTCTCAAAGCTACTGAAAGGGTTCTCAGGACAATGTAGTTTCGTCGAGTCCCTTAACGAACCACAAGTCGAAAGAATTGATGATAATCATATCATCGTCAAAAGAGCTATCAATATTCCATTGAGCACAAATTGTGGAATGACAAGCAGGAACATTACTGGAACTGCGTTAATATTCTTCCAGAACTGTACTATTACTATCAACAACACAAGATACAATAACATTGAATTATCCGGCAAGGAACCACTTCTAATGATTCCACTAAACGGATTAGACATTGTCGAATCCCATTTAGAAACCAATGAAACCATTACCCTCGAAAAACTGGAGGAAGCACATTTTTTAACAAGAAAGAAGCTCGAAGTCTTGCATAAACAACAATTGCATCTCACTTTTGGAACATGGACTTTCGTAGTATTCCTAGCAATAGCAGTTGGACTTATGAAAACCCGTTACACATCATGCAAACCAAAACCAAACACTTCAACCAGATCCATCGAACCGGGACGGCTCGATCTTAAAGGGGGAGCAGTTACGGCCCATTCTGGCCCTACACAAATCGAGACAACCCAATCGATAAACACCGTCAGCAAAATCGCCCGCGAAACATCGCAGTCCGACGCACCATCAAATTCCAGCGGCGACCTGGATATTATCGCGGCGTCAACAACTCAGCCACGCGTGCACACAACCGCCGAAGTAAGCAGAACACATCCGGTCAACAACAAACAAATTTGCGGAAGCAGCAGAACATCAGGAGCACCATTCCATTTTTAATCGAATAAAGAAATCAGTTTCAATCAGACGACCGAATCGAATCGACGCATTTTTAAAAACTCTAAAAAGAAAGTCCCGGTCGTTTTTTATATATAGTTTTTAATTATTTTTAAGAATTCGGCTCCTTTAAACTTAAGTAACTGAGCCTGTAAAAATAAACGAATTAATAAAAAAAAAATCGTCGTATTTCATCGGCAATCAATACGATTAAGCGACGGGTAATTATTCACACAAAAATTAAAATTGAAGTTGTCTGCACAAATACTTCCCCCTCTCTCCTGTAGCACAAATGCAATCAAAGTGTTTGCCAAAGTTCGCCCAGACAAGCCAACAAACGCCAAAGCACCTAAATGGATAATCTGTGGTGTGTGGAAGCGGAAGGCTTTGTGCGGTATGTGGAAACGGCTCTTTGTTTCGTTTTTCTTTCTTTCTGGTATAAAAATAAAATAACAATAACAACCCAGCGCCAACACGAGCCATTGTCGTTCGTTACAGCAACAACAAAAAAAACTGCTGACAAACAAATACGGTACATAACCACATACACACGATGCAGTTGATCGAGACAAAGTATTTCTTTGCACGCATACCATGTGGGGGCGGAAGGGAGGCCCGAGTATGCAAAGCCGGTGCTACTTGAGTGGGCGAATGCCTTATGATTGGGTCTACCACTCTTTCAGTAGCTGTCGTCGCTGTTTTTGTTCTTCTTTATATTCGCTAATTAAGATGTTTCTCGTTGCACTGTTTGTGCGGAAAAAACAATATGCCTTTATAGTTGGAGAGTGAAAATCGATCCTTCATTATTTTGATAAACAAACAAGCAGCTGCAGTTGATATTACGTTGACATTTGAATTCAATGTTATCGTTACAAAATTTCTCACCATGGCCCCAGACGAACTAGTTCACCCCCCAAACTAGTCAGGGCAGGATATGATTGCAAAAACGTTGCGAATCGCATTGTAGCTTTTGACAAATTTCTCCTGATCGATATTGAAAACATGATTGAATCTTTATTGTCATGCTCACGTTCTTGTGCCAAATCTAAGCACAAATGGCAAGTCTGACGTCAAGGGATGTTTTTGTTGGATGGAAAAATTTATTCATACGCACGGTCGCCTAACCGACTGTGTTTTTTCAACTTTCGTCATTCTGAAGTCTTTATTATGTGTATGTTCTTCAATTCAGTGTTTCCCACTACAACATAGGGAGACCATACACAGTAGCAAAAAGGTTACGGTTTGTTTTTATATCAGTCACTTCCGATCTTTGCCGGACTGATTGATTGATTTGCTAGGACTCAACCATGAGACGAAACTAAACATGATGTTGTTCGACAGAAGATAAACAACAAGACGCCCGCATTTTGTGGTTTCAATTCGCACCGAGAAGGGGTTACACGAGATCACCGCGGACAAATCACTGAGAAGGAATGAAAGTCTTCATCAATTCGATTTTGGATCATTCTAGTGGTATGCCGTTATGAGAGCCAATGGTTGATGAAATCTTAACTTTAGATACTTCGCATGATCATATTAGATCGTCTGATAGCTTCAGTTGCTATCCGGAACTAACGGAAACTTTTTAGAGCAGCTATTTTCCCGGTGACATAAACAGTTGGAATATATCGAGCTCATCATGCTAGGAAACGATCAACAGTGGACAACTTACATGATATTTCCTAGATGGAATCAGACCAACACCATAGTTCAGTGAGAATGCCAAAAAGGAAAAAGTATCGCCAGATTATGCAGACGTTTCAGTTTTGTTGACGTAGGACTACGTCTAACCGGAAGATAAAGGGGGTGAAATGAAAATGTAGGCACTGAACAAGTAGGAAAAAATGCAAGATTTGGAACGCTTATAACTCGAGCATTTCTCAATAGATCGCAAAGGTGTTTGCATCAATTGATAGGAAATATATCTACGCATCTATCATAACGAATAAAATTTCATTTTTCTTGAGATAAACAATTGAATAATTGTGAAATATCAAGCATTGTACAAATGCACTATGTGCCCATTTTTGATTGGTCCATTTTGTGCTCCTCAAATCGTACCGACCAAAACGGACAACCAGAGCAGCAGCGAAATACAATGAAGCACGATTGGAAAGGAAAAAGAAAAAAAATTACGAAACATTGGTCGCAGTCTCATACATGCGTAATTCTCGAGCCAGTCAGCTTAAAAATCCCCGCTCCGCTGCCGTAACGATCATTCTTTGTGTGGACACCGACTGGACAACATCGTTGCTGGACGAGCTGGACGGCGAGGGATCGAGTGCCTTTCTCAAGGCAAGAGGGCGGAGGTGGTAGCGCTGGAGTAGAGTAATAGAGTAGAGTTTTCAAAGGGCCTTTCTCAAGGCTAGAGACGAATGAACTGCAAAAGTTTAAAGTCTCTATAATACAAGACCTTCCTTCCTTCCGTAACGATCATTCTCATTCAAACCGTACACCACATCAGTTCGCATCACAACACATCAACAAACCAACCCAAGCAGCCATGTCTGGACATGGCAAAGGAGGAAAAGTGAAGGGAAAGGCAAAATCCCGCTCGAACCGTGTTGGTCTGGAGTTCCCCGCAAGGATAGCTAGGCCGAGCGCGTTAGTACCAGTGCACCAGTCCACCTAGCCGGCGTTATATAGTTTCGGCTGCCGAAGTGATCGAGTTGGCTGGCAAAGCTGCTCGCGACGATAAAAAACCGCATTCAGAACAGAACACATTCGGTTCGGTGGACATCAAGACAACAATAGGCAGTTGTAGCGAGTGGCGAGTGGCAAACGCAATCGCAAAACTGCAGCAGGTAGTAGAACAAAAAAATTTGTTCTTTATACAAACTGCTTTGGTGGCAAATCCAGAACAAGGCGGCATCGAGGGCGTTTGAAATGGTTTTTCTTTCAAAACCACGAGTACTAAGTTTTCTAAATTGGCACCATTCCATAAAACACGGCGCTTATCAGGGCCATTAAACCTTTCAAAAAAGAGTTATTAAAAGTTATTCACAATACCAATGCATTCTAAATTGCCATAATATGACATATAATATGAACTGATTTATTTTGTTTATGCTTGTTTTTGAACTTATTGGTGGTTGGGGTCTTTTAAATTGATCATTCAGTTTTCACAAACCCATGGTTCCCGAATTAAGAGTGGCTTCAAATTACAACACGTTGTATGCAGGATGGCATTAACGAATTTTCTCGGTAGCAAGAACTGCTTTCTTTAGGTTGATAACTTATGTTGAAAATTGACTGACGTTACATCTGCATTGTATAGAAACATAACTAAGGAGCAACATGATGAGCTATGTATTTCCTGCTGCTCTGTTCTTATTTTAAAGGACTTATTTTAGGTTCTTATTTAATCCGAAGGTCATCCGTCCCTGTATTTACTGTTCGTTTTTCAGAACGCTTATAGCTCGTCTATTTCGACAGATCGTAGAGTTCGTCTCCAAAACTAATTCCAGTTCTTTTTCATTTTTATTTACATTTTTTGCGGAGACTACAAATCTTACAATTCATTCGTCCCCGGAACCACAATTTAAGATACGGTAATGTGCTCACTAGTGAAATATATGATAGTGAATGAGCTGATGACCACCTATGAATTCCCTATCACAGCCATCATTTTGATTGTACGATATGTGCATACGCCGATAGATGCCCGGCGTTGAACATTTTATAAGTACAAAGCCTTCAGAAAAAAATCAAGAAGCAACTATAAGATAGTGAGAAAAAATTGAGAAAGTTTGTGAAAAAGCGCAAAACCACAACACCAAAGGTTCATTTCAGAACCCCCAACATGTTCATAAAGAACAAACAGTAAACTAATCATTTTTTTAAGGTAGATAGGCAGGTATTCATGTAGGAGAAGAAAATAAAACAATAATTTAAAATATATATTTAGCAAAAGCTGTCCCCTTTGTAAAGTCCTACGTCACTCCGGTTATGTCCCCGACATTACCCACCCGTCTTTTTCATATTGGAAGACTCGGTAAACTGTTCAATGGCGAATGCCAGAACTGCAATGCAATGGAGAAACTTATAAAAGCGTTCGATGTAGATTTTGAATTTGACATCGTAGAAATGAAATAATTTATAATGTTTCTTCATGATATTCGGTGAGTTTGTGTCGATTTTCATAAAAAATAGCAGATCAAATCAAAATAAGCTGAGAATGAGTTTGCAGCTAAGTCATGACCAAAAGAGAGAGTCGCTGTACAGAAATCGATGATGTTACTCATAGCGATATAAGAGCAATATTTTTTTTTATCCCATTTGTTTATTGATTTAGACTCATCAACATTTTAGCTGTAACATAGCCGGGTTTTAATCGTGTACATGTACATGTTTATAGTTCTATAAATTGTACATACTGTATATGTAGTCATTTTTCAGGCGTAAAAAATTTCCTTCTGTATCATTGCATATGATACATTACACAGTAGTCATTTAGGCATAAGAGTATTCCGTCTGTTCTTCCATTGTCCTGAGACAGTTAATATGACCATTGTTATATTATTTGTGGCACGACAGCCCAATGTATCGTGCAGAGCAGAACAGCTGTATGAATGAATCGACCTCCATCCCTGATGATTGTTGCGTGAACGAAGTTATTCTATAACACAAAGATGGTCAATTGAGGGCCTTGAGTTCGAACACACGATCGATCGCTTAGTAAGCGAACGCGCAACCAAGTGGCTACAAAGACCAAGATAAGCAAGATAAGAGGGCAAAATAAGAGACACTTTGCAAATAAGCACGCATCAATGATTTCACGTGATAATACAGTTGTTCTCGCTCTCTGTTTTACTCTCAGCAAAAAATCTCTCTTCCGTGTGTACTTATATGATCCAATTTTATTTTATAATATGTTGTAATATTCTCGTGCACTAGTATAACGACACCAGTGGCTATGTGTATAGCGTGGTTGTGTGGAACAGCCTTACAACCCAGTCGGTCTTGGTTCACACCCTGCTTGACAACGTTCGGGATTTTTTCAGGGGTACAATCCCAAGCTGACTATCTGATCCCAGCATATAAACATTTTAACACTACGTTTAAAATCAAGGGGAAAATTTTCCCGACTCCGATTTCTAAAAAAATAAAACAATTCGAAACCAGGTTTTTCATTAGGACTTTTTTTGGAGTTTTTTGCATCCCACAACCACAGCTTTTGCTCATTAATTAACGACATATATTAAGATGAAGACGGTTATATTTTCATTTTTGATTTCACAGATACAATCACACGTTTGTCTTGTATAAATGACGGTTATATTTTCCAAGACCAAGACCCAACATTTCATTCAATTGTTCTATATCTGCAGTGGGTCAAGTGGTGATGGTCGAGTGGTAATAGAATGTAAGTTTAATAATTGCGACGTCTCTGATTCGAATCTCCATGCGTTGCTTTTATTTTTTTTACTTTCAACTTGGTGCGCGTTGGAAAATGAAAAAATGTCTCCAAATTGATTGGTCGCATTTTCCTGGCATTGTCCGTAAGCTGAGTTATGACATTATCTGTTCTTAGAGTCACAAAAATGTTAGAGAGTCAAGCTTCCCCTGGCTGGATGTGTCGTTAATGTGGACAATTTTGCATTTGCTGTTTTTGCAAAGTATTATTCCCATTTAGTTCGTCTTATTAACCATCATGGTAATGAACAAAAGTGCTCCCGTGGCCGAATGGTTAGCGTCCCACATTATCATGCCGGGGGTTCGAGTTCGGTTCTCGTTCTGGCCAGGGGGAATTTTTCGTCAAAAAAATTCTAACATCAACGTTTCTTGATCATGAAATAAAAATTTTCTTGAATGAGCTAAATATTATTTTTGTATTGGATCACTTAAATGGAAGTCGGAGTCGGTGAGATTTTGTCAACTTATGGAGTCGCTAAAAACAGCATTTGTGATATCTTTTCTACCAACACTAGTTCGGGTGTAGGTTTCCTCTGACATGTTACGGATCATTCCAGAAATGAACATTGTATAAAATTACTTTGTTCGCTTCGCCATGCGTAATTTGCTTTGGAGCAATTCTTCAAATGATCTCAGTTAACACGTTAAGTCCCGTGTTGGTCCCTAGGGATTGATGTTGAATCTTCGATAGAAAAATGTTGATCGCTGGGAAATATAAAAAAATATATTGTTTCTTCGTTTCATTTTTCTGCTTGAAAAATTTCCACATCGTGAAAAACCTTGCAATTTTACGCCGCCTAACCTTTTGTGGAACTACACAGAATGTTTTATATTCGTAGATCACTACGAACTTTTGAGTGGCTGAAAACCAACATTGTTAGGGGCTGTCCACATACCACGTGTATAACTTTAGGGGGCGTAGGGGTTACGGAAATGTCCACGCTTGTCCACGCTTGTCCACGGTGAGGGGGAGGGGGTATAGATAATATCCACGTGGACACGTTGAATGCATATTTTGAAAAAAAATTTGTTCACATCTGTGTTCAACAATATATGGAAATTTCTGCATTCTACATTTTCAATAAATTCATTTGTATTTATCGACAAAAAGGATTGAGCTGTCTTTTATGAACATTTATATTTTTCATATGGTTGAACTTCTTTGCTGAAATGTGTATTCTGGGAATGTATTTTGGAGTGTATCTTTGAGGCAAGCGAAATGAGCCATAATCAGCTATCACCAAAACTGGTCTTCACCCGGAGAAAGTCATCTTTGTATCTGATGAGATTTGAACGGAATTCTGCATTATGCATTATAAATTCCAACAAGTTCAAGTACGCAATTAAACGAACCAAAATCAACGGTTTATAATTATTCAATATGATAGGTAAGCTGTTCCTCCAGAATTATTGCAAATCCCATGTTTCTTTGACAGCCCGAAAAACATTCATGGAGTTTGACTGGGATGTGTTACTCGGTGGAGTACATATTTGGGCAGTACTCACCAGATATTGCATCTTCAGATGCCGTTGGAAAAAAGGCAAGAATTTCGGCTCATGGAATGGCATAAAAAGTATCCTGCACAGCTATTTACGAGAAAACAAAAGGTCTATGGATTTGTGGAGAAAAAAACGGTGCACATACAGTACCTTTCAAGAAGTTAGAACCACTCAAGTTTTTGAATTTTTCAGCGATCAGGAAAAGCTCGGTTGAAACGAAGTGTAAATAGTGGGAAACATTAACTATCTTCGTTAATTTTATGAAGGAGTGATAATGGTAAATGGGGAGTAACATCTGGTTCTAAAGTTATAAAACACCGATACTTTGTTTTTTTTTAAGGATTACAAAACAATGAAGTTCACAAAGTTTGTTTTATAAACGAAAATAGTTATTGTATACCATTTTATCATTTGGACCGATATCTTTCGCATCTCTAAAGGCTAACAAAATGAGTGGTTCTATAGTCATGAAACGAAGTGTAGAATCGTAAAAGTGTGTATCCTGAAAATTATGCTTTTGTTTTTCCCCTAAAAATTGGCAAAAATATTTCGAATAACTCTACATATTCCACAACATACGCAGTTGTACAGAGAGATCATTGGTAGATTTTTGTGTGCAGATTGATGATTAGACGAGGATTTATTTTTTTCAGAAAAGTTAAGTGAACAGCATCAACTATTAGGGACAAATTATGTTGAGCGTTTATAAGATTGGCTATTTGAATTGAATTGTTCTATTCAGGCGCGAAACATTGAAAAAAAAACAAAACCGCCAGTGTTTCATAACTATAGAACCAGGTGGAAAAGTCAGGAGTTGAACGAAGTATTTCGGAATCATTTGTTGCTGTTTTTGTGTCAAAACCACCGCGATTCTTGGGTAATTGGGCACCAGTTAACGAAATCCGGACGGTCTTCAGGGACTAGCGACTTCCCAGATCAAAACCCATTCAAGAACTTGTGATGAATAATCTTATGAAGGGTAGATGTAGCAGTATCATTATTTGAACGAACATTGAACTAAAATGAGTTACGGATTATAAACTGGTTGTAATTCATGCAAAATCAATTCAAATTTTGGAAAGGAGTGATAGTTTTCCATCTGGTTCTTTATTTATGAATCACTGGCATTTTTAGTTTAGAGAGTTTGAAGATACTGTCGCAAATTTTCAATTCCCGCTGAGGAGGAAAAAAATCACTTCGCTAGTTCTTCAAGAAGATTCATCTCCAAACAACCCAACCGCGAATCTGAGGTGATTACTTCTACTCCGGGACGTAATAAATTGAGCATACTGGAGGCCCCTAATCCCCTCTCCACAGTCGAGACTCTCCTGCCAGCGATCTTCAGTCGTCCCGGTCCTGTGTTTGGGTGCGGGTCTTCTACTGTGCTTCCGCAGGCAAGTACTCATTCGATTCGTTGACAGTACTCCCGATAATACCAGTCGCTTTCAGTGCTTCTACGTCAGAGGAATTTCTAAACCAACACCGAAATTTTATGATTTTTTCGGATCTGCCCAATCTTGCATCTGTATCAACCTCTTCAATGTTACCGGGATGCACGCCTGCAAATCTAATGGAAGTCCCGAATCCTCTCGTCACAGTCGAGTCACACCAGCCAGCGATCAACAGTCATCCCGGTCCTGTGCACGATGTTGGTGAAGGGGTCTTCCAAGTCCCTACCTCAGGCAAATATACATTTCACTTGAACGTCTCCCTACCGGTAACACACATTGCTTCCAGCCGATCGACGACAGGAGACTCTGATGTACCCAGTGCGACTATACCCGTATTCGAACCGAAAGTATGTTTGTCCCGCCGCATCTTTTCTGTGTATTATCAGAATGTAAGAGGAATACGTACCAAGATTGTGCAGCTACGTTTGTTGCTTTCCAGCTGCGATTACGATGTGATTGTGTTCACAGAAACTTGGCTTCGGGCAGATATCGACAGTGCTGAAATCTCATCGGATTATAAATTTTATCGTTGTGACCGTAGTGTGTTATCAAGTCAACACTCTCGTGGAGGAGGTGTACTTATCGCTGTTAAGGATCATCTCAGTTGCGAGGTAGTTACACTGTCAAACTGCGACCATCTGGAGCAAGTGGCTGTTTGCGTACGTTTGCAACACAGATGTCTTTACATTATCGCTATCTACCTTCCACCTAACTCGTGTGCTGATTTTTATTGTGCACATGCAAACGCAGTGCAGGATGTTGCGAACCGTGCTTCTACTGAAGATATTATCGTATCTGTAGGTGACTTTAACCTCCCAAATTTACGCTGGCAGTTGGATGAGGATGTAAACGGCTTCATTCCCTCCAATGTTTCTTCGGAGCAAGAGCAGGCACTTATTGATACTATGTTTACCACCGGATTGCAACAGATTAATCGATATGTGATTGTGAACGCCAGATTACTCGATCTCATTTTCGTCAGTCACCCAGGTCAACTCGACCTAATAGAACCGACGGAACCTCTGCTGCCCATCGACAATCACCATGCGCCTGTTGTGTTGCTTTTGGACGAATGCAGCGATGATTTTACTACACAAATCGAGTCAGACGATAATTTTTTCTACGATTTTTATTCCTGTGATTTCGAACAAATTAAGTGGCATTGGCGGCCGTTGATTGGGATTCGTTACTACTATCTGGATCTGTGGATGGAATAGTAGCAATATTTTATGACAAGCTTTATTCGGTGCTCAATGACTATATACCACGGAAAAGACGAACATTCTGCACTTCCAGTAAACCGTGGTGGACCTCAGAGCTACGACATCTTCGTAATGTCCTCAGGAAGTATCGTCGCCGTTTCTTGTTGTTGAAAAAATGCTCCAAAGAACTTGCGAATCCAATTGCTCGTCTACTCAATCGATCGCTTCAGGAACGAATCTTCCCAACATCTTGAAAATCTGCCGTTATCATTCCTATCCATAAATCTGGGAATTTTAGTCAAGTAACAAACTATCGTGGAGTGTCTATACTTAGTTTTCCAGATTCAATAACAGAATGGATTTTTTCGTACCTGAGTGATCGCAGTGCATATGTTGTGGTCAACTCAGCTAGATCCCGTAGTTTCGACATCACCGCAGGGAAGCGTTTTGGGACCGCTATTATTTATCATATACATCAACGACTTGTGTCTCCGGCTTTCATCGTCCAAACTTGCATTCGCTGATGACGTGAATATCTACCGTGTGATCTCGTCTCCCTTGGATTGTTTGGTTTTACAAGAAGACATGTAAAATAATTTCTTTTTGTCGCTCCAATAACCCCGTACTCCATCAATATTTGTTGGAATCGTCTGAACTGGAACGTACATCGACTATCAGCGATCTCGGAGTTACGATTGATTCAAAGCTCCGATTCAACGTACACGTGGGCATTATGACTGCCAAAGCTTTCACCGTGTTGGGATTCATCCGCCGTCACGCATATGAGTTCACAGACACTCGTGCCCTAAAGATGTCATACTGCTCATTGGTCCGCAGTATTTTGGAATACGCTGTTCCTGTTTGGTCCCCTTTCTATGTAGTTCATGCTTTGACGATAGAACGGGTGCAGAAAAAAATTTTACGTTTTGCCCTGAGACGGCTCCCGTGGAATGACCCATCTAATCTTCCTCCTTATTCCGACCGGTGCAAGCTGATAGGATTAGAAACATTATCAACCAGGCGCGTTACATTGCAAAGGATATTTATCTTCGACATACTGCAAGGCTCCATTGACTGCCCTGAACTTCTTGCACAGGTTCATTTGAACGTTCCTCCTCGTCGTTTTCGGAATTCATCACTACTAGCTGTTCCATATCATAGAACAAACTACGGCTACAACAATCCATTTGATTCATGTCTTCGCCTGTTTAATTGTGTTTGTAATGAATTTGATTTCAATTTAAGCAAAAATGTTTTAAGAAATAGGATAATTAATTATACATAGATTGTAAGTAAATAGTTCAGTCTGTGCGAGTAATCGAAGACGGTAGAAATAAATAAATAAATAAATTTTTTTTTTTGTTTTTTTTTTTGAATTTTTAGCGCCTGAACAAAACAATAAAGTTCAAATGGCCTGTCTTACAAATGCTATTATATTCTACACTATATACTCCATTTCAGTCGGAAGCTTAAACAACATTCCAGCTTAGAAACTGAAACAGCTCAACCAGCTTACGTTGATTTATGACAGAAAATATCCGAGACTAGATTCACTAGTGATGTTTCTAACGAAACAGTGATACAAATAACTTCACGGGCAATGTCAGACAATAAACCAAAAATTGATTACAAACCGCTATTACTTTGAAGTTCACATTTTTATCAAGTAAAAACAGAGAATAGAAAATAAAAACAAATGAAAATTCGGGGAAAAAAATTGAGTTGCGTATAAATTCTATTTTAGTTTCCAAGAAGAGAAGAAATGTTTACGTGGACAACAGAGGAAGGGGTATAGAAAATGTCCACGCCACGGAGGGGGAGGGGAGGTGTCTAAAATCACGCTTTTTCTGTCCACGTGGTATGTGGACATCCCCTTAGATGATTGAAAACTGCCTCAAACGGATTGGGTCGTGCAATCGGCCGTTGTGGAAGATCTCAATGTACACCATTCAATGTCAAGCGGCACAGGTAAAACTCTTCTTTTGATCATAGAAATCCTAATTATTAGATGTAGTAAAAAGAAATCCTTCATTTCTACATAAAACTGAAAACTTTATTAGTCATAGTTAAAATCATTGGAATCACGTAAAATGTACACTTTTAGTGCGAGTTTACTAACGTTAGCAATTAGGAAATAATGGATTTTTTTCACATAAATTTATTTTCTGATGTTCTTTCATTCACTTTCCGATCCATGAAATGGATCGGATTCGATTCCAGTGACAATTTTAATGCAATATTTTATCGCGTATTCCTTAATAAAACTTTTAAAAACATTAAGCTTTTGGTACGAAATATGAACAGCACATAACACGGTCATGTACCATCGTATGAACGTCACAGCAATAATCATCAATCACATAACACAACAAGAACCAAAAAAATGTTTGTCACAGAGTCAAAAACGATTATCCTCGCAACAAATCAGCTGCGATCACACCCAAAAACACAGTGGCACACGTGTTCGCTTCCCAGCTGGTTCCCAGAGATGAGGACCGTCAAAACTCAATGAGGCGTTTTATTTCTCCAACAACATATCTCCTTCGGGTGCTTCCTGCGTGCGGCCATACGTAAATCCCGTGTGAGGGTCCAATTTCAAACGACGAACGCCGAACGGGTGAATACTGTGAAAAGATTGTGTTCCGACTAGTTTATCTACAGCACTCGCAAGCAATTACTTTACCAACAATCCACCAACATCGCAACTTAATCCGATCGATAGAAAAAATCCTCACACTCACCGGCGGCTTTATGGTGACTGTCGCGATTCGAAACGCAGGCGGTTATCGGTGCCATCAACTGTGCGATTTCATCAATATAGTGTAAATTTGTGTTAAATGAGTGCTAATTTTCGACAGTAATTGAAAATTTGCGTTAAAATCTTCATCAGCAAGTACCTTTGAAACGGTGAAAACAGTTTGCTATAAAATCCGCAACTTTGTTATAATCCTTCGAGCAACAGTATCCTTCATGAAGCGTTGATTCACCTTTCACACTTCATGGCCAACAAACACACGGAAACAAAACTTAGTTACTTTGACACTGACGACACTTTCCACCTACGCACTAATGTCGATCACTGTTTCGCTGTGAAAAATCATCAATCGAAACACTTTGTTTGTATACACGTATCTCCTCAATCACCACAATAACTCACTCACCTCACTGGGAGCTATCGCGAGAAGCCCAAACCTCGGAACCGCGGTACGTTGTGTATCCTGCGTGTCTGCGACTTGCCGCGGCGTGTGCGCTCAATTTTCAGTTTCCGCTCTGGCGCGTAGAGTGACGAGAACTGAAAGACATCATCGCAACATCGCGCATCCGACCCAGCAAAGCGAAGCCTCCTCTTCAGAGTTTTGAGAGCACAGGCAACCACAGGCAGGAAGAAGGCGAACCGGCGAGCAACCCGAATATCAACGCCATTCATCCCATAAGTAAACAAAACGCCGCCGACGTCGTCGTCGTCATCATCACCATCATCATCATCATAAGCAGCAGCTCTCAGTGCTCTTTCACTCTTCCGTCGACAATTGGCCGATCAAAGCGAGCGTTGTGTGTATATATGTGTATTAGAACATGTTCCGGATTGACGGGCATCTCGTTCCAAGTGAGTGGAAGCCTTACTAATTATTAGCTTAATTAAAAAAGTTAATGCACTGGTAATTGTGGCCAAAGAGTTTTCCCAGCATCCCACTGTGCGAAAACTCGAAAACTCCCAGCGAAAAAGAGAAGAAACCAACAGAGAGAGAGAGAGAGTGAAAGAGAAAAATAACAGTGCAACATTATATAACAAACGCTTTTGGGGTGATCGAATTTCGCGTCGGAAAGAGACAGGCGGCGGGTAGATAACCTTTTTCCACCGGAGGAGCTCTAGCTGTTCACATGTAGATGCGCTGGATCTGGAATCGCACAAACACTCACACATACAGCCAGACAGATTGGTCGCTGCCTCGGGTGAGCAATGCGAGAGGTGTGCAGCGAACGCGATAGGCGAGAAGTATGCCTTTTGAACATAAAATTATGCTTATGGGAGCGCACGTTTTCCTCGTTTTATGGCAGTGCGATGCTGTTCGGGGCTATGTTGTTGCAATCGGAATGCAAACATATTACAGCACGGCGGCTCCCTACTGCATCCCGTTGGCCGAGGATGTGATGTCGGTGGCAACAGAGGAAGTTAACTGTGTGCAGTAAATTCGCTCTTTTTGTCGCTGGGACTTTTCCAAAGTTTCCCGTTTATGGCGGATATATATACATGTAATATTTGGTGATTGCGCAGATAAACTGTTGTGACAATTCGTGTCTCCAACAGTAGGTTAGCGTTCACATATCTTCCCTCAAAAATAGAAGATTTTCAAATCTGGCAAACATGAGCTATGTGTCTGGAGAGCCATTTCGAACTGTTACAAAAAGTGGAGGAAATATGGATGGAATCAATGCTGGCATATGGGACTAAAAAAAAGAAATAGAAACTTTAAATTGTACATTGAAAATCCAAAACAAAGCAACTTTTAATTCCATGACTAGCGGCCCGGTCTCTTATTTTTATAAGCCTCCCGCATAGTCATTGGAATAGCTTTGCTTTATATAAATTCTCGCAATTCTTTTTCTTTTCTTTTCTTTGATGTATGTTTTTTCCTCCAAATGTCACTATGTCTCTTTTCTTCAACTATTTCTCTGCTTCCAATTTTTGCTCTTTTAGTTGTTTTTTTCGTCTACGATTTTAAACTGAGTTTCTAACATAGCTAATCTTGCTGCAGACTCAATTGCGACCCTTATCTGATACAAGTTGTTTCAACGGTTTTCACCGGTAGCATCAATTCCGAGCTGCAGTAATTCATGTATTTAAAATTACAATATCTTCATCTTAAACGGAATAACAAATTTGGCATCTTTTCTCTAGAAAAAAGTACAAAGAATCATAACCGCCTTTAGAATGATTCAGGAATAATTCACAATTGTCTTCAGATAGATACAGTCAAATCTCCCTAGCTCGATATCCAAGGGGACCATCGAGTTAGGGAGGTATCGAGATACAGAACATTTTTTCGTAGTATTTTTATGTCATAAATTGTCATATATCAGGGTAAGTGTCCCATTTGTGGTATGAATTTGAATTTTTGATTCATCCCCTAATGTCAGAAAACATCTTTCTCACATTTTTTTTCCAGAATCTATCAGGAGGTGACAGACGGTTACATTTCACGAAAAAAAACTTCTGCGCATATGTTCGAATTTCAACGATGACAGAGTTATAGATTTTTTTTTCGTACTCTGTTGCCTCAAACTGGCTCTACATTGAAAAGTACGCTACGTAAGCCGATTCTGTTGCTTTTATTTGAAAGATGAGATAATTTAGTACAGGATATAGTAGTGAAACATCTAAATTAGTGGAGTTAAATAACATTTTGGAAGTGGAAAATTTGAAAGTTAATAATTTTTTTAATGCGTAATTATTATTTTAATCCCAAAAATTCATACTAAACTTGATTGTTTCTATCAATCAAGTTAAAGCTCTCTAATCACTCTACAATTTGTTCTTTGACGCCCAGATTCTACCTCTCTTAATTTCGCAGCAATATAGATATAAATAATTCATAAAAAACAAAATATAAAAAATTCAATCAATCTCCAAAAATGGTGGTATTTTTAACCCAATATACTTATAAAAGCCACTTAAATTTTACCTTCACGTTGAAGGGTTATATTTTGAATTTGAATTATGAAAAAACCTTTTTTATCAACCTGTATATAATCGAGCCCAAAGTTTTATATAATCGAGTCCGACCTGAATAACAGGTTAACAAAGAAAATATTGATTAACTATGTTATTCAAAATAAAGTGTATGATCATGCAGGAACTGTTCAATCACAAAGAAATGTGCAATTAGTAAACAGGAACATTTTCAGTTGATTTCAATATTCCGGACATATTCTTTAGGTTTGATTAAATGTTCGAAGGTGTAATTTCGACACAATCATCTGAACCTTCCTGAAAATTCTCCAACTCGATCGGACTACTATCTTCAGCATTGCCCTCAGCCTTTTCAACACTTCATCTACAACAATATATCGGTATCTGGCATCAGATCACAGCAAATCACATTTTAGTCCTTTTCACACTAATCATTAAAGGACGTTGAGCAATCGAACGGTACTGTACTGTCGACATCAGCAAGCTCACGATGCATTAATTATGCCAGCGAAATATCACCATCATCATTGAAGGAAAATTAGGCTTTCCGGAATCAATTTTAACTAGTCTCAGAATGAACCTTATTGATCCAAGAGCGTGAAAGTATTTCGATTGAATCCAATACCGATATATCTGAAGGGTCCTGCATTTAAATACAGTATGAGTGTTGAATAACATCAAGGTTAAAAAGGAGGAAAAATACCGTCGTATCCTCCATTTCTTGCAGTCGTCGTTTTACTAATTCACTAGTTCAGGTTCTTGCGGCTGGACTACGGCAGTAAAATTAGATGGAAAAAATTGTAAGCTTATCGATTTGAGCTTTGGTTGGAGAGAATTTGGGTGCGCTTTTCCTTTATCAACGAACATGTCTACCTTTGAGGAGAAAGAGGAGAAAGTATGATACACTACCTTTACACATAATTCCCGAATAAATACCTTTCTATTTCCTTTGGATTTTTTTTTCTCAAGTTGCAGAATTCAGAAGCATTGAGGTCATGCAGGTCTTGGTGTTTCTCTCGTATATCACTGGTTAGATTTTTCTTTTTTGGAACATCGTGGGTTTTTACTCTTTCCAGTGACCAGCAACGGTAGTTTATCGCTTCCGTCCATGATTGGTTGTGCTTTGAAGTTACGAATTCTCAGTTCCCAAATTCGCAAGCCTTCTCCCGAAGAATAGAACCTGAGAGATGGTTAGCTTTTTAATCGTTCACTTGAAAGGTTTTCCGTGGTTTTCCATACTTGGAAACAAATTCCTTGACGACACGAACACTTCGCCTTCACTTTCAAGAGCAATTGAAATAACAGTTAGAAACGCACACAACAAGTACGCGAATATCATTCGAGTTAGGGAGGTGAAAATTCATGGAAAAATGAATCAAAACATATCGAGTAAGGGAGGCATCGAGTTAGGGAGGTATCGAGTTATGGAGAGAAGAATGGTTGTATAATCAAAGGTGCCATGAAATTCATCGAGTTAGGGAAAACATCGAGTTACAGAACATCGAGTAAGGGACAGTTGACTGTATATCATTTGTCTTGTTTCGTGTTATGTTTTCTGCAACTCGTAACGCAATTACAAAAGAATCTGATAAAATGAATACTATTTTTAGCATTTTCTTTTAAAGAAAAGTCTCATTCATGATACTAACTGTCTCTTTAGTCTCAACAACTCGAAAACGACAAAAACCCGAATTTTTCAATGATTTCGCCTAAATTGCCTAAAACATCTGGAGTTCTGTTCAGTATAAAGCAGAAGCGTTTGAAAATTTTCATTTCATCAATAAGAAGGCAGTAGTAAACCTTGACAAAGGAATACTAAAATAACGACATTATGAAAATGAAGTAGATCACTGTAAGCAGACTCTCAAATTTTTTGGGGGTTTTTGAAAATTTTAAAAATTGCCAAAATGACGGCCATTTTTGTTAAAAATGAGTCATTTTTCATAAAAATCGCTGTTTAGAATCTCATAAAAAATCGAAAAAATGAGATATCGAAAAACTGCTATGTAACACTTTAGATAATCCATTTTTACATGCTGATAAAATTTAAAAATGGAATCGGATGATTTTAAAGTTCACCCCTCTGAACTTTAGACAAGAATTCATTACAGTAGCGGAGAGTGCACGGTGATCTGGCCGATTACCTACGTGCCAATCACCGATAGTGGGAAGTGGTGTTTGAAAAAGGACTTTAAATTTTGATATAACAAAAACATTGGTGTCAACGGCGACCAATTAATACTTGCTCTCAATGTCCTGGAAAAAAGGTAATGAAGATGGTAGAGTTTCGAGTGACATAGCATGCGCTGCCAAAACTATTTCTCAAATAGTGACGTCAGTCGTTGTGTTTATCTTTGATTGCCCACCACATCCGTGTGAAAATGCTTTTTTCAATAAGTGTGTTATCAATGAAAAACATACATTTTATTGATGTTCCCGCGTATTATAAACATAATGTGATAGCGTGCAGTGGTCATTTGTGAAATCACGTCGAAGAAATCCAACAAAAGTGATATTTTAGTGAAACATTTTCACTCCCCCACGGCCATAGAAACAAACGAACTTTCCTTATTTATATTACGAACTTTCCTGTTTATATTACTATGGCTCTCAGTATGTGTGTATGTGTTTGTGTGATGTGAGAAAATAGTCTTCAATTAAGCAGCGTTTCACTGAAAATGCTACTGCTTACGAAGACTGAAACTACGACTACTCTCTGGGTTTTTTCACCATATTAATAAGGGGAATAGGCCACAATACAATTGTCATTCGTTAAAAGACAAAAAGACAAGATTGCATGAGAAATTTGGCACAAACCATCATGAAAGCGTGAGTATTTTGAACATTGTTTTGTTTCCTCCATATACACTTCGTAAAGAACGCAAATAATTACGAAACCATATTTTGGTCGCCAATACAAATATACTTCACCTCGATATGTACCTCATTGACTTGCTCTATAGAGTAGAGGGAAAGCTTCTCTCAGTGTTTACGACCGCACCGTTCTCGTGTACATTTTGTCGTCGCAACAATCACTGCTCACTGCATTCTCTCTGGGCCTGATCACGAACGTCACTTCACGGTGAAAACGATATGAAGTGCCTACAAATTGCATACAATTCATTTCGTTTTCACCGTGAAGTTACGTTCGTGATCAGGCCCTCTGTTTATTTACACCGCGCTTTTGGACACGAATTTTTTTAGCGCCTTTATTTATAGTGAGAAAATGAAATTATTTCAACCAATCAAGTGTTAGCGATACTATGGCTATATTTAACCCTTTTACGGGAGGCGATCTGGCGTAGTGGTAACATCCATACCTCTCACGCTAAAGGTCACGAGTTCAATTCTCACTCCCGACATTCTTCCAAAAATGGAAGCAAAGTGACAACCCAGCCAAATGTGTTGAAAGTCACTAAAACACAGAAATAAAACAAAAAAAAATAACACTTTTACGGGTAGTAGCAAACCAGTGTTGCCACATTTAAGTCTATACCAAAGGAGTCAAAAATCTTTCTCCACTGTACTTTTACAAAAATCTGTACCATCGAAAATATTCGTTGTAGAGAAAAAACATAATTTATTAGCATTGAAAAATACTCATTTATCTACTACATATACTACATTTACATTTCCAAATCATTCGTGTGTTCGATGATGCTTATACATAGTTTTTTCAAATCTAGATTGCATACTATCATTTTTTTAAATTTCGAGCTGTCACCACGATGTTTGACCAAATCCTTTTAACTCAAAATAGTGTTCATCGTATCGTTGCTGAGTCGATTTCAAAGCTCATTTTTGTTCTATTTATATTGCCGAGGAGTGAAGCATAGTGGGAACGTTACGAACAAGGCATCGAAGCGCCGAAAAGGCGAGCGAACCGTCAATTCTTTTTAGGGATCCAATTTTTGTCCACCAACCCTGCACATGCTCGTTTCCTGAAATTGTGATTTCTTCAAGAAGTAATTTTATCTTTAGGCTACAGAATTAACTCTCCACATCTTGTACATTCCCGGTACATTCCCATTCCAGGATTCTACAATATCCTGGAAACGGTTCTAATACAACGTTAATGCTAGTCAAATTGGAAAAGTTTGTGGGATTTAACATTGCCGTAGACTTGAGCGTCGAATCATCAAAATAGAAACTTTTTCTCATTTGTTTGATTAGCTCCACGAAAAAATTGCAACAAATATCCTTTGAAATGATCTGCCTTTCGCCGTCCATTGTTCTGAAAATTTCTTCTGCTGCTATTCCAACCTTGAATTCTTGTAGGTTTTCAAATGATCTTCATATTTAATAGCATTGGACATTGAAACAACGCAAGATTTCTCGCAGATATTAGTGAGAATGATCAAGTAAAAATCTTTCAGCTTTTCATGTTCAGGGTTCTTCCGATTAAACGCTCACGCAATAAATTTTATTAACTTCTTCAAAAACAAACCGATTTTGACGTGGGACTACGTCTAACCGGAGTATATGGGGGGTAAAATGAAATCCTAAACACAGAACATGCAGAAAAAAATGAAAGATTCCGAACGCTCATAACTCGAACATTTCTTACTGGATCGGAAAGATTTTTGCATCAATTGATAGGGAATATTTCGTAACTAATCAAATATTATTTTTCATTAGATAAACAATTGAATAACTGTAAAATGTTAAGCGTTATCTAAACGCCCTAACTGCCTCATTTTGATTGGCCCGATCTACAGTTTCCCTAACACAGCCATCAAAACCAATCAGCCTTGGGGAAATCGGCATTGCGAATACATGAAAGTATGGGGACTTTTGTTCTCACCAAAATGCGTTCCCTAACACAGACTTCTAAACCAAGGAGCGTTGCAGAGATCGGCATTGCAAATACATGAAAGTCGGGGGTATTTTTGTTCCGACCGAAATGTGTTTCCCCAACACAGGCTTCTGAACCGAGGTGTGTGAGGGAATTGGCATAGCAAATTCATGCAAGTAGGGGACATTTTTGTTCCGACTGAAATTTGCCTAACACAGACTTCAAAACCAAGATGTCTGGGAAAATCGGCTCTGCAAATAAATGCAAATTTCGAGTACTTTTGTACTCGCTTGCCATTGTGTAAACTAAAATATGTTCCTTTAACACGGTCGACTAAACTTAGGAACCTGGGAAAATCGTACAGACACTAGAGACGAATGAACTTTTAAGTTTAAAGCCTCTGTAGTATAAAAAGTAGAAGTTGAAGTTGTTGATTCATTCAAGCCGGGGGTACTTCTGCACACGCATTTTTTTTGCACTCCGAAAAGTGTTTTCCTAACACGGATTACAAAGGCGGGTACGAACGCATATCATTTGATGATTAGGCAAAATGTTGTTAACCATTTGCTGCAATAACGCCTTTTGATTAAGCAATATGCGTTCGCCGTACATATCAAAATAGAGACTTAGTGTCAAAATTCTAGGTTCGTCAAATCATCAAATCAAGCAAATTCTAGGTTCGAGAAGTACGTACACTTGAGAGATGCAACGTAAAATAGAATAATCGTTTGATAATTCTTCCGTTCACATATTTTGTCCTCGCTCACTCGTAACGAAGAACATTATCTATCACAATGCATTAATTGACCTTACATAGCATTATACAATCTTTTTACTCACAAAGCAAATATATTGAATTCAATTGAATTCGGGGATTGTTTCATTCCATCAAAAATTTAATCAATACAAACAAATGATTGCTAAGCTAAGGTAGTCCCACGTCAACCTTGCGGTTATATTATAGATATAACCCACCCATTTTCATTTTCGAAAAACGAAAATAGAGCTTTTTTTAGGACATTTTCGATGTGACCACTCCTTTTTTCGATAACACGTTTTAAACGGTGAACAAAATTCTTCATGCGCAATTCTAACATTATGACTTCGATGCTGTTGAAAATCCGAGTTCCTCCAAATTTTGTGGCTTATTAACATAGCAACAGTCCTTCACGTACCCCCGAGGAAAAAATCGACGACGAGAAATGTTTAAATTCTTACCATAAGAGGACAATGTTTTATTAATTAATAATTAACAACTAAAATGACGCGACAAAAATTAAAACCGATTTTAAAATTCATGGTAAAAAAAAATAAAAATCGACTTTGTTATCCTGGAACCATTTTTTGACGGACTTGGCGTCTTGGACATTTTGTGAAAGCCCATCCGCTGTTTGCTGCATACTTCTCGTTTACATAATAAATACTTACCAAGATCTGAAAAACACAAAATACTACCGAGAAACGATCAATTTTCGTCAAAAGTCGATCGAAACAACACTCGGAACAGCCGAAAAGAGGAACTGGTTCTAAATCATGTCGCGTCATTACAGTAGTTAAGTATGCCTAAAACGCACTTTTTAATGAATGACTATTGTTTCAACTACAGATGTTATAACTTTTTTTCGAACAATGTAAATAATTTATTATAAATGGATTGAATCAATGGATTGTATTATTTTTCCTCAAAGTTTTGTAACTTTCTTTTTTTGGTCTTAATGTTTTGTCCTACACTGTATACATGATTCGATTATATCCAGTGAGTAGAAATCGTAGAATGTATAAAAACGAGTCCGATACAAGAAAACCAATGAATGTCGAGTTTTTCGAGAATATCTATCTGATTTTTGACTATTGAAAATAGAAATTGTAATTAATGGTTCCGGTTTATTTCAACAACTACAACTCTTACAACTCTTGCCACACGTACAGATTTATCTGGACTGGTACAGATTGTTTCGTTATTTTTGGTACAGTTTCTGTACGGTACAGAATACAGATTTTCGTCAAAAAGTACAGATTGATACAGATTTTTTTCCATTTGTGAAATTTCTTACATTTGAACACAGCAACATTGAGGTACATGACGACTTTTACCCGGCAGTATCGCTTGGTGCTGCTGATCTTAAAAGCATTTACAATGCAATGATTGATCAGTTTGTTCCATTTTTTTTTTTTATATTTCAAATATGGCTTATTTCAAGAAGAAATGTAACCTTTCAACGTTAAGATGAAGTTTAAGCGGCTATTACATGTACAGTGGGGTAAGCATCGTGGTTTTTGATGATTTTGCCTGAATTTTCACCAGGAATTGTTTATATCGATATTGCAGCGAAATTAACAAAGATAGCAGTTGGGCGGGGAACAAATGGTAGAGTGGTTTGAGAGCTTTAATTTGATTGATAGAAACAATCTAGATTAGTATAAATTTTTAGGAGAAAATTAACAATAACACATTAAAAATGATTAACTTTTAAGTTTTTCACTTCAAAAATGTTATTAAAATCCACTAATTTAGTTGTTCCACTACTATATCCTGTACTACATTTTCTCATCATTCAGAATCGTTTTCTGTAGCTTACTTTTTAATGTAGAGCCAGTTTGAGGCAACAGAGTCCGAGACAAAAAAAAAAGTTCTATAACTCTGTCATTGTTGAAATTCGAACATATGCGTAGGAGGATTTTTTTCATTAAATATGATCGTCTATCACTTCCTGAGAGAATCTGGATAAATTAATTTTTTTCATGTGAGAAAGGTGTTCTCTGACTTTAAGTGGATGAATAAAAAATCAAATTCTTCTTTTATTTAAAAAAAAAAACAAAAAATAATGCAAAAAAAAACAAATAAAAAAATTTTTTTTTTGACTCGATTATATACAGTGAAAAGAAATCAAAAACTGTGTATAATCGAGCCCGCTCTATTAGAAGCGTTTCCAGGATATTGTAGATGTGGAGAACTAATTCTGTAGCCTATAAAATTACTCCGTAAGGAAATCACAATTTCAGAAAACGAGCATGTACAGGGTTGGTGGACAAAAATAGAATCCCCAAAAAAATTGACGGCTCGCTCGCCTTTTCGGCGCTTCGATGCCTTGTTTGTAACGTTCTCACTATGCTTCACTCCTCGGCAATTGTCGAGCGATTTTTTCTGAATATAATCAGAACAAAAATAAGCTTTGAAATCGGCTCAGCAACGATACGATGAACGCAATTTTGAGATCAAAGGATTTGATCAAACATCGTGGTGGCAGCTCGAAAATTTTAAAAAATGATAGTATAAAATCTAAATTCAAAAAAAAACTATGTTTGAGCAACATCAGACACACGAATGACTTGCAAATGTAAATGTAGTATTTGTAGTAAATAAATGAGTATTTTGTTAATGCTAATAATTTATTTTTATCTCTACAACGAATATTTTCGATGGTACAGATTTTTGGAAAAAAGTACAGATGAGAATGATTGTTGACTCCTCTGGTACAGATTTAAATGTGGAAAAACTGCTCACAACCCTTTTGAAGTTCAGATAACAAACGAGCCACCATTTGGAGTATTGAATGAATTAAATTTATGGATTTCTGAACAGTTACAAAAACTTATCCAAAGGCAATTGTCTCCAAAGTCCTACGTCAAGTTTCCGTCCGTGTCTCTAGGCTCAGACTCTTCTACTTTCGCCACTTCGACTACTTCGTCAAGTATTTAGGTGCCATTCTGATAAAATATGATACCTACAAAATTCATGTCAAAGGATGAAATGTAGGAAATTGTTTAAATTTTTACAAAAAAATACCAAAAATTTGTTGGGAAAAAAATTCACTGAGAAAAAAGTTATTTAAAAAATTAAAATTCATTTTTCTGAAGAACGTATTTTTTTAAAATTCCCAAAAAAAAAACTATATATATATATATATATATATATATATATATATATATATATATATATATATATATATATATATATATATATATATATATATATATATATATATATATATATATATATATATATTTATATATATATATATATATATCTATATATATATATATATATATATATATATATATATATATATATATATATATATATATATATATATATATATATATATATATATGCATCGCCCTTACAATTTCCAATACATCGGAAGATGGGCACTTTTACAGGGAAAAAGTTTTTCGAACAACAACTTGTTCACATTTTCTTTGAAAAAAAATACAACTTATCCTAATTTTATTTAAAGTCAAGATAGCGATATAATGTATTCGACAAAGTTTTAGATCTTGTTAAAATATAAACTTTTGTCGAAGACATTAACTTTCCATCTTTTATAGTTTTTGGAATATAGGTCATGTTTATATGAAGACTCCTGAAAAAAATATTGTAATGCTCGTAACATTTTTGTGTGTAAAATCTCACGTTTGACTTGTTCTTGACATGTTTCTAAAATTATATCTATTTTTTTAGAATTTCAAAAGCATATGTTTTCGAGATAAATGAATTTTAATTTTTCAAATTTTTTTTTCAATGAAATTTTTTTCCAAAAAATTCATTGATGATTTTTTATGAAAACCAAAATAATTTCGTACATTCCTATCTTTGACTAAAATTTTGTAGGTCTGATATATTTTTTCGTTTTGTTTTTTTTTGAAATTTTGAGTTTTTTCAACATTTTTCGAAAAATCTTAATTTAAAAACTATGAGATCTACAAAAAGTTGGTCAGAGAATGAAATATAAGAAATTAAGGTTTTCATTAAAAATTATGAAAGAATTTTTAGGAAAAAAAATTTCATTAAAAAAAATATTTTTAAAATTCAAATTCATTTTTCTTGAAAACATATGCTTTAAAATTTTTGAAAAAAATAGATATAAATAGCCCTTAAGATTTCCAACAAGTTTTACATACATCGGACGATAAGCACATTTACATGGAAAAAGTTTTTCGAACAACTTTTTAATTTTTTTCTTCGAAAAAATACTATTAATGTTTAATTCGTAACATTTTTATGTATTAACTAGCTGACCCGATGAACTTCGTCCCGCGCAAAATAGATTTTTTTATTTGAATACTTTCAAACATCCACGTTTTCTTACTAAGTGAACGTTAATGAGTCCAATCACTGAACTCTTCATTGATTGATTATCCTTTGACTCTTTACAATTTCCTTTTACTATAAACTGTCTAGTACTTCTACAAAAATTCGTCCTTATAATATAAAATTATTTTCAGACACAATTCTCGTTCAAGATTCTTCAAGCATTTGAAAATAACACGTTTCTCCGTTGCATGGAATACATGTTTGATACAGAGAATATTACAAAATAAAGACAGCTCAAATCGAACCATTCCTTTCTAGGGTTTAGGGCACACCAACATATTTGGCCTTCCATTTTTTGTTTATATAGATAGAAGATATAGGAATGCGTTATTCCGTCTGAAAATCCTTTCCCACTTTCGAACAAAAATCAATTTCGTTAGCGCCAACATCAAATGGACTAACAACGCTTAGCTAATTGTAGAACATATGGGAATTCAATTTTCCGATTTTTCTCTCCGCTATATTGATCTACGGGGAGAGACGAATACAACGAAATGTAGATGTCTCAAATTGAACCATTCCTTCCTCGGGTTTTGCGCTTATCAACACATTTGGCCTTCCATTTTTATTTCTAGATATAAGATATGGAAATGCGTTATATCGTCTGAAAATCCATTTCCACTTACGAACAAAGATCAATTTCGATAGCGCAAATATCGAATGGACTAACAACGTTTATTATGATGTAATTTTCGAAAATGTGGGAATTCGATTTTTCCTTCACAATTTTCCGAAAATTTTCCGGGTTTTCTCTCCACTATATTGATCTACGGGAAGAGACGAATACAACAAAATACAGGAGGCTAAAATCGGTGTTCCGTCTTCAACGAAAGTATTAGATTCGTGTTTCCAGCCACACCCCTTAGAGCCCACGAATATTCAGAGTGCGACACGCACACATTCACGATATTTCAATTCAACGACAAACGACAACCGAAGCCGAATAAACCGAAGCAGAAGAAAGAGCAACAACAACAACAGCAGCAACATCAACGCAGTAGAATAATCCCGACGAGAAGTAATCTTTTCACTGGTTAGCCGAACAGCCAGTTGCAGCTCATGAGATCAAATCCGAACGCGAAGAGAACACGTCGAAACGTGAAAGTGTATCCGACAACCCGATAAAAAAGAAAAATATAGACAAATTTTATTCTTCAGAAATTGAGGTTAAACCTGTTGATTTTTGCAAGCAACGCATTTGTCCGGCGTGTTGGTTAACCGCCCGAACAATCGGACCATCCCTTCTTCGGATTTTCCGCTTACCAACAGATTTTGCCTTACAATTTTATTTATATAGATTTTCGCAATTTACATGCTCTGCTAACTTTTCTCTATTTAGAAACATGTCAAGAACATGTCAAGAGTGAGAATTTGCATACAAAAATGCTACGAGCAAAACATCATTTTATTCAGGAGTCTTCATACAAAAATGACATGACTTATATTCGAAAAACTATAAAAGAAAGAAAGTTAATGTCTTCGACAAAAGTTTATATCTTAATAAGATCTAAAACTTTAAACTTTAAACAAAATTAAGATAAGTTATATTTTTTTCAAATAAAACATGAAAAAGTTGCTGTTCGAAAAACTTGTTTCCTTTAAAAGTGCCCATCTTCCGATGTATGGACAACTTGTTGGAAATTGTAAGGGCTATTCATGTATATATATTTTTAAGAATTTAAAAAAAAAAAGTTTTTGAGAAAAATGAATTTTATATTTGAAAATAACTTTTTTTTTCAGTTAGTCAATGTGTTGAATGCTCTTCAAAACTATGCAGCTTGTAAAAGCAAAATTGTAAAATATGCTACATGTTCAAAAACATGATCAGAACAAGAGAACATGTCAGAACAAGAGAAGCGAATTACACAGTTTTGTCGGGGGCTAAATTAATTGTTAGAATAATTTGAGGATAAATTTCCGTGTCAGAATGTAGGATACTGATTGCCGCTTATCTAGGTTTCTGATGAAAAACGAATGAAGAACCATCTACGACATTGGAATATCGAGAGAAAAAAATACACACGCTTCACAGTAGATAGCCAAACACAACTCGTCTGGAGTCTAGAAAAAAATCCAGTAACATATTCTGTGTCAATCGATGAAAGCATTCTACATTAAAGCAACACACCCAACGATGAGCACTAACCTCACATAAACCCTCTTCAACAAAAACGAAACATCATGGGAAGTACCCGTCCACTATCCCCCTCTCATCTGTCCGGGAAATTATCTCCTAAAGCACAGAGCGAAACAGCCTACGAGAGCATCGAGCGTGACGAACTGAAACCAGTTTCGCTATAAAAACCGAAAAGATGCAACAGACAAACGCTGTGCGACAAACCACGCCCCCCAGCCAGCACACTTCAACGGCCGTGCTATAAAATTTACCCAACCAATCACGTGCCGCCGTGGGACAATTGCTATTGTAACGAGCTGAAAAATGGCGACAAATGTTTCGGTTCCCTTTCAGCACCACCGCTGGAAGAGGGAATGAAGAGAGAGAGAGAGAGAGAGAGAGAGAGAGAGAGAGAGAGAGAGTGAAACAAGATGGTGTGGGGAGAAAAGGATTTTTATGCGATTCCCAGCTGCGCTCGCACAGAGGTAAATGATACTTTGCACATCCTAATCAGACCAGCTTGGGAACGAGAAGGCAGCTGTCGGCAGTCGGCAGAAAGACCAGGTGTAATGTGTTTTAAAAAGGTGAAATATGTTATCGATTGAGAAGACAGTTTCAATGCCAATCTTTTTTTTTCTTTGCTTCAAACGTATATTTTAGGACGAAGAAAATGTGGACCCCGTTGTGGTAGCGAACGGTGAAAATGGCTGGGGTGAGCAAACATCGTTAGCGTAAGCCAGAGTGTGGTCTACGAAATTGAGTGGATAAATTTCAGGAAAAAATGAGTTTGTTGAGTGCGTTGATATGCAAATGGGTATTTTTTTGGGCTATGAAATTTAAGCTGAAAGTTCTGCAGTTACGCCGAACTTTCCAATTAGATAATGTAGCGCGTTTGCATATAAGTTATGCTCAATACAATATATACAACATATACAAATCCGTGTCCCTTCTGCCGGATTAATTGCATCTCACTTTGAGTTTTCGTTTGAAAACACTGTCAAAGAGTTTCGTGCGTTAAAATGTGTTGACAATGCGAGAAAGAAAAAAACAGTGGTCCAATTAATTCCGTCCCTGGAGCTGTCATACGTAAAGTCACGTGTACCCCCGTCTGATTGAGCGCGCCCAGAACCAGAGCTACCTGTGAAGCGTATTGTAAGAGAGCAAGAAGGAAAGCGTCGTTCGGGTTCATTAAAAACTCACCACCGTACGCAAACCCGACACGTGCCACCGTTTCAGCAGGGAAGTGCGCGCGATTGAGCGATGGAAAACGGAGTCGAACTCACCGGGTAGAAGCAGTTTATAATGGGTAATGAATGGTGTAAGAGACTTTCATTCCAGGATAATTGACTTCTGTCAGCAGGTTGCCAGTGTGATGCGTTTCAACACTATTTCTTTTGTTTTTTTTGTTGTCGCTGCAGTTTTTAAAACGTTTCCTCTATTGAAGTCCTCGTAGGGAAATAGTTTTTGGCTAATCAAAACACTTGAGCTGAAGCGTGCTTGAATTGTTTGTTTGCCAGAGTTAGGCAGGCCGATGGGAAGATGATTTAAATAAATACTGAAATTACGCCGTAATCTCTAGCAAAAACAAAGACCGTCTGTCTCTGGTGATCCCTGGTATGTTTTGATAAGGGCAACTTGAAACTGTGTTCGAGCACGAGAGAAGGGTGTTAACCGATTTGTTTTCCAGGCGCTTGAAAACAGATAGAAGTAGGGTGCGATTTAAGGGAAAGTTCTCACGAATGTTCTCTTTAAATTGTGGACATTTTTGAAATTCTGTTTTGTGGACAAGTTTTGAAATTGCAATAGAACGGTTATTTATTTCTTTATTTAACTTTTTTGAGGTAGCATTTTATCATCTCTTTATTTTCAGCTGTCCCGGGCTTCTCAATCTTTCTGCTAATACTTTTCCCAACTAACAATTCTTCATTAGTGTGGCGTTTGTTCAGCTCTGTGCCTCAAAACGTCTGAAGGTCATCAAAAACTCTATTCAAACCCTGTGTGCGCAAATTAGGAGAAATTATTAAGCTATCGCTAATATTATTCGTTGTATTGTTTACCAATTCCAAGGTGTGATGAAATCATTTATTCGACCATATTCTGATTTGTTTATCTCTACTTGGACTGCGATATCAAAGATTATTTCTGATTGTGTCACATTTACCCGAGAGACAGTTACCCGAACACAACGCTTTCCCGAATTCAACATTTACCCAAATGCGACAAATACCCGAATGCGACACATACCCGAATGCGACACATACCCGAATACGACATTTACCCGAATGCAATGTTCACCAGAATAAAAAAAGAAAAAGAAAATCGACAAATTAGGTCATGAGTTTTGTCTAATCTTTTGATAATACAGGTCGGACTCGATTAAAGGGTGTGTCACATCAAATTGCATCACGGAAAAAACGCTGTAGAAATTTAATTTTTAGGAATTATATCTTCAGCTTTCGCTTATAATCAGATAAGAGTGTATAGATCACGTTGGCCATGCTTCACTGTCAATTTTTCGTAAATTTGGAAAAATGTCGTCGAACGAAAAAGAGCATCGTGAATTAATCCTGCGCACTCATTTCGAGAATCCGGAGTTGTCACATCGGGACATCGGTAAGATGCTGGGAATCGTCCAATCCACGGTCAGCAGAGTACTAAAACGATACTTCGAGAACCTAACCATCGACCGGAAGGTGAAGAACGGCAAAAATGGATACTCCGTCAGTGAAAAAGATCACAAGCGCGTAGTTAAGCAGTTTAGACTTGATCCGAGAAGTTCGGTCCGGGATGTCGCCAATAAGCTGAATTTGTCAAGTTCATTCGTCCAGCGGACCAAGCAGCGGGAGGGCCTGCGTACATACAAGGTTCAGAAGGCTCCTAAACGCGACGAAAGGCAAAACATGGTGGGGAAGACGCGAGCCCGGAAGCTGTACACCGAAATGCTGACGAAGCCGCATTGCCTGGTAATGGACGACGAAACCTACTTCAAAGCGGACTTTCATCAGGTGCCGGGGCTGTTGTTCTTCTCCGCAGAGGACAAATTCAGCGTTCCGGAGGAGATTCGCAAGTAGAAACTATCCAAGTTTGCCAAAAAGTACATGGTGTGGCAAGCGATCTGCGGAAAGCGGTGCGCCCCCTTCGTGATGACCGGCACGGTAAACGGGCAGGTTTGCCTTAAGGAGTGCCTACAGAAGCGCTTACTACCACTATTGAAGCAGCACGAGGGCCCGACCATCTTCTGGCCGGATCTCGCTTCGTGCCACTATTCATAGGACGTGTTGGAGTGGTACGAAGCCAACGGGGTCACCTTCGTGCCAAAGGAAATGAACCCGCCCAACGCGCCGGAGCTTCGCCCAATAGAGAAATATTGGGCGATTATGAAGCGGGCCCTCCGGAAGAACCCAAAAGTTGTCAAATCGGAGGCGGACTTCAAGAGAAAATGGATTTCTGTTCAAAAAAAAAGTACAACCTGACGTTATACGAAACCTTATGGACGGGGTAAAGAAGAAGGTGCGAGCATACGGGCTTGGGCTCGAAGTATGAATAAAAAGAAAATGCCTAAAGTTGTTTAATAGTTTTTATTTTACTGTCTAAAATTTTCAAAAGGATCGGTCTACTGGGCGAATTTCTACAGCGTTTTTTCCGTGATGCAATTTGATGTGACACACCCTTTATTTATTTCTTTATTTCGTCAAACTATAGTAGACAACAAATTACATACATTACATTACAACTACAATATACTTAATGAATAATTTATAGCTATATTTATGAAAATCAATTATAAGAGGTATCATGTCTTTAGTATAAATAATAAATTACGAACTGCAACGCAGCAAACATATATGACAAAACTGTAATTCACGAATACAATGATCTTTCAGTCAATGACTTTTTCAATAATTTCTTCGTCATTGTCACATCAATTACATTACTGTACTTATTGTACGTTCTCATCATTCTATTAAGGGGACCATTCATAGCATATAAAGTTCGAAATGAAGTTGGTTTGAACAAATTCCGTGCTCGCAAGGCTCGGTTGGTGCATAAAAATTTAGATTTTCAAGTAAGTTTTCAGAGCTAATCCTGTGTGAAACTAAGTCAATTAAACATGAAATTGTGGCATTTTCTCTGCGTTTCTCAAGTGTTTCAATATTTATTAACATACAACGAGCTTCATATGGGGGAAGGGGAGATGTTGCCCAGCCTAGCTTTCTCAGGGCAAACAAACATACATTTAAAAATTGTTTTTGTACTGTTCTATTCGATTGGAGTGCAGTTCTTGATAGGGTATCCATACAACACTGCAATATTCTAAAATAGATCTTACAAAACTTATATACAATGTTTTTATTGTGTATGGATCACTGAAATTGTAACTAAATCTTTTTATGAAACCGAGCATACTATTTGCTTTATTGATCATTGTATTGTAATGTTCGCCAAAAGTGAGTTTCGAATCAAGAATTATACCTAAATCTCTAATTTTGACGCATCTCTCTACAGTTTCAAATCCTAGAGAACATTT
Source organism: Toxorhynchites rutilus septentrionalis (assembly GCF_029784135.1). Classification (NCBI taxonomy): domain Eukaryota; kingdom Metazoa; phylum Arthropoda; class Insecta; order Diptera; family Culicidae; genus Toxorhynchites; species Toxorhynchites rutilus. The sequence continues at coordinate 129,165,124 of NC_073744.1, read as the reverse complement.
GAAGTCATAAGTTTCATGTTTTCGAGTATACGATATAATATTACATTTTTTCACATTAATATCTAAAAGACTTTTCACGCACCATTCGAAGAAAACATCTACTTGTTGGAAAATCACAAGGTCACTACATTTGGTTACTTCCATGTACAATTTCATATCATCAGCATATATTAGAATGTTGAGGTTAGTTAATACTAGTGACACATCATTTACGAATAGGATGAAAAGTAAAGGGCCTAAGTGAGAACCTTGTGGAACTCCGGATGTGACATTCACTGGATTAGAGATTTTTCCTCTAAAGCGAACAAACTGTGTTCTATTGCTGAGGTAAGATTCTACCCACTTCAATAAAGTTCCAATTACTCCCATACGTTGGAGCTTGAAAATAAGCATTGGAATAACTACTCTGTCGAAAGCCTTGCTGAAGTCTGTATAAAAAGTCTCGACAACGTTGCCTCTATCCATTACCGCAAGAGAATAGAATACAAATTCTAACAGATTTGTGGCAGTGGATCTTCCTTTATAAAAACCATGTTGATTCGGTGAAATATAATGTTTTAACTGATTGAACATTTTAGTATTGACAATAGATTCAAATAATTTGGGAATACAAGATAATATGGCGATGCCACGATAGTCATTTATGTCAGAACGGTTACCCGATTTGAATATGGGTAGTAGGAATGATTTTTTCCAGACAGAAGGAAATATTGCCAATTTTAGCGATAAATTGAAAAGCAAGGACAAAGGATGAACGAAAGCCGATGCCAACTTTTTCAACAACTTTGGAGAGGTACCATCCGACCCGGGACCTTTAGATGAATCTAGACCCTCCAGCGTGATAAGAAGTTCATTAGCGGTAATATTATTAATTGAGACCGAGTTTGCACACTCGGGTAAAAATGAAAAATAATCGTAATCTCGAACCCCGTTATTTGTTGTGTAGTTACCTTGGAAAAAACGGGCGAATTGATTACTAATATCACTATCATTTGATCCAACGTATTCTCCAAATTTCATACTTGATGGAAAATTATTAGATTTCATCTTATCGCTGGCAAAATTAAAAAAATTAGGATCGGATTTAATTAATATACCTTTCATATTCTAGTGATATTTTCGCATCAAGGTTTTTACAAATATCTTTGTATATGATTAAATTATCCAAAGTTTCGCTGGCTTTGTATCTTTTATGAGCTTTTTGTTTTTTTGTTTTTGAGATTTTTAATATCACGAGTGAACCATACTGGTGTTTTTGAATTTGTGTTAAGTTTTTTCTTTCTTGTTGGAACATGTTCGCTTATGATTCTATACAGATTATCATCAAAAATTTCAACAGCTTTGTGTATGTTCCTTTCATCTTTAAGTAGAAATAACCAATTTATATCACTAAGCTTACAATTAATTTGCTCGTAGTCTGCCTTTTTGAAATCAAAATTTATCTCAAAATCGCAATCGGTGGGGCGTGTACTTGTGCTATCGATAAATAAAGAGTATTCTATAGCGGTGTGGAATTTTTCATTTTTCCAAAGAGGACATTCAGCTTTCGAAACATGGAAATCTTCTGTGCAATTAGTAAACAACAAGTCTAGGAAGCAATTTAGTTCATTTGAAATAGGATTGATTTGACAAAGACCTAGTTGGATTATCCGGAATATTGATTTTTTTTTTCACTCCGGATAATCGAGTCAAAACAATTTTTTTCTTTATTTGTTTTTTTTGCATGTATTTTTCGTTTTTTGAAAATAAAAGAGGAATTTGATTTTTGATCCATTCCCTTAAAGTCAGAAAACACCTCTCACATGAAAAAAATTAATTTATCCAGATTCTCTCAGGAGGTGATAGACGATCATATTTGATGAAAAAAATCCTCCTACGCATATGTTCGAATTTCAACAATGACAGAGTTACAGAACTTTTTTTTGTTTCGGACTCTGTTGCTTCAAACTGGCTCTGCATGAAAAAGTACGCTACGGAAGACGATTCCGATGCTTTCATTTGAAAGATGAGAAAATTTAGTACTGGATATATTAGTGGAACAACTAAATTAGTTAATTTTAATAACATTTTGGAAGTGAAATACTTAAAAGTTAATAATTTTTAATGTGTTATTATTATTTTCATTCGAAAAAATATTTTAAACTAGATTGTTTCTATCAATTAAAATGAAGTTCTTTAACCGCTCCACAATTAGTTCTTTGACGTTAGAGATGAACCAGCCTTTGACTGAAAATCTCTTTAATAAAGAAAGGAAAAAAAAAGTTCTTTGACGCACAACTTCTATCTTTCTTAATTTGGCTGCAATATCAATATAAATAATTCCTGGTGAAAATTCAAGCAAAATCTTCAAAAATAACGATTTTTACCCCACTGTACATGTAATAGCCACTTAAACTTCACCTTAACGTTGAAAGGTTACATTTCTTCATGAAATAAGCCATATTTGAAATATAAAAAAAAAATATTTTTTTCCAAACTGAATATAATCGAGTCCAAAATTGTATATAATCAAATCACATATAATCGAGTCTGTATATAATCGAGTCCGACCTGTACTGTATTCTATTAGTTAAATCATTTCATTTTATTCCAATATTGAGAGGATTGCAAAAAATACATAGTCGAGCATTTTGTGGCGGCGACCTTTTCGAATTTATGTTGTTCATAGTGTAGTGTATTCTCCAAATCAAGCCACTCAGCCATTTTTTTGCGGCGGCCAAATTGAATTTTTCAAGATCCTGGAATATGCAGATTTATAATGACAGTAAAATTAAATGTATGTTCCAAATTTCAGATCAATCATTCAACAGGAACGGGATCAATTTTCTATTATGTGGGACAACCTAACAAACATTCAAACATACATAGAAACAGGTCAAGCTGAATGAAACCTATATACCTATACAGGTAAACTTCGATATAACGTACATTTCACTTTCAAAATTGTACGTTGTATCGAATTGTACGTTATATCGAAGCATAATAAAGTACTCACAAACGTAGTCTATAATACATAATTGTGTTGCTGTTTTAGTAAATTTTATGAACAACTTCAATCAGAAGACGAAGCCAGCCTGTCTCATGATGTTTCCCTTCGTACTGTTGATTATAGCTTGATTCATTTAGAATCAGGAATCACAAAACCAGCTGTATTTCGGGATTGATTGAAGGTACAAAACTTGTTTTAGCATCACAATACAGATAATTCATTGTTCTATCAGAAAAAAAAAATATTGAAGAAAAATGTCCTTTACACTTTGGATATGTGTACGTTATATCGAGGTAAAATGTACGTTATATCGAGTGACGTTATATCGAGGGTACGTTATAACGAGGGTACGTTATATCAAAGTTTCCCTGTATACCTATATTGATGGGGTTCTGAGAAAATATGTAATCCACCATTTTGTAGTGGCCGCCATCTTAGATTTGCATTTTTCATAAATAACTGTATTCTACTAGTCAAGCCCTTTCATTTAATACCCATATTGATGGGGTTGTGAAAAAAATATATATGGCGCCATCTTGCGGCGGCGCCCTTTTTGGATATGAATTTTTCATAAATATATTTTACTAGTTAAGCCCTTTCATTTGATATTTGGGGTTGTGAAAAAAATATATGCGGCGGCGCCCTTTTTGGATTTGAATTTTTCATAAATAACTGTGTTCTACTAGTCAAGCCCTTTCATTTGATACCCATATTAGCTATTCAATATAGAATTATTATACACATTATTCAAAATTTCCGAAAATCAAAAATGAGGGGCTTAGAATTAAAAATTTGATCGATTTCTCTACATCGAATCTCTCTTTTTTGGTCATAACTTAGCTGCAAATACATTCCCAGCTGTACTTGAAAATGTGGCAGATAAGTCAGAACCTCATCTATCGGATTGTATAGCAAACTTAAGTTGGGACGTTTTTGCAGTTGAGTTATTAACTAAATAAAAAGTTGATGAAGAGAAATCGATCAAGTCACTTACACCCCTTGAATTCTGAGCCCCTCAAATAAAATACTCCGGATAATCGAGTCCGACCTGTAGTACTACGTTTTCATTAGGGGGGATAAATCAGAAAACAGGAAAGTTTTTATGAAATAAAGTTCACGCTAATAACTAACTTTGCTGCGAACGGATTCTGATATTGCATATTTGCATTGCATATTTTCGATTCTCTAAGATTCGTTACTTTGTATTACAATCCCATAGTATCTAAATAGTTTAAATTGTTGAAAATTGTTGGGAATGCTTCCATCCCATTTTCCCTTACATTTGTTCTGTCCATTTGAGTTCTTCTCTAACCGTTCTGTCAATAACGGGCAACTTATGTAGCCGCGAAAATAGAAACAACGAAGTGGATAATGCAAAGAGAATACTCGCGACGTAAAATCCACACTGGCACAGTAAGTACACTGAAAATGAAATTTCCTTGCATTTCTTGGATTTAACCTTTTCGCTACAAGCGTCGTCTTTAGGCGACATCCGCGTGATGAGCTGTGTGTACGAGCGTCGTCTACAGACGACATCAGGGTGACACTGCACATCGATCACACCAGCGCGATATGGCTACTTTTCGGCGCAGTGCTCCGTTCAGCGGTAGCGCTCCGGCGGAGCACACTTCCGTAGTGAAAGGGTTAAGGACAATCACACACGAAGATCGATAGCTCTAAGGAAAACATATATTTGGAACACGTAATCAAAGTCTAACCGAGCCCGGCACATTATGCTGTCTTCCTCGGGCCCGAAGGGAGTTTTCTAAATTCGATCTAGCGACAAGATACCCTCGCACGACCAAACAACGTGCTCGATGTCATGATAACCTTGGCCACAAACGCAAAGATTGTTGCTAGCAAGAATGAAACGAAAGAGTAGCGCATCTAACGAACAGTGATTGGACATAAGTCGGGAGAAGATGCGAATAAAGTCCCGACTCAAGTCCAGACTTTTGAACCATGGTTTGAGACTAACCTTAGGGATAACCGAATGAAGCCACCGCACAAATTCATCTTCGTTCATTTGCGTTGCCAGTTAGTGATGGTATTTTTACGGACTTAAAAATAAAATTGATTGTAGCCGATTTGAAGCTGAATCACACCTACCTTTGCTAATGAACTAGCTTTCTCATTACCTGGAATTGAGCAATGTGAAGAGACCCAGACAAAGGTAATGACATAACAGCGTCTGGATGAAGTACTCAAATTTTCTCGTATTTTTTCAATTAGGAACGGCGAGCGAATATAATTGAAAAATATTCAATAAATTGATAAAAATAATAAATTGAAATGATCTTCAAGTGGGAATACGCGTACCAAAACCTCGAGACCCATGGTGTGCGTACATCTCAACGCAATACGGAAACAAATATACTGAATTCGCTCGCGTTTAATGAGGCGTGTTTTGGAAGCTGATTAAAAACAGAAAACAGTTGTTCGATACAACATTATAAGATCTTCTGGATGGACTCCCCACCAGGTACCGGTAATTGTACGAAGAAAGTTTATTCTTTGTTGGTATTTTTTTTCTGGTACTCAATATGGTCTCTCCAAGTACATTTAGAGTCGAACTAGACACCAAAATATTTTGATGACATAGCATGAGGGGTCAGTTTACCCAAAAGTTGAAGCTTTGGTTTTGCTGGACTATGCTCCATAGAAAAGACGACCATCTCTGTTTCCGTGGAGAACTCAATACCTAGCCCAATGGGCCAGGTTGAAAAATTGTTCAAAGTATCTTTTAAGGGTCCTTGCAGGTCGGATTCTTTTGATCCTATGACAGATACCACTCCATCATATGCAAGTTGTCTTAGGCTGCAATTTTGCATAAGGCAATTGTCAATGTCGCTTACGTAAAAGTTGTAAAAAAGGAGGCTTAAACATGAGCCCTGAGGGAGGCCCATGTAATAGATCCGATTTACTGTCGAATCTCCGTGGGAAAAATTCAAATTTCTCTCACAAAGCAAGTTATACGACATATTCTTCAATAGAGGCAGCAGACTCCGAGAGTGTAATTTGTCTGACAGAACCTCTATTGAAACTGAATCAAAGGCCCCCTTTATGTCCAAGAATACTGAAGCCATGTTTTTTGAATTTCTGAAGAAAGCAACGCAAGACAATCATTCGGCCCCTTGCCCATGCGGAACCCATATTGTGTATCTGAGAGTAAGCCATTCGTTTCAACCCATCAACCAAGGCGAAACAAGAATATTTTTTCCAACAATTTCCGTATAAAAGACAGCATTGTTATTGGACGGTATGAATTGAAGTCGGACGCGGGTTTTTGAAGAGCTATAACTCATACTTGTCTCCAATCATCCGGAACAATATTGTTTAGGAGCAACACGAATTCCCCTAGATACGGTCCTGGGCCATCAATAATGTAATCGAGAAGGTCGTCTGCTGGATGAAACGTGTAAAAATATAATAGAAAACGTGTAAATAGAAAAAGTGTAACCTGGAATAAAATTGTATAAATTATGTAATATTGTGAACTGGATTGCACTGTTATGGATTTTGTGTGAAAGGAAATGTGTTTTCTGCGTTGTTTGTTTGCCGTCGATATTTTATGTGGATGTATTTGATGTGGCCGACGGCAAAATCCTTGGTGTTTTGTGTGGGGGAAAAGGAGTTTTCCCTTCGATGTTGGGGGCCTGGAACGGATCTATCGGAGATTTAGTATTTTGACGGCCAGGCTCCCCAACATAATGGTCCTTCGAACCGGATTATGGATAAGCAACTCTTGACGAAATTTGGATACTTGGAATGGCAATAATGACGAACATTGGATGGATTGACGATTATTGGCAGATGAGCTGAATTATGAATTGGCGAATAAGGTAGGATTTCAACTGCGCGCTATTGTGATCGCTTCTCCTATTATGGATCGCCATCGGATATGGTGACAATAGGAGATCAAAGGGCACACAATAGCATATCGCTCGGATAGCATCAGCGCAGTTTGATTATGCTACGCGCTTTTGGGTTCGCGACTTCTATGTCGGCTCATCATAGGATTGATGACGATAGAAGATCGTGGTTTTATTCGGCGATTCTTCAACGCCATAGAACTGCAAGGATGTTCGCTCGGCATGGAAAGAGGAATCGCCATTGGAAGCGCGCAGTTCAATAGCGGGTCGCCATCACACTTGCTATTGTGGTTCGAAAAGCAGAACACGGATTGTTCTGCATAGATTCGCCATCATAATACATACATTCAACATAAGAACAGAGGTTCGCCATCGAGTAAAGGAATAAATAGGGTTTTTTTTCGCCGAACAATTATTGAGACAACACTTCAATAGATAAATTGGATACAATTCGTCATCATTTGTAGTTCGAATAGGACGTTCGAACTGGAATAAGGAGATTAAATCCGACCGTCGAACAGTGCAGACGCACTTCTCTGGTGTGGAATAATATTCATCAACGTTTGAGGAGATTCAACTGGACATTAGGAGGATACAATACGACATTTTTAAATTTGGAGAATCGATCGGATCAGCTGTGCAGTTTCGTTTAGTGTCAACTGGAGCTGGAGGCAACGTTTGGTCATCGTGTTTTTTCAACATTTCGACCTGCGCCACATTTTGGAATTGGAGTGAAGCGAATTTGGAAGCAACAATTGGAGGTTCACCACGGATCTGGACACCAACTGGGGATCGGCATTTATTTTCAAAGGTAATGGTACATGTTGGTGTATATCTAGCCGAAGCTATAAATATACGTTACTAACGCACATATTTCGACGATATTCTCTGGATTTTGTGTGCCTGGAGTGACCTGCTGGACCTGGTGGAGCATACGACGTTTGTCTGCTATAATTGGAGCGTTCTTTCTGGGTAACCAATCGTCAGCGGACCGGACAGAGGCGTGAAGAGGAAGCAGCATAAATTTATCTGTGAGGTGAGTGAATTACTGCACGTATGTGTCAGCCGAAGCTCCACAGATATTCACCCTCCTAATAAATTTATACATATCCTCTTCAATTTAATACCACACAAATCGTATACATTGAGTGAAATCCGTATGTATTAAATGTGCTATACAATATAATAATTTTGGAGAGACAATGATCATTGCTAAGACATCAACGGCCATTTTGTGGGGCTGACCATTTGGTATATCAAGCGATTTCTGGGAGCACTCTAATCCAGAATCGCTTTCTGGGACTAATTCTGCGTGTTGGCGGATATTTTGGTTCAACTGTTTATTTCTATAGGTAAGAAATAATAGTATATGATCCGCCGAAGCTAGGAATACACGATATTACACCTGGTATTCTTCTACTCATTCCTCCTACACTCGATTCGGACATTGTATTTCGGATAATCAATGCAATGGAGCAACATTATACGGAGCTTCTTTGGAACAAATTTTATTGGGAAGTTTTGGAATTGAAAATCATCGTGACAACTTTGGATATTCTGGACTAAGCGATTCTACGGGTTAATTGGGACAGTTTCATCAGAGACTGTTTGGATATGTTTCATTTCTATTGGGATCGTGATTAATCGACATTGGACACGATTTGGAAGGCAATTTCTTGTATTTCGGCTCAACTGTATATTTCTCCAGGTGAGATTTACAGTATATTGTCCACCGAAGCTTGGAAAATTTGGTTATTACACGCTGGTTCTTTCCTCCTCTTCTCTCATTCGACTATTTGGAGTATTTGACTGGACAAGTGGCAGTATTCTTATACAATTCAAATTTGGGAACCAAAGACTAGTTCGTCAGGTAATTTAAACAGTATATGCCTGGCGAAGCTAGGCTTTATCTAAAGATACTACACCGTCATTTCTTTTCGTTGCTGTTTTTTGAGACGCCATGCCTGCTGCAGCTGGATCCAACATTTCGAGACCTCAGTCTCTCAGGCTGTTGAAAGCTAAGCTGAAGGACACCCAGTCATCTATCAATGACATCCAGCGCTTTGCTCAGACCTTCCGCGGAGACACCAGCATTTCTCAGGTGGAAGTTCGACTGGAGAAGTTAGACAACCTGTGGGAAAGGTTCATTGACATACGGGTGGAAAAAACAACACACGACGATTACGAAGAGTCGGATGATAGTCTTGATAGGGAAAGGGAGGAATTCAGTGATAAATATTACGAACTGAAATCATTTCTTCTGGACAAATTGAGGGAGAGAGATACCAGAAACACACTCGAACAATCTGGTAGGAACACTGGTCTGTCGATTTCTAGTACTTCAGAACATGTTCGGCTACCCCAAATTAATCTTCAAACGTTTGGCGGGGACATCGATGAGTGGCTAAGTTTCAAGGATTTGTTCACGTCACTCATCCACTCAAAGGCAGATCTTCCAGATGTTGAGAAGCTGCATTATTTGAAGGGATGTCTTCAGGGGGAACCGAAGGGTTTGATCGATTCGCTGCTGATAACAACAGGAAATTATCAGATTGCGTGGGAGATCTTGCTGAAAAGGTATAACAACAGCAAGCAGCTTAAGAAACGACAGATTCAGGCCTTGTTCAGTTTACCGACAATGACAAGCTTCGGGAGAACTGCACAAACTTTTGGAAGGTTTAGTAAGGACGATTAAAACTCTGGACCAAATCGTCAATCCCGCTGACTATAAAGACCTCCTTCTAATACACATGGTCACAACACGTCTTGATTCGGTAACCCAGAGAGGCTGGGAGGAGTTTTCAGCGACTCAGGAGCAAGATACTCTTCAAGATTTACTCGATTTTCTTCAGCGGCGGTTACAAGTACTGGATTCTTTGCCAACAAAGGCAGCTAAGGAGACAGTTCAACACCAGCAACAATCTCAAACCAGGTCAAAACCTTCAATAGCTCGGAGCAGCTACAATGCGGTACAAATTTCTGGGGTCCGATGTGTAATTTGTGCAGCAGAGCATATCCTCTACCAATGTGTGGTTTTTCAACGGATGTCGGTATCGGAAAGAGAGAAGATTTTGCACACCAACAATCTTTGTCGCAATTGTCTCAAGCCTCATCATCGAGCAAGGATTTGTCCGTCGAAGTATTCGTGTCGGAATTGTAAAGGTCGTCACCACACCTTAGTCTGCTTCAAAGAGGGAAAGGGTCTTCAGCCACGGGTCGAAGTATCACCCAGAAGTACCAAACAAAATAATTTGGAAGGAAAACGAGGTCCATCTACACGTACGTCATCGCAAGTGGTTAACTTAGCGGCCAATGAGGTGGCCCAGGTTGGAAGGAATAGGCCATACTCGACGCAGGTTCTTTTGGCAACTGCCGTGGTGGTGGTTGAAGACGACGACGGTAATCGGTTTTCAGCCCGTGCGCTCTTAGATTCTGGATCGGAAAGCAACTTTCTTTCAGAGCGATTGAGCAAGAGGTTGAAGGTGGATCGGGATAGAGTGGACTTTCCCGTTCAAGGAATCGATACAATATTAACGACGGTCAAGCAAAGGGTTAAAGCAACGATTTGTTCACGAGCGAAAGGTTTCTCGCGAAAAATGGGTTTTTTGGTACTTCCGACGTTGACAGCAAAGCTTCCAACAACCGCGATCAACACTTCTGGATGGTCGATTCCAGAGAATATTCAACTCGCTGATCCGTTATTCGCCGAATCATTCGCAATCGACATAATAATTGGAATGGAATCCTTTTTCGATCTTTTCGAATCTGGTCGAAAGATGACTCCAGGAGAAGGCAAACCAACACTCCACGAATCGGTATTTGGTTGGGTGGTATGCGGAGGTATGGCGAACCCAAATATGGACAAAAGGAGGACCTGCAGCGTAGCAACACAGTATACATCTACAATTAAAAGGAGTTCGGATTGGAAATGGCATGGAAAAGAGGCAACAAACGAATACGTGAGCTATGAACTGGGAGAGGCAAATGCGATTGCGTATTGGCACGATGCTGCAATGACCAACAACAGCTGCAGGTTGAAAAATTCGATGACATCGACGGTGGGTGAGAACTTGAGATTTTTCTAACTGTTCCCCACACTCAATTTAAACAGACGGAATGAAGGGGATAAATTTGCTGGAGGATCGTGCTTGTGACACGATTTTTTTTTACAATTTTCAAGGTGGATAGTAGAACCTTTCCAATCCCTTCCCATCACCCATCCCTGTCGAAGAGGAGTTTCTTCTATTTTCAGAAATTGGAGCAATTTCAGGGTGGGTGAGGATGTTTAGGAGCAACACGAATTCCCCTAGATACGGTCCTGGGCCATCAATAATGTAATCGAGAAGGTCGTCTGCTGGAGGACATTGAACCGCAATGTGTACATCAGCTGGTTCAAACGGAATCATTATACGCAGAGCGATAACAAAGGAGTTGTCATTCCACATGTGCGAGAAGAAACAGAAAGCATACAATTGGATTTGCCGCTTTCGCCTATTTGGGATCTCATCTCAACCGGAGCGATCACAGTGGTGAATTATTCACCACAGCAACCGAAGATCAGAGATCGGAAAACATCGCACATGTGGAGGATCAATAACAACATCAACGGCTGGAGCAAAATTGCAAATAGCGGAGCGACGGTAGTCCGAATTGGTCCGCCAGAGAATGAGGATGAATAAATAACTCGGTCGTAAAGCAGCGTATCGGTCTGCCACGGAAATGTATTCAATTACTTCGGTCGAAATTAGTGTTATTTGTTATGTACTGTGAATTATGAAACGTGTAAAAATATAATAGAAAACCTGTAAATAGAAAAAGTGTAACCTGGAATAAAATTGTATAAATTATGTAATATTGTGAACTGGATTGCACTGTTATGGATTTTGTGTGAAAGGAAATGTGTTTTCTGCGTTGTTTGTTTGCCGTCGATATTTTATGTGGATGTATTTGATGTGGCCGACGGCAAAATCCTTGGTGTTTTGTGTGGGGGAAAAGGAGTTTTCCCTTCGATGTTGGGGGTCTGGAACGGATCTATCGGAGATTTAGTATTTTGACGGCCAGGCTCCCCAACAAATATTATTCTCCAGAAACTTATTGAATAAATTCAACAAGCGATGTTTCGCCACATCGGGGAGATTTTTCAACAAGTTGAACTTAATTCTATCCGATCTTGGAGCAGATTTGTTACAAGGAAGGAGTGCAAGAGAGAAATCTACCATCGAAAACTCAGAATCAAGATCACACCTATCATGTGTTAAACCTCGAACAATATTCTACACAGGAGCGGAATCACGACCATGGCTTGAGATTTTCGAAACTAGAAGATGAAAATTACTTTTTTATTTCTTCCATTCTCTTCAGTCAATTTAAATTTCGATGGTGTGTATTCACTACGCGTACTGAAACATCGATTCTTCAATTTCGTTTTCGTTCTGCTGTCGTTTCATATGAATTTGAAAGCAGACGCTTTCGCTTCACGATTGAAAGTACCCTAATCGTTATCATTTGGATGGGCTTTATGTCGCTTCCAGTTTCACATGGGAAAGGACGATCACTACTTTCAATTGAAAATTTCAATCATTTTCATTTTTCCAAACTGGATTTTCCCGCACCAATTAAGGTGACATTGCATGGCCCTGACAGGTCAAACCTTCCGGTAAAATTAAAAATTCATCGATGTGAATGTTCTTCGCTTTCAGTCGTTGAAGAGCGATTTCTCATGGTTCGAGCCACTTTCCTTCATTTTTACATTGACGTTTCTCGTGACAAACCTCCCACGAAATTTCGCCTACAATCGTTTCGGATGCCGTGAGAGGTTTATTTTATGTATGTGAGAGGATGAACTGCATGTGACAATGTGTTCATACTGCTGGTTGCCAAATCAGATCAGAGATGCCATATTCGCACATACGAGGGCAGTCCGATAAGTACTTAGCCTACAAATACAAAACAAAAATTTTGAAAAAGTGGCAATTTATTTCTCAACATAGTCTTCTTTTAGCTCGATACACTTGACGCACCCAGCAAACATTAAATCGTATAATTTTGCACGTGCTAAGTCTTACAAGAAATCATAATCGCATATAACATCAATCAAAGTATTTATCGTGTATATTTGAAATCGCATAAAATATAAATACTCGATTTTATATATGATTATCAAATTAGGTCGCAATTCGGTATAATAAACATCAGTTTTACGATGTACATTGTCATAAAATATATTCAATCCGCATCATATGCGTATATTACGCTGATGCAGTTTGTGTGTCGTATAAGCGTTTAATTTAAATCGATTCAGTACTGCAGTAAATCGTGTTGCATGCTGAAGAAAATCATGGAACAGTAAATCATATAAGCTCCTAATAAAGAACATATTACATCATATTGAAATGTCAATGAAATGTTTTAACATTGACAAGTTTCATTTCATAACAGCAATGTCTAAACACATACGAAAGAATAAAATAATTAAATTCAAAAAAGTGGCTCTTATATGGCTCGGAAACCAGCAATGAATGATCCTACTGCATAGAATGTATTAAGTTATATCATATCGAATCATATGTATGAGTTTTAACCGCTGTTGGATTAAATTTCAGATAGCCGTGCGAGATAGCTGGTGGATGATAATCCAGACGACAAGAGTTCGAACCAACATCAGATCAGTTTTCCCCAAACATCAATCTGTGCCATTTTAAACATTAATAATTCACTCCCAACACAAGTAAATTTAATAATTATTATTTCTACAAATATAAATACTCACATATAAAAATGGCGATTTGTGAGGCTATAATAAACATTTTACGAAAATATTTTGCTCCATTTGTTTTTTTTTTCTATGTCTGTAATAAATCGTATATGAGTATGGCAAAAGTCATATTAGGTGCGTTGACAATTCATGAATATATTCATATTAGATCGCAATTCAATTCCAACATAATCGTTATTATAGTCGGTCAAAGTTGCATATTCATCCAAACAAATTCGGTAAGCATTTGCCATGTATGTATATAGTCTCCACTTTTGCATTCATATGCCAGTTAGGCGCATTATATGCCAACCAAAATTTAGGGCATATGATGTTATATATACGCTTGTTATGCGATTTAATGTTTGCTGGGTACGCTTGTTATGCGATTCAATGTTTGCTGGGTATGTAATTGTAGAACATATGGGGATTTAATTTTCCGAATTTTCCCTTTTTTCATTCAGAGTTTTCCAAAAATTTTGAATTGTCATGTTTGATTGGAATATTTTTGGTTGAAAAATTTGTAATATTTTCACCCTCTCTATTCCAGAGGAGGGAGGGGTGTCATACCACCATAGAAACATTTCTCATACCCAAAAACTCCCACAGCCCAAGTTGTGTTTGATTGTTTTTCGAGTTATGTAGAAATTTATGTTTCATTTGTATGGCATCCTCCCTTAGAGAGGGAGGAGAAGTGTCGATTCAACATAGAAACGTTTCGTGCACCCAAAAACCTCCACATGCCAAATATGGCTCAATTTGCTTGATTAGTTCTCGAGTTGTTCAGCACCCTCCTCCCCCCCCCCCCCTTTTTTTCATTTGTATGGCAGTACCCCACAGGGAGAGGGTAGGAGTGTCTATTCACCATAGAAACGTTTCGTGTCCCCTAAAACCTTCGCATGTCAAATTTGGCTCCATTTGCGATTAGTTTTCGAGCTATACAGAAACTAGTCTTTCATTTGTATGGCAGTTCCCTCATAGAGAGGGGGATGGAGTGTCTAGCCACCGTAAAAACATTTATTGCACCCTAAAACCTCCACATGCCAAATTTGTTTTCATTTGCTTGATTACTTCTCGTGTAATGCAGAAATTTGTGTTTCATTTGGCACCCCCATCCCCTAAGAGAGGGGGGAGGGAGTATCTAACCACCATAGAATCATTTATTGCATCCTCAAACTTCCACACGCCAAATTTCGTTTTATTTGCTTGATTAGTTCTCGAGAAATGTAGAGATTTGTGTTTCATTTTTATGGCAGACTCCCCCCCCCCCTCTCAAAAAGAGGGGAGGGTCTAGGACTATCACGAAAACCTTCCCCGACCCCAAAAACCCTTACAAACCAATTTTCATGTCGATCGGTTTAGTAGTTCCCAAGTCCATAAGAACTAGACAGACAGACAAAAATCCATTTATATATATATAGATAAGTAATCTGACACTGACACCATCGGACGATGAGGCTAAGTACTTATCGGACCGCCCTTGTACGTTCTCGAATTTGCAGACATTTTACAGTAACCGCTCACTAACTGGTCCTGATTGAACTGGTCTGCTTTTTACCTGGGCGAACGTTAACTGATCCTTGGACCAGTTAAAAAGCAGGATTTCGGAAACAATCGATGCCATATTCAAATGGAAGATTTGTTGTGAGGGGCATTCGAATGTAATTTGGTATGTTATGAAAATTGACATTATTTTCGCATGAAAAAACATAATTTATATTACAGAAAAATAATTTTCTCAAATTATATTTCATACCTATTGTCGCACTCAATGCGTAACTTCCGTTGGAATTCTTTTGTTTATCTGATTTCATGATCAACGCGAATCAAACAATTCATTGAAGTTCCCCTTGATTTTATTTGCCGAACCAGTTAAAACGCGAATGTCGATAACAGGTCTTCCCTTTTCGCCCAGTTAGCGAATGTTTACTGTAATTTTGTCATTTCCTTTTATTTCTGCTACAGGCTCTTTAAAATCACGCCACGCAGAATCAGGCCGTTTATTCCATCCATTCCAACACAAGAGCCATCTCGTCCAGGGCCACTTCGACATCTTCTATCTTGATACGTACCATCCAACGAACAATGACCATCCTCGGTAGTAAACACTGGTGAAGCGAACAAACAATACCCAACAACAACAAAAACGGCTCTTTTCAGGGCCACCAAATCATTATCAAAGAGTTTAACGATGTAATTTTTCAAGCATATCCAAAATCAGCAGGCAGATAGTCTAATGCAGATGTTCCCAAACTTTTTGAGTGCGCGACCCACCTAGATATTAACCGTACTTTTCGCGACCCCCTTGAACATTTTAGATCTATTTTTGTTTTTTTTAACCTTAATTGGAAATAAGTATGATTTAAAAATGAAATTTTACATGATTTTATTCATCATCAGCAACACTATGAACACATTATTATTTAAATGAAATTGGTGTCAATATTTTTGTTTGTTCGGATAAAATAAGATTAAAAGACAAAATATTTGAAAGGAATGATCATCTTTTATTCAGACAAATCGATCAGTTTGGGAACCTCTGGTCTAATGGAATCCTACGTCAACTATGAGGTCGTGTCTCGGACACAACGCTCCTGTGACTTTTTAATATCTGGAAGTAATTCAAAGCCGCCATCGAGTTAATAATTAGTTCGGCTGTTTTAAAAGCACACGGAAACAAGTTGCAAACGTTTAGCACTAAACATTTATTCAACTTTCGCATCGATATCCACCCGCTTCTGCGCCTCATTGTATTCGTCTATCAATGTCTTTTCGGTGGGAATGTGAGCTCCGGGATGGATCAGCTTCATATGTTTCTGCAGACCGTTATACCAACTGTACGGCACCTTACACTCCGGACACGAATACGGCTTGGTCCCATTGTGTGTGACCATATGTTTCTGCACGGTTTCTTTGGTGGTAAACGTTTTGCCGCATTCTTCGCACTGATAATGAAATAAAATTAAAGAGGAGTTATGGGGTTAAAATTGTAACAATGTTTTAATAAAGTATTGTTTCTGTTAACATTTTCAATACTCTGAAATACCTTGAAGGGTTTAAGCTTTTCATGCATACTTCGAACATGCTTGTGCATATTACTAGAAGTTCCAAAACCGGCATTGCAAACCGTACAAACGTACGGCTTCGTTGCCACGTGGGACCTTTGATGGATAATGAGTGAAGATTTGGTTGATGTAGTGTACGGACAGTGTTCACACTTGACCGGTCGGTCGTGTGGTCTGTGTACGTGTCCGTGTGCTTTGATTTGGCTATATGTTCGAAAAGCTTTTCCACATACCTGAAAAATTATCCAAAATAAAAACTGACCTTATATTTTCTTTCGCCCATGTGTCGCCGTTTAGCATGCTTATTCAAGTTGCTCGAAGTCGTGAAGGAGCACTGACATACGCCACACGTGTAAGGACGCACACCCGTGTGCTTGCGCTGGTGCAAATTTAGATCGTTCTGACTGCGCGCCCGGTAGGGACACTGATCGCACGGAAAGTCACGGATATTCTGGTGAACTTTCAAGTGGTAGACTAGATTCGTATTCTGTGCAAAACTTTTGTTACAAATCTACAGGAAGAAAATGACAAGAGGATTAATTACACACAAAGAAAGAATTGATTCGTGTGACAGTCAAAGGCGATCCAAGGGCGAAAGAGTGCAGGTTTTCAATTAGGTAATACATACGTCACAAACATAAGGCCGCTCGTTGGTATGTGTCCTCTGGTGAACTTTGAGGGTGGATGCCGATCGGAACTGTTTCGAGCAGGTGGAGCAAACGTGTTCCTTCTCCGACGCATGCCTATCCATGTGTGCCCGCCAAAGATCGCTGGTTCGCAGGATGGTCCGGCATAGATTGCAACGGTAAAATTTCTTATCAATCTCAGGCACAATTTTGTTACGTGACTTTCTACTTGACTTGGCCGGATAATCGGACGAATCATCCGTGGAGAATCTAGACAGTATTTGAATAAAAATAAAAATAAATTTTAATTTTTAAATTTCTAAATTTGATTCTAATATTTACTTATGATCCTCTTCTTTAATGGCTATAACTACTTCTTCCTGTTCCCCGGAATAATCTTGCCCTTCAGCCATAATTTCGGAGCATTCTTCATCTTTGTCGACCGATCTTGAGTCTGATTGCTGCTCACGATCGTCATCATAGATCATGCCATCCCTTTCATCTACCATGTCAACCACTACGGTTTGAAACTCGATCTCATCCGACTGAATCTGTTCGCTCATCACCACTATCGAATCGATAGGCAGTTCGGTTTCTTCCAAAATATGAACTTGCTCTTCGACTTCTCGCTGTTCAGCGTTCGACTTCCTGTTGTATTCCGCCATCAAACTTCTCAACTCCTCATCGGTGCGGTCTATCTGCATCTTCAGCGTGTAAGCCACATCCACTTTCGCGACACACTCTCCGCAAACATATTTCGGCAGTCGATCCTCGATATCGATTCCACTCCCAAAGCACACATTAATCTTATCGGCCAACGTGGTACCCACCCCGAGTGCTTCGAAGAGGTACACCTTCGGATTGCCAACCTTCAGCGTCTCCAGACAGGCTCGACAGTGGTTTATGATTAACTCGAGCGCATCGAAAACATTCTCTTCTGCTGCCATCTGCTGCTCCAGCTCATTGCGTTCCCGCAGAAAATCGATGTAACGCTGCTGCAGCGAGGACAACCCATCCGGATCGTCTTCGAAACGTTTTCTCGCTTCTTGACACCACTGCTCGAAAGCCCACCGCCAGTATATCTCCGGCCTTGGAGGAAACTTGAGGGCTTTCATTTCAACGGCAATAGTTGGCCATAGCGTCTGACTATGGCTTCCCACGACTTCCATGTGCTGCAGGATGAGTGTTATCTGGCTGTGGGTTAAACGAGATTCAATTGCCAATAGGAGTCGTTTTAGTTCCCGATCCGGCGGGATCGTTAAGCTAGCTTGGTCGGAGTTGAATATGCGTTCCTTCCAATGTTCCAGTGCTGTATAAACTTCTTCACTTGATTGACTTAAACCACTTCGGGCTAAATCATTACCAATAAAATGTAGCGTTCGCGGGAAGGATACCGGATCTCTCAATAACTCTGGATTGATTCGTAAGTATTTGAGGAGTATTTGGAGGCGCACCGATGTATAGTCTGATAAAACATCATCACTCTGGAAAAAAAAGTGTAAACATATTCTACTATTCCTTAAAGTAGCTATTTGTACTTTCTTTATATTACCTTAGCAGAATCTGCCTCCAATCGTTGCACTTCCAAAAACGTTTTAATGCTACTCATTTTGCTACATTTGCTCGACGATAGAACAATTTTACTTTTTATTTATCAACAAAGCTACAATTGTTTTTGTTTATGTTCACAAGTGGAAGCGTCAATTTTGGATATCTTTTCGGAAAGGGCGAAACTCAAGAAAAAAATTATGGCGGTTTTTATACACGTTTAATTCAAAACGGCAAATTTTACCTGTAAATGTGGGTAATACATTTAGGCCTTCTACACATTGGGTGATATTATCAAGATGCTGAACTATAGGTGTTTCGTTCTTGACACTTTCAGGACATGACGTGAGACGAGTAGCGAGACGTAACTTTCAGAATTATTTACTTTTTGTTTGGGTGTGTGGTTATGATTTCAATGTCAACTCGCTAAGGAAAATAATTGAAGGAAAAAATAAGCAAATATATATTCGTGGAATATAGTGCACAACCTCCTTTTGCTCTAGCCAATTACTTGTAACGGCCCTTTCCGGATCTCCTTTCCGGTATATGCACAGCATTCTCCTCCTCCCTGAGCAAAATCAGTGGAGCCACAATCAGCGTTATTTTTTGTCACCATCGCCGTAAGCTGATGTTACTGTTTTCCCCGCCGATGGGAGCAAACATAAGTACATTTTGCTTGGAAAGAAAGGCGAAAAGATATACTAAAACATCCTTCTGCACTGTTATGATTCGACAATAAAGCGCGAGCAGCTATTTTGTCAACGAATACATTTGTCACCAAAAGATACGACTTGTTTTGTAAACAAATTTGTTTTTTCACGAGCAATGGCCGAACAGCAATTTTGACATTTTGACTATAGTACAACGCCTTGGATGTTATCGCATCTCCAGCTCAGCTCTGCACATTGGGGCAACTCAAACGTGACGAATTCGTTATGTTTTCATCCGTCAAATGCGTAATCGTTGGCAATCATATGAAGAGCGAATAATTAAAAATGATTAAAAAAAATACTTTACTTGGAGTTTTTCTTAACTTTAGCAAAAAGAGGAAAACAAAACAACATTTTAATGCTACAATGAAATCAAAGCGAAAGCTTTCTAATACAATATACTGTCAACTTCATGAAACAGATAGCCTGCATCACTACAAATTTTCTGGTCGCAAGAAAAAGACAAGAAAATATGACCCGCTTCCATTCGGCAGTAGACTTTATTTAGGTTCCGTATAATTCTTAAGCAATTGAAAAACAAATAATTCTAGCAAACATATTCATGTCCAATATTCCGTCGCTAACTAGTTCGAATTTCTGCTAAATTTTCGCAATTATGCCGTACTGTTCTCAACTGTTCCGATATGATTCCGGCAGTAGTGATCCCCGATAATCGTTTGATTAATCGAATACTTCCTACAGAAATCGATTATTAATCGAACGAATACTGCACAACCAATAATCGAAGCGAACGAATAATTTACGTCGATTAATCGATCCAAACGCAGAGAGAAAAAAACGTACGGCCGCTGCAGTTTTATCCTGAAAATCAATCATTATCTTTGACGCTCCCTTAACTTCATAAACGAAGTTCAATGCCGTCAACGCGAATTGAACTTCGTTTACGACTTAAGGGGAGCGTAAAGGATAATAATTGATTTTCAGGCGGAATGAACTTTTTTTTTCATTCCATATTCCATTCCTGCTCGCACGAATCGTTGACCACAATATGAATAAGTGTGAAGAGCAATCGTCACTGCGTCTTGCTCCGGAATACGTGCCTCATTGGGGATGTCTGCTTGGAGTAGTGTGTCTCCCCACTGGTTTCTTCCTTCCTTCCTTCTTAAGATTCGGCTTATCTCACGTAGGACATTTTCCATTCGAGTCCTCTTCCAACTCTTAAGATCGCTTCACTCGAAAAAATATAAACAATATATAAAGTTGTACATGAAATTTGCAAAATACTTACATTTCGTTCGTGTTTGTATTAGCTGGATTAATCTTGTAAACACTGTTTGTTATTATCACTCACAAATACTGAGATTCGACGAACGCAAAAATCGAGACGTCAACAACAACTGAACGAAAAAGTTGAAAACACATCGCGCACGGCTTGACATGCTACAAAGTACGTATAATAGAAGGGGATATTTGCTGTGTATACACTGTTAGGGTTAAAAGGCAACCCTAACCACACACAACCACTAGGCTCTCCGCTGACAGCCTCGACTGTATGTTCGGTTGACGTCAAGGTGTAGAAATCCATTATGTGTCATTGTTCAATTGATATTGTTTTGTGATGTAGAAATAGATAGTCACGTTTTTATTGTTCGAAATACAATTGAGTTATTAACAATTTAACCCGCGATTTTATTGCCCTAATGGGCCACCTCGCCTACATCACAACATACACAAAGAGAGCGCATGTGTTACACACACAACGAAGTTAGTAATAAAAAAAATCCTCAATTTGTTCGAAGCTTCTGAAAATCATAAAAAGTGACAAAATCGCAAGTCGAGCCGACGGTAAACACAATAGTGTACCGCATTTTCACTGCAAGTAAGGTGTTATGTGATTTTTTATCGATTTGGACATGCTGGGTTGAATCGAAAAAGTTCGTCCGACCTAAGTTGCCAGTTGCCTAGTGTATATGCTCCCATTTGATTACACATGCTCTCAACTTTTTTGTGACATTCGATAAGTTACTTTCCAACTTAGGTTGCCTCGTTTGTGGATGTCCCTAAAAACAAAAGCTTCCAGCAACGTTAGGGACATCTACACACTAGGCAACCTAGGTTGGAAACCGACTTAACGAATATCGCAAAAAAGTTGAGAGCATTTGTAATCAAATGGGAACATACACACTAGGCAACTGGTGTTAAATATCTTTATTTATTAGAGGCGAATGAACTGAAAAGTTTAAAGCCTCTTTAATCCAACATCATCATCATCATCATCTTTATTTATGGTGGTGGGGGACCAAACGTTTGTTTGGTTTGTATGTGAATAATACAGAATTCCGCAAAAATGTGTCTCTGAATTCAGCAGGTGTTCAATAATAATTATTGGCTACGGTTTGTTGTTCGCCTTGGAGGCATTGAGCTTCGTGTTTCGTCATTGGGAGATTGGGAAAAATGATAATGGATTTTCAGGTGAAATTAAAACACGTTAAAAATAAAGATTCGAAATAAAAATTTTCTTTCCCGTGACGGACATGTATCCAATGTGATCGAGCAACGTATTTGATCGCAAATTGTGAAAAATTATCAACGAAAATTGATTAATTATTATAATGATCAATTTTCCTGGAAACGCAAGGAAATGTATAGGAAAATGGTTAAGTAAGGAGCAGAGTATGTGTTTTAAGTACTCAAATAACATTGAGTAAAATTTTTTATTGAATTTTCATCAATATAAAACTGTTTTTATATATTTTAATCTGATAGAGAGTAGTCTGCCTCCCAAGCACGATTGTTGCCAGCAGACATCGATACTGTACATTTGTCATCACGAATTGGAGCTGTAGCACTTTCGAAAAAAAGTCAATAAGGAATGCCAGACGTGCAGATTTTCCTGCAAAGATGTAAATTATATTTTAAATATATCCATTTTGATTTCACTGTAGAGTTTTCAAAAATCGCACATACTTTCAATTTGCTGAATTTTCAAAATTAGGTAGTTTTGTTTTTTTTCTATTTGCTCGAGCCATGAAAAATCTCACTTAAAGTTGATTTTTTTCAAACACTTTTCCCGTAATTCGTTCTTTATAAGATTTTCTATTGCAGTTAAAGAAATGGCATCTCTGCCAGCGGTTATGCAGTTTATGATGACAGATAAAAACTCAACGATTTCATCACGTTTGAGTTTCCTCTATGTGTAGCTGAGTTGGAGAAACGATCATCGCCAACATAGAACGGATGGGGGTCTTCGTAGCCACTTGGTTACGTGTTCGCTCGTGAGTTTAAATCACGGCCCTCAATTGACCATTTTTGTGTTGTTATAGAATAACTACGTCCACGCAACAATCATCTGCGATGGAGATCGATCCACGGTAGAACAAAGATCGATTCATCCATACAACTGCTCTGCTCTGCAACATCGGGCTGTTGTGCTATAAATAACACAACAATGATCATATCAACTGTCTCCGCTGTTCGGTCTGCTGAACAATGGAAGAACAGAAACCTTACGCCCTTACGCCCTTACGCCTAAATAGCTACTACTGTGTAATTTATCATAATGTAATGGAACAAAAAACCTAACGCCTAAATGGCTACTACTACTGTGTAATTTACAATTTATAGAACCATAAACATATGCACTTGTACACGATTAAAACCCGGCTCTGTTACAGCTAAAATGCTAATGAGCCTAATAAATAAACAAATGGGATAAAAAACATAGATCGGATTGCGGTTGCCTAATGTGTAGAAGGCCTGAATTGTACGAATAGCTATAATTGGAGACAATATACATTCATCCAAGACACTTTTGGTAGAGGCGATATACGTACACTCACGGGCTAGATCTTTCAACTTTAAATGACGATTTCTAAGTACAATTTTTGTTTCATTTTGTCGTTGTTTTTATGAGTTGAAGAGGTCGATGGTCGTCCTTGACGCTGTAAATCATTCATCTCTTCACGACCTTCTTGAATGCCTTATAATGAATGGTATATTTTTGATATAGTTGAGTCATTTAATGTATAACGTAACATTTTCAACGTGTCGGCACAAATAATTTTGTTAACAACACAAAATTACACACAATCATCCATATAAAAAATCTTCGAGCAAAGAAAAGTAAACTTGTTCTTAATGAAATTGTAAACAAACTGAATGGCAGATCGCGCTCAAAATTGACATTAAGACAACCGACAGTAGTACAAACTTAAAAAATTATAGGAGGTAGTGTTCAAGACACGACCGCATCGTTGACGTAGAATTACGCTGTAGTTTAATTCAAGTCGCTTGCGGATACTATTTTATAATGCTACGAAAATTTTGAAATAACCATTCTACCAGTTTGGTCGCCTGAAATGTTTTTTATTGTAAAATCATTTGACGATAATTGTTTGATGATTCATTCTTGTGCTTGCAAAACAATACATGCGCGAGATAAACGCAGCTGTCATCCTTAGTGGAGAATGTTTTGCTACTGGCAAGCGAAACCAAATCACATACAAAACTTCCTACCAACATTTACTTTGTTGGTGACTAAATAAGAGAAATAAAATCTATCTGCACGCGAACCCAAATAAATTAATGACTTATTATAACTTATTGAATAACTCGGTATTCCCCAATAATTTTTTTGGTGCACAACCTTAACACCTGTTTCACCAGAGCGTCAGTTCGATCCATTGATGCAATGTCGAAGGCACCAACGAAGCCTTTATTATGAGAGAAAACAAACAATGTTAACTGCTTGGAAAAGGCTGAATATTTTCCTCAACAGGGATTCATTACTCATACCCTAGCGTGAATAATTACCACCCGCTATATCCCCTCCTTGTTAATATTTATCATTACGACAGCATAATTTGCAACACCAAACAATCGTCAATCATGGCATAAAAAATTAGGCGATTGTTACATCGTTACAGGGCCAATGCACACGTGAACAGATACAAATGGGGTTTCAGCGTAGCGAAGGTGCACTATTTTTACGTACGGAATATGAATCACGCACGTACGCACATAAATATCCATATATCGATGGTTTGTAGCAACTAAATATACACACACTTATCTCCGTTTGGCGCTCTTCTCAACAGAAGCCCTTTCTGTTTATATTGCTAGTCTAGATTAGCTTAGCTGTCATCCTTTTTGGAGAGAGTTTTCCTACCGTCATGCGAAACCAAATCACTGACAAAATTCCAGAACATTTATTTTCTTGTTGAGCTGACGATAGCCTAGCTTGATGATTCCCCACACAATTGTGTAGGTTAGAACCTTATTGCAATGGCGTCATTTTGATGT
Source organism: Toxorhynchites rutilus septentrionalis (assembly GCF_029784135.1). Lineage (NCBI taxonomy): Eukaryota > Metazoa > Arthropoda > Insecta > Diptera > Culicidae > Toxorhynchites > Toxorhynchites rutilus. Next base: position 129,140,298 of record NC_073744.1, on the reverse strand, counting down.
AATGATTGCAATGCCAGAGACATCAGCGAGTGAGTCATTTGGTCGCGTCCACAGCTCAGTCCGAAACGAAGACACATGATGGCGCAAAACAAGGAAGAGCGGAATGAACACTTTTTTGATTTCAGATGGCTTTCTAACTAATGAGAAATATAAGTCTAACTAATTACTTCTAATCGATTATTTGGAGCGATTATTCGTATCGAATAATAAACTGCTGAAAAGTATTCGATTAGTGGATGAACGATTAATTTCAAAAATCGGGGATATGTATGAAGTATGAAGTTTGCCTCAGCAAGATCCACTGTTTATACTCTAGGCACATATTCCCATTCGTTCTTCTTCTTTTGCTTTGTTCACGGAGACTTCACATCTTACGATTTCCCCTTCGTTGCTCGTCGATAAATTGCTCGTTATTGACAGCTCTGTTCGGGAAAGCACACGAATGGACAGAACAAATGTATGAGGAAAATGTTCATCAATTTAAACCATATACAGACTATGGGATTGTAATGTATAGCATATCAAACAAATCTTAGGGGATTTCCGATTCGTTTGGTATGTGAATCGCCAGAATCCGTTTACGGCAAAAATTGTTATTAACGTTTACTTTATTTCAAAAAACGTGACCTGTTTTCTGATTTGGCACCCTTATTGAAAGACGTAGTTCTACGTCAAAAAATGTAAAATGTACAGCGGGAAGATTTCAATATACAAATTTCCGGTATATATTTGACAGAATGTCGGGAACAGTTATATTATGTTTTTTTTTATTACGCGCAGAAGCTGAAAACGACCTCAATGAAATTCGGAAAAATGAAGAGCGATACAAAGAATTTCCCGGGTAATGTTAAAGAATTCAAAGAATAGAGAACAAAGCGTATTTCATTGAATAACATCGTATTCTTTGAACATCATCAAAATAGTAACGTAATTCTACGTCAACTATGGTTCGGATACAATCATCAAACCTTCTTGTTTTTAAAAACAGAAAAAGAAAAAAAAACAACAAATGAAACTCAAAGGCAATTCAATTATTTTGATTGTATTTGTATGTATTTTATTTTTGTATAAAATGTATTTTATTTTTAATACTTTATTGCGTTACCCCCGATAATCTTTATCTAATACTTATGACATACAGCTGTACTACCGTTGTACTTCGAAAATTGTATGTCTGTCACCATGTACAGCGCTAGAACCATGCAAGCAACTCGGTACAATCGCTGTACCTGTACCGACCTGTTTTACCGCTGTACATGGCTACAGTTGTACTGTGCGCAGCGCCATAGACGGTTAGTGGTGGGTAGCATGAACAAGCAGAATGAAATCACTTGATAAACGTTCTTTTCATTGACTTTCTCTTAAGTTAATAACTCAGATTGGAAACTTGTTTGTTGTGTTTGATAGTTTAGACACTAAATAAAAACCTTTTTCATTGAAATATGTGGTGGAAATTGGAAAAATATCTGATTGTCAGTTTGACATACGGTACAATGTACAACCAAAGTATGTCTGTCATGGTACGATGGTACCTGTACAACGCTGTACACGTACAACGCAAGTACAGCTGTATGTCTGTCCCTGGTATAAGCTGACTTTGCGAGACTATTCCGCGGATAATCGGGTTCCTACTGTACTTTCATTTTCCCTCAAAAAAAGGGCGGCTATTTGCTATAAGATTAAAAGCCACCATAAAACGGAGATAGAACTGCCAAATTCACAGTGTTTATTATTTGACGTTTCATCATTTAGTAAGAAAATTTTTGCGTTATCATAATGCCTTTATATCACGAAACTTTGTCAATTGGATGAAAAACATTTCTGTGTTATCGGGAGAAGATGGTGTAGTGTGTAGTAGGATCAGCTGCCTATATGGAAGATTCACAAAACGGTGGCCAGGATGCAATGAGTGCTAATAGCAATAACAGCCTAACAGTGCTAAATTCGACTGCAGTCCGCCCCTCCACCACCACTAGTCAACCTTGTACTTCCGATACTCTAGCAGCACCACCGGGAGCAGAGTTCAGTACTGTTCCGAGTCTCTGCGTTCGCAACATATCTGCTACATCTAACATTACCGATAAGTCCGATGATAATCTAGATTCGTGTAGTCGGTCAAGTGATAGTGGAAATTTGGGTGCCGCTGGTGACTGCAAACAGGAAAAAACCATCGAAAAAAGTAGATCTCAGAAAAATCTCACCGAACAAGCGAAGAAAACTCCCTGGTACAATGCAATTTATCCCTCCTATAAATCACGTACGGAGGAATTCAAGAAGCTGTTCAAGGAAGCGTCCGACGATGAGCGGTTAATCGTGGACTATTCGTGTGCTATTCAGAAGGACATTTTAATCCACGGTCGGTTGTATGTCACGCAGAACTATCTGTGCTTTTATTCCAACATAATCGTGTGGGAAACTCGCATTTGTATTAGGTGGAAGGACGTCACATCGATTAGCAAAGAGAAAACAGCGCGAGTCATTCCGAACGCTATTTCGGTGTGCACTGATAATGAGAAACATTTTCTCACCTCGTTCACGTCTCGCGATAAGGCATATTTAATGCTGTTTCGAGTGTGGCAGAATGCGTTGATGGACAAACCGATCAATCCGCAGGAACTTTGGCAATGGGTTCACACGTGCTACGGAGATCAACTCGGGCTGACCAGTGACGACGAGGATTATATTGATCCGTACGAGAAAAATTCCGAGAGTATTATCCTGACCAAGCAGTCATCCGAAGAGCTTCCCAGGGAACTGACCGAAAACTCGGACGAATCGAACGCCATGATGGTGTCGAAAGAAACTAAACCGAAGAAAGTGGTTCATCAGAAAACATCCTTCAATGCGGATGGTAATCTCTCAACTCCCGAAATGCTTCCAACGGATACTTCTGATTCAACCGAATCGGAAAAAGAGGAAGAATTTTTCGCGAGTGTCGAATGCAACTCGTTGCATTCGGGGCGACAATTGGTGCATACTATTCTACCCATAAATGTGGATATTTTATTCGAACTATTGTTTTCCAAGTCTAAATTTCTAACCGAGTTTCATAACAGCAGAAAAACAACGGACATGATCCATGGCGAGTGGAAGGTCAACAAGGATGGACTGAAGGAACGCGTCGTTAGCCTAACGATTGCCATTACCCAAACCATCGGTCCGAGAAGCGCACAGGTTACGGAAACTCAGGTGATGAGAGAGTGCAGCAAACCGGGTCAGCTGTATTCCATCGATGTAAACGCGGTCCAGGGAGGCATTCCCTACGCGGACAGTTTCTACGTAACCCAGCACTACTGCATGTCCAAAACGAAAGATGATCACACGGTTCTGTCGGTCCATGCCCAGGTGCATTACCGGAAAAATATATTCGGATTCGTCCGGGGGTTTATCGAGAAGAACACCTGGGTTGGGCTGGAGGATTTTTACAACGCGTTACTTCGCAGCCTGCAGAGCGAATATTGTATTCCGCCAGCGAAAAGTAAAAGCAGGAGATCTCGTAAACCAATTCCGTCACAGCATACCAAAGTTATCGAGGAACCCTCGCAACGAAGTGTGCCACTTCCGATTGCGGCCGCAATCGGCTCGATAAAGACCACGAACTCGAACGCTTTCTTCTCCTGGTTTGTGGTGGTCCTGTTGATCATTTTGCTATCCATAAATGTTGCACTCTACGTCAAACTTTGGAACTTGGAGGGGGAAAACGAATTTCTGTTTATAAATAGCAATGCTTTCGATAGGAAAATGTTAAAGAATCCACCCCAAACGCACGGCGATTGGATGGTTTTGTTGCACGAACAGGAAACGAAACACGCAAAAGAAATGGTCAAATGGCAGCAAGTATTAAGCACGGTTACGGATTTGTTGAATAAAGTTAGCAGTATTTGCGAGAATATTCCAAGAAATGTTACAGATGACTTCAACATTCACGCCAATGATGAATTGTAGAAATAAAATAAAGCAAAATTTATTTAGATTCAGCACTATCTGATAGTAGGCAACCATTGGTATCCTTCACTGATTTCTTCCGAAATGTCTTTTTCGTTAGGAACCCACGGGGTGCTGATAGAAGCAGCTAAATGTGGCGACTGAAATCATTTCGCAGGTGCTTTATATCTAATCTTGAATAAACAGTTCCTGCTGATTGCATCGTATCTCTCTTTACAAAAGACTTATCGCGTATGACATATTTGAGGTAGCAGGATGATTCTTTTCGTGGAATATGTAAAGCGCGAGGAGATCTACAGAAATCGGGTTGGAGTTTAAGTTACTTTATTATTTATCGAAATTTTGATGCAGAACTTCGTCTTGGATTCCAATATAGGAGGGTAACTCTACGAAATTGAAAATAAGCCATATAAAAATCATTAAACTATTTCGAACGTTTATTACACAAAATCGTTATTGCGATATTTGTTATGTTGTAAACCATTAAACAGGAAACTTAGCCATCCGTTTTTTTTGCTTAAAATATTAGGCTGTCAGAAAAGTCCTGCGGTATTTTTTTTGAATTTTCATTTGTTCATAAAATTAGTTACAATCATCTGTTTTAAGTCAAATATGCGCCGTTTTGTTCGATGACTTGTTCCCAACGAGATGTCAACTTCATAATACCCCTGTTATAGAAGCTCGCTTCCTTATTGGCAAAAAACTCGGATAGCCAATTTTCACAGGCCTCTTTTGTGGCTAACTTCTGACTACCTAGCTCGTTCGCCATGGACAAAAACAGGTGGTAGTCACTTGGTGCAAGGTCCGGACTATACGGCGGATGCAAATGAACCTCCCATCCGAGCTCCCGGAGCTTCTGGCGCGTCACCAAAGAAGTGTGTGGCCTGGCGTTGTCCTGATGGAAGACAATGCGGCCTCTGTTTATCAAAGATGGCCTCTTCTTCATGAGTGCTACTTTCAAGCGGTCCAGTTGTTGGCAATACAGGTCCGAATTGAGCGTTTGGCCATAGGGAAGCAGCTCATAATAGATTATTCCTTGACAATCCCACCAAACACACAGCAGAACCTTCCTGGCCGTTAATGAGGGCTTGGCCACCGTCTGAGCCGTTTCAGCGGGCTTCGACCACGACCGTTTGCGCTTCACGTTGTCGTAAGTGACCCACTTTTCATCGCCAGTCACCATCCGCTTCAGAAACGGGTCGATTTTGTTGCGATTCAGCAGCGATTCACATGCGTCGATACGGTCAAAGATGTTTTTTTTGCGTCAACGTGTGTGGCACCCATACATCGAGCTTCTTTGTGAATCCAAGCTTCTTCAAATGGTTAATAACGGTTTGATGACTTATCCCCAGCTCTTGGCCGATGCTACGGCTGCTACTATGCCGGTCTTTCTCGGCTAATTCAGCGATTTTGTCGCAATGTCGCAACGAATCCGACCTGCAAGGACCCTTACAAGATACTTTGAACAATTTTTCAACCTGGGCCATTGGGCTAGGGATCGAATTCTCCACGGAGAAAACAGAGATGGTGGTTTTTTCTAGGAAGCATAGACCAGCAAAACCAAAGCTTCAACTTTTGGGTAAACCGATCACTCATGCTATGTCATTCAAATATCTTGGGGTCTGGTTCGACTCCAATAATATGGGGGGCCCATATTAGGTATCTGAGTAAAAAATGTCAACAAAGAATAAACTTTCTCCGTACAATTACCGGCACCTGGTGGGGAGCCCATCCCGAAGACCTTATTATGTTGTATCGAACAACTATTCTCTCAGTGATGGAGTATGGCAGTTTCTGTTTTCAATCAGCTGCCAAAACACACCTCATTAAACTCGAGCGAATTCAGTATCTTTGTCTCCGTATTGCGTTGGGATGTATGCCCTCAACGCATACCATGAGTCTCGAGGTTTTGGCAGGCGTACTCCCACTAAAAGATCGCTTCAATTTATTATCTCTTCGGTTCCTCATTCGGTGTAAGGTTATGAATCCATTGGTGATCGGAACTTTTGAGCAATTGATCGAGCTAAATTTTCATTCTGGATTCATGAGTTCATATCATGAATTCACCTCTATGCAGGTTGTTCCTTCTTCGTATATTCCCAACCGTGTTTGTTTTCCTGACTACATCAATTTCTCTGTACATTTCGATCTGTTCATGAAGGAGAAAATCCATGAAAATCCAGATTATCTTAGATTGGGGTTCGTTCCTACGATCTTCAATGCAAAGTATGGGCGTATCAATTGTGATAATATGTACTTTACTGATGGGTCCACTATAAACGAGTCCACAGGATTTGGAGTGTTCAACGAATTTTTTAGCACCTCACACAGTCTTCAGAATCTTTGCTCAGTGTATATTGCTGAATTGGCAGCAATTCATTGGGCGCTGGACAGCGTCGCCTCACGACCTGTTGAACACTATTACATTGTAACGGATAGTCTTAGCTCTGTCGAAGCTATCCGTTCAGTGAGGCCGGAAAAGCACTCGCCGTACTTCCTTGAGAGAATACGAGAAATTTTGAGTGCTTTATCCAGACGCTGTTATGTCATTACCTTTGTCTGGGTCCCTTCACATTGCTCAATTCCGGGTAATGAGAGGGCTGACTCATTGGCAAAGGTAGGTACAATTGAAGGCGACATTTATCAGCGTCAAATCGCCTTCAATGAATTTTATTCTTTAGTCCGGAAAAATACCATCGCTAACTGGCAACGCAAGTGGAATGAAGATGAATTGGGCCGGTGGTTTCACTCGATTATCCCTAAGGTTAGCCTCAAACCGTGGTTCAAAAGTCTGGACTTGAGTCGGGACTTTATTCGCACCTTCTCCCGACTCATGTCCAATCACTGTTCGTTAGATGCACTACTCTTCCGTTTCTATCTTGCCAGCAGCAATCTCTGCGTTTGTGGCCAAGGTTATCACGACATCGAGCACATTGTTTGGTCGTGCGAGGTGTATCTGGTCGCAAGATCGAATTTAGAAAACTCCCTTCGGGCCCGAGGAAGACAGCCCAATGTGCCGGTGAGAGATGTGTTGGCTCGGTTAGACCTTGATTACATGTCCCATATATATGTTTTCCTTAAAGCTATAGATCTTCGTGTGTGATTGTCCCTACATCCTTATACCCTCCTTTCCTTCCTTCGCGGGTAATTCGTCCCATTGCTATAAATAGTAGAATAAGTTGAAATGTAAATACACTATAGATATACGAATAGATTTAAGAAATGAGTGTTCATCAACATTGTTACAATTTCCTTATACCCCATCCTTCTCCTAAAAATATGTCACCCTCCTAAACTCGAGTACACCGCGAGTAATCGGTTTTCCACCTTACTAACCATAGATTTAAGAAAAATTGTTTATATATATATAGTTTTAACTATATTTAAGAATTCGGCTCCTTTAAACTTAAGTAACTGAGCCTGTAAAAATAAACGAATTAATAAAAAAAAAAGTTGAATTATAAAGCCTTATTCCTGTATACACTTCACGGTGAAAACGAAATGAAGTGTATCCGCGATGACAACGATACGGTGTCGACATCTGGATACGAAATTAGTTTTTAACAAGTCTTACTGCTCGGCCAGAAGGCACTTTTTAATTGCTAAAATCTGAATGAAAATTTTTACTTGGCGTTATTTATTTACTTGAAGCACGTCTTTCTTACCCTAACTTGACCTATTTTCTATACACTTTCCGATATTCTCACTAAAACTTATCATTATAACATAAAATTATCTTCAGATACAATTTTTTTTTTTTTTTTTATATAAATCGTTTATTTTTACAGGCTCAGTTACATTAGTTTAAAGGAGCCGAATTCTTAAGTATATGTTTTAAAACTATACATAAATAATTTTCCTAACACTATGGTTAGTAAGGTGGAAAACCGATTACTCGCGGTTTACTCGAGTTTAGAGGGTGACATCTTTCAGGAAAGGGATGGGATATAAGGGAATTGTTACAATGTTGATGATCACACTCGATTCTTAAATCTATTGTATATTTACATTTCAACTTATTTTACTGTTTATACCATGGGGGCCAATCGCTCGCAATGGATGAAAAGGAGGGTATAAGGACATAGGTACAATCACACACGAAGATCGATAGCTTTAAGGAAAACATATATTTGGGTCATGTAATCAAGGTCTAACCGAGCCAACACATCTCTCACCGGCACATTGGGCTGTCTTCCTCGGGCCCGAAGGGAGTTTTCTAAATTCGATCTGGCGACAAGATACATCTCGCACGACCAAACAACATGCTCGATGTCGTGATAACCTTGACCACAGACGCAGAGATTGTTGCTGGAAAGATTGAAACGAAAGAGAAGCGCATCTAACGAACAGTGATTGGACATGAGTCGGGAGAAGGTGCGAATAAAGTCCCGACTCAAGTCCAGACTTTTGAACCACGGTTTGAGGCTAACCTTAGGGATAATTGAGTGAAACCACCGGCCCAATTCATCTTCGTTCCATTTGCGTTGCCAGTTAGCGATGGTATTTTTACGGACTAAAGAAAAAAATTCATTGAAGGCGATTTGACGCTGGTAAATGTCGCCTTCAATCGCACCTACCTTTGCTAATGAGTCAGCCCTCTCATTACCCGGAATTGAGCAATGTGAAGGGACCCAGACAAAGGTAATGACATAACAGCGTCTGGATAAAGCACTCAAAATTTCTCGTATTCTCTCAAGGAAGTACGGCGAGTGCTTTTCCGGCCTCACTGAACGGATAGCTTCGACAGAGCTAAGACTATCCGTTACAATGTAATAGTGTTCAACAGGTCGTGAGGCGACGCTGTCCAGCGCCCAGTATATCGCTGCCAATTCAGCAATATACACTGAGCAAGGATTCTGAAGACTGTGGGAGGTGCTAAAAATTTCGTTGAACACTCCAAATCCTGTGGACTCATTCATAGAGGACCCATCAGTAAAGTACATATTATCACAATTGATACCCCCATACTTTGAATCGAAGATCGTTGGAGCGATCCTCGATCGTTGATAATCTGAATATCCATGGATATCCTGTTTCATGGACAGATCAAAATGCACAGAGGAATTGATGTAGTCAGGAAAACAAACACGTTTGGGAATATACGAAGAAGGATCAACCTGCATGGAGATGAATTTATGATATGAACTCATGAATCCGGAGTGAAAATTTAGCTCGATCAGCTGCTCAAAATTCTCGATCACCAATGGGTTCATAACCTTACACCGGATGAGGAACCGAAGAGATAATAAATTGAAGCGATCTTTTAGTGGGAGTAGGCCTGCCAAAACCTCGAGACTCATGGTATGCGTTGAGGGCATACATCCCAACGCTATACGGAGACAAAGATACTGAATTCGCTCGAGTTTAATGAGGTGTGTTTTGGCAGCTGATTGAAAACAGAAACTGCCATACTCCATCACTGAGAGAATAGTTGTTCGATACAACATTATAAGATCTTCGGGATGGGCTCCCCACCAGGTGCCGGTAATTGTACGGAGAAAGTTTATTCTTTGTTGACATTTTTTACTCAGATACCTAATATGGACCCCCCAAGTACATTTGGAGTCGAACCAGACCCCAAGATACTTGAATGACATAGCATGAGTGATCGGTTTACCCAAAAGTTGAAGCTTTGGTTTTGCTGGTCTATGCTTCCTAGAAAAAACCACCATCTCTGTTTTCTCCGTGGAGAATTCGATCCCTAGCCCAATGGCCCAGGTTGAAAAATTGTTCAAAGTATCTTGTAAGGGTCCTTGCAGGTCGGATTCGTTTGATCCTACGACAGACACCACTCCATCATCTGCAAGTTGTCTTAGGCTGCAATTTTGTGTAAGGCAATTGTCGATGTCGCTTACATAGAAGTTGTACAAAAGGGGGCTTAAACATGAGCCCTGGGGGAGGCCCATGTAAGAGAACCGACTTACTGCCGAATCTCCGTGAGAAAAGTTCAAATGTTTCTCACAAAGCAAGTTATATAACATATTATTCAATAGAGGCGGCAGACCCCGAGAGTGTAATTTGTCTGACAAAACCTCTATTGAAACAGAATCAAAGGCCCCCTTTATGTCCAAGAATACTGAAGCCATTTGTTTTTTTTCGGCGTAAGCCATTTGAATTTCTGAAGAAAGCAACGCAAGACAATCATTCGTCCCCTTGCCCCTGCGGAACCCATATTGTGTATCTGAGAGTAAGGCATTCGTTTCAACCCAACGATCAAGGCGAAACAAGATCATTTTCTCCAACAATTTCCGTATACAAGACAGCATTGCTATTGGGCGGTACGAATTGAAGTCGGACGCGGGTTTTCCGGGTTTTTGAATAGCTATAACTCGTACTTGTCTCCAATCATCCGGAACAACATTATGCTCCAGAAACTTATTGAATAAATTCAACAAGCGATGTTTGGCCACATCGGGGAGGTTTTTTAACAAGTTGAACTTAATTCTATCCGATCCTGGAGCCGAATTGTTACTTGAAAGGAGAGCAAGAGAGAATTCTACCATCGAAAACTCGGAATCAAGATCGCACCTATCTTGTGGTATATCTCGAACAATTCTTTGCACGGGAGCGAAATCGGGACAAACCTTTCGCGCAAAATTAAAAATCCATCGATGTGAATGTTCCTCGCTTTCATTCGATGAAGAGCGATTTCTCATGTTTCGAGCCACTTTCCATAATTTTTTCATTGACGTTTCTCGTGACAAACCTCCCACGAAATTTCGCCAATTAGCACGTTTTTTACCTTTGATCAAGTTTTTAAATTGATTTTCAAGGTCTAAATACGTTTGAAAATTGTCAATGGTTCCTCGTTTCCGAAAAGCTTTAAATGCATTCGATTTTTCTACATAAAGCTTTGAACATTGGCTATCCCACCATGGATTGGGAGGCCTTCGGTGAATGGTGGAACCTGGGATGGGTTTCGTTTGAGCGCGAACCGCGCTGTCATGGATCAAACGAGAAAGGAAGTTATACTCCTCCAATGGAGGTAAACCATCTCTGGAATTGATGGCTAGAGTAATCGCGTCCGCATATTTTTTCCAGTCAATGTGTCTTGTGAGGTCATATGCCATGTTTATAGATTCAGAAGAATTCGACCCAATGGTGATGGAAATTTTGATTGGCAAGTGATCACTACCGTTGGGATCCTGGATTACATTCCACTTGCAATCTAACGATAGTGAATTCGAGCAAAGCGAGAGGTCAAGAGCACTTGGGTTAGCAGGAGGTTTAGGCACACGTGTTGTTTCCCCAGTGTTCAAAACGGTCATATTGAAGCTGTTACAAAGGTCATATATCAACAATGAACGATTGTCGTCGTACTGTTCCCCCCAGGCAGTTCCGTGAGAGTTGAAGTCTCCCAAGATCAATCGTGGCTCAGGAAGGAGTGAGCACATGTCAACAAGTTGTTTGCGGCTAACCGCAGCTCTCGGAGGCCAATACAAGCTGACAATACAGAGGTCTTTGCCTTTAATGTTTGCATGACAAGCAACAGCTTCGATCCCTCCAATAGGTGGAAGGTCAATTCGGAAAAATGAGTGGCACTTATTGATCCCCAATAGCACCCCTCCGTATCTGTCATCACGGTCCAAGCGTATAATATTAAAATCGTGGAAAGAGAGATCATCTCGCGAAGAAAGCCAAGTTTCGGACAGAGCAAAAACATCACAATTGAACTTATGAATTAAAAATTTGAATGCATCCAATTTAGGGATAAGACTACGACAATTCCACTGTAAAACAGTGATATCTCCGACCTCTCTATTCAAATTAGACATCAAGAGAGATAATCATTGCAAGGAGGGGCCATGTTTGCATCAATTGTTGCAAAATTGTCTTTAGTACTGGAAGCATTGAGATGACAATGGTTCTGATGGAATCGGAAACATTAAAACACGTGAAGATTTGATCCACAAGGTCAGTCAACTTTATAAATCCCGATTGGGAAGTTGAACTGGACGCAAAAAAAGGGACAGTTGGGGTTTTTGATGTCCCCTCGAGTGCTGGGTCGTTCGAAGGTGAACTATTCCCACGGAAGCCAGGAGGAACCTGATTTTGCTTGTCCGCTGCACTCGATATTTTAGGCAAGCTAACATGGGGTACCACCGATGGGACTTGTCGTTGAACTTTGGGAGTGGACACATTTTTGCGCCGGGAATTCCCTTTGAAAATAAACGGTGTGCCCTCGTTAGCTGTATCCGCTTCCAATTCGTCAACTGGCAGTGAAGCAAAGACATTGTTTGTTGGTAATGGTTGTTGTTGAGCCAGTGGGGAAGCGCCCTTTAAGATATCCGCGAAAGTGCGTTTCGAGCGTTCCTTCAAAGAGCGCTTTTGTTTATCCCAGCGACTCTTGTAAGTTTCACAAGCTGAGAGCACGTGTGGGGATCCCCCGCAATATGGACACTTATGCTCAGTCGCACTGCAGGATTTCCCCTCATGTTGCTCTCCGCATGTGGCACAGCGCTCCTTGTTGGCGCAATAAGCTGCTGTATGACCAACTGACTTGCATTTGTTGCAAGTCATGGGCTTTGGCACGAAGAGTCGCACCGGCAGCCTCAATTTGTCCACCATAACGTAGTCAGGGAGGGCGGCACCAGCAAAAGTGACTCGAAACGAGTCGTACGGCGTAAATTTTTTTTCTACTCCTTCCTGGGTAACTTTTCCAAGTTGGCGACATTCCAAGATTTTGACTTCCATCGAAGGAAGCCTCTTGAACCTGCCAACTCCCATACTTTCTATAGTTTTGCACGTCAGACCCGTTTCAGATATAACGCCCCCAATTTCTACGTTATGGGAGGGAATAAAAACTCGATATTCGAGGATGAAATGCTTATCAGCAACAATATCGTTCGCGTCCTTTCGGTTAGTCACGACAACTCGCAGTTTGTTCGGTCTTACTTTGCAAATTTCCGAAACAGAGGTGTATCTTTTCAGATCTGTCATAATCTGTACGACCCTCAAGGCTTTACCATTAGGTTTGGGCCGGAAAAAAACAACCCAAGGACCAGCGTCAGGCGCATCGTCCGGATAAACCCTGACACGGGGAGCGGAAACAATAGGAGAGGAATTCGAGGACAAGGTTTGAGTGGGGACAGTAACATCAGAGGGGGGAAGGGATGTCGATGATTGGGTGGAAGTATTGGAGGAATCAGGGGAAAGGTTTGCAATCTTTTTTTTGGAGGGGGGCTTGGTAGTGTGAGTTGACTCGTCCCCAGAAGAAGAATCTTCGGGCATAGGAGTCCGTTTAAGGGACTTACTACACCCTGCTTGAGCAAGCGAGGGGGAGTCTGAAATGTCCATGTCTAGACCCCCACCCTCCTCCATTCTTAGAACGAACGATTATTATCTTTACAATTTTTTTATCTCACTTGTAAAAAAAAAAAAACTTAAATAAAATAAAAATAATCACATAAATTTGTTGTTCCGATATGCGCTCTGTTACCCTATTAAGGGAGACACAAAAGTCACGCGCTACGGAGACAACACAATAGCAGAAGTTATTGTTGTACTCAACTGATTGTTGTTATTGTTGTCAACCACGTGTTGACGATGCCGTTATGGTTATTGATCCACTACAGACGCCGATCCAGACCACTGCAGAGGCGCTGCTTCCTCGGTTCTGGCTGCTTTGGGCACTTTGGGCACTAATTCACCACAGAACACACGAGAAAAAAAAAACCAACTCGTTGGGGAGAAGAGAAAAAAAAACTTCGAGAACAATGCTTGAGGAGTGATGAATAGCACATCCAGCTCCATCAAGTTGTTAGCGAGGAATGTATGAGATACAATTTTTGTACAAGATCATTTTACCAAATGAAGAAAGTTAAGTTTTCAATTCACATTGAACACTAATTTGATACGGAAAAGGTAATTTTAATTCATAATTTCTTTTTGAAAAGGGTTCATTCTACCTGAAAACCCATAATTTTCTTTAACTCGTGAAACGAAATTTAATGGCGTGTAGTTCATTACGATTTCATCGTGAAGCGTAAACGGTAAGGCCCACAATCTCTTGATAAATAAAATGAACTATAAATTTAATTCATGTATTTCAACACATACTCCTACTATCAAATCAACGTGTCGGCGATCGATACACGCCGACCTTACGACGCGAGTTGGGTTGCCGGTCAGTATTCGACGTTCTGCTGAACAGACCGTCCAAGACTTAACCAGAAGAACGAGAACTCCAATGACTCCAATGATGTAGAGGACCCGAACGTACTACTTGACTATTCTTTGGATACTTTATTGATACTGATTATTTACATGCTTTGTGGGTTCTTAAATACTAAGATAACGGATTGTCAGCAATTTTGATGCCCCTTGCTTCCCAGTGTGAAAGGAGTTACAATTTCATTCAATAATATTTTGCCACCCGGGAAGCAAAGGGCGTTCAAATTCGGTATCCCTTTCGAATCGGGAATATGTGTCCATGCTATACCTTTTATACAGTATGTTCTCTTCCAGTTGCTGGTTAGGTTAAACCGCGACGAAATCTAATTGCTGATCCTAGCACAACTGACCTATATCCATACCCGCGAACGCGTGCGCGTAATGAATCAGCTCTTTGTAATCTGATCCCTCGCTCGGTCAGTGGCACGGCAGCGCGCTCATATTGTCGCTTTACAGCTGGTGGAAGGAAAATTGAACGAACGCTAACAGCTGATTTCAGCTAGCGGCGACATACCGGCCCACCGTAATTCTGCTCGACAGAATTACGATAAATTTGTCAATTGTGCTAGGTACAGTTTTTTGTTATTTGTTCATATTGTACTATCTGCTTCGTTTGTCATCATGATCCTGGGTATTGGTCTTGGTGGTGGTCTTCTCTCGCTTCTTCTAGGGGTCGTCTCACGGGAGATAGCTATCGGGCCATCTGTTGTGTGTTCCTTTTCTCGGCCGATGAAGTAGTATGCCACTATTGCGGCCGATATTGTGGTACAGATGATTGTGATTATCACTATGATCAAACCATGGTGGTTTGAATTTGTGTTGATAGTAGGTGATTCTTCCTCTTCAGTTGGATCTTGTTTGGTGAGTGGTTTGTCTCCTTGGTTCCATATCATGTGTAAAGTGTCGGTTTTGGTTCGATGATACAATTTTGTTGTATTACTTTCTTCTTGTATGGTTGCATATGTTACGCCTTTCTTTGATTGTATCTCGCAATCCGTGTTTAGTTTCACTAAAGCCGCGTAATAACTGCGAGTTATCGTTTTGTCACAGTGTATTCTTATACTGTTTGGATTGTGTGTGTAGTAGATAAATTGATTAACTTTCGCCAGAGGTATTATTTTCATATAATCGTTTGGTAGTTGTTCGAGTTTACATTGTTCCTTTGTATGAATTTTAAGAAGTGCCGCTGTGATGCAATCTGGTTCAGTTTTGATGGTGTGTCGGTCGGAAATGTAATGGCTCTTGTTGAAGCGTTCTCTATCTGGTGCTGGGTAGAAGAACTTCTGCGTATGACTCATTGCGATGAAGTTATGATCGGAAACGATGATGGTTCGGTTTGCTGGCGAGGGTATTGGTATGATTCTGAATAATTCGTATATTTCGCTGCTTATTATAACTGTTTGCATAGTAATATGGAGATGTCCATTTGTTTCTTCTAAGCCGAATTGTGTGCCGAGGGGATCGTTTAAAATTTCATATCCATTCGGCAGTTGGTTACTTATTTCCTTCATAATTTTCTCTGTCTCCGTATAGTTGAATGGGTGCGATTGGATAGCCTTGTATTTGTTTACCGTATTCTCCATGAACTGGTTGGCCAGCAGTATAGACTCGGTTAATCGGCGTACTATATCTTCAGCTGCCTGTGTTGTATATTTTCTTTTCAGCCCTTGGATTTTCAGGTTCATATGTTGTATTTTGTTATTGATGTAGTCATTTAGCTGATGATTTTTGGCGTGCATTTTGATAATTTTGTCCGATATTTCATGCATCTCTAAATTTTGGCGATTTTCGATTGCGTCGATTTCTTCTTCCATATTGTCTCCGCCGAATAGAATATCTTTAAGAAAACCGAATATTCCTTTGCTTTTTTTATGTCTCTTGAGGGCCAACAATTCTTGCGTGGTTACCATTTTCTGTTGTTCCATAGAAGTTTTCATTTCTAATATGAGTCATCGCGAACCGTTGTCTGAATTTCGTCAGAGCATTGGTTATATTTTCATAAATTCTGTTAATTGTGGTTAGGTCCTCCATCGGCGAAAGATTTGTATCGACGTTTGTGTACCAGATGCCTCGTTTTAACATGTAGGATTCATCATGGTCAAAAAGTATGCCTGGATCGTTTATTGGGTTGATGGTTATCGTATTACTTGGTTGAATTGCGGAGAGGAGTGCAGTCGCTGTTATGAATTTTGCCAGTATGTTAGGTTTGGATTTTCTTATCGGCTTTTTTGGTTTAGCCTTAGGTATCCGACTAGCTAGCTCCTTTACTTTGTCGAGATCAATTTTTTGCCTTTTTGCCCAATGTTGGAAGTTGTCTTGGCCGATCTCTTGCATTCGTTTAATTCTCTTAGGCTCATCGGGCAGTGTTGTTAGGTTGATATGTCCTGTGAAGACGGTTGTACTCGGCGTCTTCACATCGAGTTTTGCAAGTTTAACGGTCGGCCTAACTAATTGGTTCTTTCCGAATTTAACTGTCACCGATCGCACTTGTCCGCTTGATGATGGATATGTTTCGGTGATTATTCCCTTGTGGAATTTTCCTTTAATTTGTTCGTCGGCCATTACAACTATGTCATCCTTTTGTAGAGGTTCTATTGGTTTTCTCCATTTTTCGCGTTTCATTAGCTTTGGTAAATATTCTGTGGTCCAACGTTCCCAGAAGTTTTGTGTGGCATGCTGAACTTTGAGCCAGTGACTCCTGCTCGCTTCTGCTTTATTAACGTCACTTAATGACGGGTACGGTGTATCAGCAGCACCCATTAGGAAATGATTGGGGGTCAGCGGTTCGTTGTCGTCCACGTTTAGCGGTATATGTGTTAATGGGCGACTGTTTAACAGGTACTCTATTTCCGTGAGTGCAAGCCTCAATTCACTTTCATTGGGTTTTGAATTTCCCCATAGTTTTTGCTTGAGCAGTTTTTTGGTTTCTTGAACCATTCTCTCCCAAGCACCGCCAAAATGTGGTGCTGAGGGTGGGATGAAATGCCATTCAATCCCTTTGCTTTCGGTTCTTTTTTCCAATGCCTTGAAGAGGTTGCTCGCTCCTTGCATATTTGTGCCGTTGTCGCTGTAAATAGCTTTTATTTGGCCACGTCTGTATTGTAGAGTGAGGATGCATCGAATAAGAGCGTCTGTGGTAAGATCGTCTGCTAGTTCTAACTGTACAGCTCTGGTAGCCATGCAAGTAAATAATGCGCCCCAACGTTTTTCTGTTGACCGGCGGACTGTAATTTCCATGGGGCCGAAGTAATCGATTCCAGTGTGAATGAAGGCCTTCGTTGAAGGGCTAGTCCTGCATTCGGGTAGTAATCCCATTTGAGGTGCTTGCGGGGTTGATTTTTGGTTTTTACACCATTGACATTTCGCGAATGCGCGTTTAACTGCACTGCGGGTGTTTACTATCCAGAAGTTTAGTCTGATCGCTGCAATTACTGCTTCCAATTGGCGATGGAGGAATCTCTCGTGGTGATCCTTCGTAATGAGGTCGGTCACGTGGTGCTTATTTGGAATTATTATTGGGTGTCGGACCGCGTATGGTAGTGATCTTGCTTTGTCCAATCTACCGGTAGTTCTTATTACCCCATCACTGTCAAGTGTTGGTTCTAGTTCAGCTATGGAGCTGTTCACTTCAACCCTTCCGTTGTTTTCTAGCGTGATTAAATCTTGTGGATATGATTCTCTTTGTGTTTGTTTTATGATCAATATTTCGGCATTTCTGTAGTCGCTGACCGTTACAAAGTTTCGGTATGGTTTTCCTCGCACTTTCGATTGGAGTTTTCGGACGTAGAAGATCCAATATCCTACGGCTTTCCGCAACCTCTGCCAGTTTGAACACTAATTTAGCTGCAATTTTACATCGGGTATTTGGTCTATCTTGAATATTTTCACCTCTTCCGTGGTTGTTGTTGGCTTTACTTTTTCTGTAGGCCAATATTCTTCTTCTAATTTCAGGAAGGGAGCGGAAGTGAACCATATGGAGTTTGATATAGTTTTATCTCTCGTTGCTTCGTCTGCTGGATTGAGTTTTGTTGGGACCCATCTCCAGTCCATAACCGTTGTGGATTCCAGAATTTCTCCTAGTCTATTCTGGACGAATTGTTTATATTTCTTGTGATCACTCCTTATCCAAGCTAGAACTGTGGTGCTGTCTGACCACATAACTTGTTTATCGAATTTTAACCTAGTTTCCATCTTTACTGTGTTAGTTAGTCGTGTTCCGAGTACTGCGGCTTGTAATTCAAGTCTGGGAATTGTCATCCCTTTAGTAGGAGCTACTCTGGTTTTGGCAGTGATTAAACTGATATCCACTTCTTGGTTACATTCGACCCGAATATAAGCAGCAGCAGCAAATGCATCTTCTGATGCGTCCATAAATACGTGAAGTTCTATTTTACAGGGGTTTGATAACTTTGTTGAATAACGTCGAGGAATTTCGAGTTTGACCGCGGTTTTTAGTTTGAATATCCATTGCTTCCATCTCGGTACCAATCGTTTAGGTATCTTCTCATCCCAAATGGTCCCATCCTTCCAGATTTCTTGCATAAGCAATTTTCCTCCTATGGTTAGATGAGCTATTAGCCCAAGTGGGTCGAATACTCTGGCTACTTGTGATAATGCTTCTCGTTTGGTAGGTATATGCTCGCAGTTGATCTCGTTAATCTTATATTGGACTGAGTCTGATTTTATATCCCAGAAGACTCCTAGAACTCGTTCTGATTTTGCCGTTTTTTCTTCAAACTCCTTTCTTTCACAGGAGGGTGATATGCGATTTTCTGGTAACGCTTTCAATATCTCATGATTATTAGAGATGAAGTTGCGTAATTCAAAGTGGGCATTATCGTTGATTTTGATTATCTGGTTTACTGTTTTCATTGCTTCCTCTATTGAGTGGTAGCTATCTAGAAGTTCGTCCACATACATAGCCTTGATTGCTTCAACGGCTTGTGGATATTTATCATGGTATAGATCGGCATTCTTGTTTTTATGTACTGTGCACAGGCGGGGGAGCATGTAGCTCCAAATATCATAACTTGCATGACGTAGTGTCCCATTGTTTGATTCTCGTCTCTAAATAGGAATCTTAGGGCATCCTGGTCCTCTTCTCTTGTTCTCACTTGATAGAACATTTCTCGTATGTCTCCTGCTACTGCGTACATCCCTTCACGGAATCTTATGAGAACGCCGAGAATCGTGGGTAATTCTTCTGGTCCTGTTAAAAGTTCTGTATTTAAGGAAACTCCTTGGACTTTGGATTTGGCATCGAAGACTAGACGGGGAGATTTGTTTGGATTTTCTACGGCAAAGTGTGGTAGATAATACGTTTTATCGGAAGTTTGTGTTATTTCCTTGTATGTTAGTTTCCTGGCATATCCCTTTTTTAGGTAATCTTGTATTTTATCTTTGTACCATTTGGCGAATTCTGGTGACTTCTTCATTTTTGTCTCCATTGTCTCTAGTCGTTTGAGGGCAGCCTTGTAACTTTCGGTGGAAGGCATTATTACTCTTGGTTGTTTCCATAGCAGTCCCATCTCATATTGATTTCCAAGATATGTTGTCGTTTGTTCCATTATTTGTGCTGCTCGTTTTTCTTCGGTACTACGTTCGTCTATCGTCGTTACTTTCACGCCAAATTCTTCCGTAGAGAAGAATTTTTGAATTTCTTCTCTTAGAGTTTCTGTCTCCATTTGAATATACGTGAAGATTGAGTCTGTTTCCAATTTATCGTTCCCGTATATGGTCCATCCCAGTGGTGTTTTAGCCGCTACTGGACCTTCTTTGCTGACACGCTGATTCGTTGGTGTCAATAATAAGGGATGATCTAGCCCAATTAACAAGGTCGGTTTAGCGTTTTGATATCCGTGGATTGGAAGTCCTCTTAGATGACGGTATTTTTCCTTTAATTCATCGTAATCCAGTGTTTGTCTCGGCAAGGAGAGTTTTCTGATTGTGCGGACGTTTCTCATCGAATGGGTTATATTATTAGTACCTTTGATACCAAACGACACCAGCTGACTCTCTGGGTCAGAATATTCCGATTCATTGGTCCACAACATTTTAAGGGGTGAGGATGGTCCATGTAACTCAAGTTCCTCAGCTGCATCTTTTAGAATCAAACTGTTCGAGGAACCGTGGTCGAGAAAGGCGAAAGTATCGAGGGATTTCCCTCTTGCTGATAACGTTACTGGAATGACTTGGAAGTATATTTTGTTCTTCCTCACGGCATGCAGGTTTGTCCTTTCCTCTTCCACTTCGATGTCCTTTGACGTTGATGGTTTTCCTTCTTGTCTTGTGTTTTTGGCTGATGTTTCCCTTTCCGCTGGATTCTGAACCTTCTTAGCTTCCGGTTCCTCCTTCAAAGTTCATGCAGCAACGTGTGATGTCGACGTTTACATCCCGCCACTGCACATGTTCGGGTGGACTTGCAGTCCTTACTTTGATGGTTTTTACCAAGACAGTTGAAACATAACCGTTTATCTTGGACTATTTGCTGTTTCTTCTTGCTATCGAGCTTTTTGAAAGCTTCACACATGTTTATCCTATGCTGTTGGGAGCAGTGGGAGCAATTTTGCTTGATGCCTTCATTGTGGACATTCGTTCTGCCTTGATTTTCGTTTCTCAGCAAAGGTTTTTCATAATTCACTCTTTGGGCCAAAAGTAGCGTCGCCTTTCTTTGTTGTGGCACCAAAAAGTTGTACAGATCCTCCAATGTTAATCTGATTGGTTCTTGCCCTTCCATGGGCATAAGACAGTTAGTTTCTTTATCGGCCCACTGCTCTCTGATGTTCAAGGGAAGCTTTCCTACTATTTCTGCCAGATGGAGTGGGTTGTTGAGGTATGATCTTTGGTTTATCATCCTCATGTTGCACACTAAATTTCCTAGTGTGATCACAAACTCGATCATTGTTTGTGGGTTTTCCATTCTTGGGTTCCTCAACCTGGTTAAGTCTGCCCACAGTTCGTTGTATATCGCCATTGGTTGGCCGTATATACTTGATAGTGTTTCGATGATCTGCCTTTCGTTGCCAGGGTCCATCATTAGGGCGCTGACGTATGATTTTGGCCTTTTTCCTAATTGAGCCATGGCTCACGTTGTCAGCATCGCTGAAGTTTCCTGTTTGTTTGCTTTCGTCATACAAACGTTTGAAGTTCGGCCACTTGTATGACCCATGAAACATGGGTAAAGATGTTGCTGCTTGTTTCCGCAGCAAGTTGGTTAACTCTGTCGGTAGGGTTACCGACGTTGGGGCTAACGTGCCCGCTGGTACCTCTGTTTTTGTCCTGGATCCTCCAGATCCCAGGCTCGATACCAGATCCTGCATTGCCTTTTGGTAGGCTTCGTCCCTCTTCTTTTGACTCTCCATTTGAGACTCAAATTGGCGACGAATTATCTCGAGCGGATCTGCTACTGTTGGTTGCTCCGTTGGACGACTGCGTTGCTTCGCCTTTAAATCTTCGATCTCCTTTCTCAGTTGCTGGAGCTCGTTGCTCTCTTTGACGCATTGCGGACAGTTCCATGCTTTCCTCTTGGAGGGCTTAAGTTCCAGTCCCACACAAGTGATGTGGAACCAGTGTTTACACTTGGAGCACTCGGCCATAGTCCGGTCCGAAGTGTCCTCTGCCGTACACAAACGGCAGTGTCCATTTGGATTGTTCACGTATTCCGTCATGCTTCTTCGGATTACGTGGTTCTGTTCTTTCACTTCGCGTTAACGAGACTGTTACCGGTCCCGGAGTATCTTCACTTTAGTGATTCGGTTTACGAGTTTTAACTTCGCGTCGCGTTTTAATTCGAACGAGTCCTCTCTGGAGCCACCATATGTCGGCGATCGATACACTCCGACCTTACGACGCGAGTTGGGTTGCCGGTCAGTATTCGACGTTCTGCTGAACAGACCGTCCAAGACTTAACCAGAAGTTAGACAATGAAAATCCCGCGTAACGAGAACTCCAATGATAACTTCCTTGCAAGGGAGAGGTTTGGTTAGAACCGTCCTGCAGTACAGGCCAATTCTAATTCCAAGTTTGTTTGTAAGTTTCTATGTTCCACTTGCAGCACAAGTGAAACAGAGTAACTCAGGATTTGTAGCGAAGTGAAAGATGCAACTTAGTAAACTTCCTCACGCCGGAGGAAAACCTTTTTCGGATGTAGAGGACCCGAACGTACTACTTGACTGTTCTTTGGATACTTTATTGATACTGATTATTTACATGCTTTGTGGGTTCTTAAATACTAAGATAATGGATTGTCAGCAATTTTGATGCCCCTTGCTTCCCAGTGTGAAAGGAGTTACAATTTCATTCAATAATATTTTGCCACCCGGGAAGCAAAGGGCGTTCAAATTCGGTATCCCTTTCGAATCGGGAATATGTGTCCATGCTATACCTTTTATACAGTATGTTCTCTTCCAGTTGCTGGTTAGGTTAAACCGCGACGAAATCTAATTGCTGATCCTAGCACAACTGACCTATATCCATACCCGCGAACGCGTGCGCGTAATGAATCAGCTCTTTGTAATCTGATCCCTCGCTCGGTCAGTGGCACGGCAGCGCGCTCATATTGTCGCTTTACAGCTGGTGGAAGGAAAATTGAACGAACGCTAACAGCTGATTTCAGCTAGCGGCGACACAACGTTTTCAAGTTTTCTTTAATTTTTTGCATACCAAAATAAGTACTTATTGTACTTATATAAATAAATAAGTACTTATTGTTTAAAATATGTGACATTCGGTTGAAAAATTAATACAAAAAAATGGTGCAGCTCAGAAAATACATGATACGAAGAACACATGTTTTTCATGGGAAATAATCTTCCGAAATTTTATAACATTTGGCAACCTTCACATTCCGCTTTACTGTTATCTAGCACTTGGTCGACGAAAATGCAGAAAGAAGAGTAAGAAGCCAGTTGTCACGTCTTGTCTTAGCAATGAATACAACTAGAACTACGCGCTTACAACGACACCTCGCGGAAATACCGCAGGACTTTTTTGACAGCCTAATATAAACAGTGAAAATAGTAAAAAAAAGTAAACAATTTGACGAATAAAATGGTTATGAAGGTTTGACGAGAGCCTGACTCGAAAGGTTAAACGTTGATAGAGATTTTATTAGATTGATTTTCAGGTTGTTGTCCAATCAATTCGTTCAAGTTCACGTTTTTATCGTGTGAGTTTTGTTATTATTTTTGTAATTGTGGTCCCAAATGTACTATCGAGCATGTTATTTGTCTCCATTATGCAAATTGCTGATGTAAATGTGGTTGATTTGATTTTCGGTATGTCCATCACGCGACTTCATGCACTGAAAGAAAGAAAGTGCGAACCCCAAATACCAAGGTCGTTATTGCCACTAAATTCTGCAAACATCTCACCGTTCTTGCACATTTCTCCAAGGTCATGACGTGTTCATAGTCCGTGTTGTCGGGGCCGATCTTCGCGTAGAAGTTTTTTTTTATCCCATTTATTTATTTATCAGGCTCATTAGCATTTTATCTGTAACAGAGCCGGGTTTTTTTATCGTGTACATGTACATATGTTTTATGTTTCTATAAATTGTAAATTACACAGTAGAAGTAGTAGCCATTTAGGCGTTAGATTTACTGTTCCATTACATTATGGTAAATTACACTGTAGTAGCCATTTAGGCGTAAGGGTATTCTATCTGTTCTTCCATTGTTCAGCAGACCGGACAGCGGAGACAGTTGATACTGAACATTGTTGGGTTATTTATAGAACAGCAGCCCGATGTTTCTTGCAGAGCAGAGCAGTTTTATGGATGAATCGATCTTTGTTCCACCGTGGATCGATCTCCATCGCGGATGATGGTTGCGTGGACGTAGTTATTCTATAACAACACAAAGATGGTCAATTGAGGGTCCTGAGTTTGAACTCACGATCGATCGCTTAGTAAGCGAACGCGTAACCAAGTGGCTACGAAGACCCCCTTCGCGTAGAAGTTGCAGATGTAGATCTTGATGTCACCCTTTGGAACTTTATCCACAAAGGCATTCAGTTGACTGTATGATGATGATGGCCCACCTCATACCCCTACAAAGGTTTGAGCAGGACGATTTATCTTATAGATAATAATTAAGTTTAAAAATATCAAGAGACCAGTATTATAAAAAAAAACCAAGCGAACTGGATCTGTTGCAGGCATAAATATCTATTAATAGAACAGTAAAAATAGGCACAAACTGCGAAAAAACAAACAATGTTCCTATCCATATTGACATTGACATAGTCATAGTCTCAACTTCAGGCCCAATGTTTTTTTTAAGGCATGTCAAGAAAATTTCCAACCCGGGAAGATCCTTGACTGATTGGGAATTGAACCCAATATCTAAAAGTTTCTACTTAGAACATAAAAGAGATCTGCTACAATCAGAAATAATCGATATAACCATCTGATGAAAGATAGTTTACGACAATTCCGAATGAGCTGTCCCAATTCCAGTTTCCACTCCAGACCCTATATAAAAATTTCATTATGTGTCAGTTTTCTGCCAGTGTTCATTATTAACATTCGTCCAGGCCCACCAAACGCGCGCGAGGCTCAAACTTTCGTAGACAACGCTAATTTTTTTTTATAATAATCTACAATTTTAACAAATTTAACAATACAAATTTAACAACAAAAAAACATCATCATCATCATTACGAACATGGCAGTTTGAGATACCTGTAAATATTTTTTCTAATTTCAATTGGTATTAAACATAAATAAATCATTTGACAAAAAAATTACGAAAACCTGTTTACAAAACAGATTTTACGTGGGAAATACACATTCTCTTAAACTCTGCCATTGTTGCCACACGTTTTATTTCTCTGGGCATCGAATTGAAAAAATGTATTCCTTTGTATAACAACGAGTTCTGCGACCTACTGAATATAAAGTTAGGTGTTCTTGCATCATCCGCGTTTCTAGTATTGTATCTATGAACATCGCTTCCTCTTTCAATTCGATCACACAAGTATCGAGGCAGCATACCGTTTAAAATTTTGAAGACGAACACCATTGTCAAGTAATAAATTCTTTGCTTCACAGATAGCCACTGTAGCGCGTCCAACATCAAATAAGAGGAAGTGTATCTACTACATCTTAAAATCAAACGCATAATCTTATTTTGTAAACGCTGCAATCTCGTTAATTGTGTATTGTTTGCAAGGAATAGGATCGATGAGCAAAAGTCTATGTGCGGTGAGATCAATGATTTATACAATTTAATTTTACTGTTCACCGTCAGTTCTTTTTTCAAACGACACAAAACGCCGTATTTCTTGGCAATCTTCTTGATGACATTATTAATGTGAGACTTGAAAGATAAATTGTCATCAATGATAACTCCTAGGTATTTGATTTCATTCACGCGTTCTAATGTCTCACCATCTATTTCAAAATTTACGTCAATACTGGAGTTTGCTGAAGAAATCAGCATGTATTTTGTATTGCCAACATTTAATTTCAATTGTTTAAATTTAAGCCACTGAGCCAGAGAATGCAAGTCTTCGTTTATGTGATCCTCGGTTTCTTTTATATCCTTAGCTGCGATGAACAGGACAGTATCATCCGCGAACAAATTAATATCACAATATCGTAAAACCCGTCGCAGATCATTTATATATAAAATAAACAAAATGGGCCCTAAGACACTTCCCTGCGGCACCCCGAGTGAGTTGCCGATGGGATCGGAAATAGAATCATTAAAACGAGTCTTTTGAGTTCTGTCGCACAAATAGCTTTCGAACCATTTGTACGACATTCCTACAATTCCATTGCGCTCCAATGTTTGTAACAATAAGGGCCTAGAAATTGTTTCAAAAGCGCGTTTAAGATCCAGAAATACCGCAAATATAGTCTCTTTCGCTTCGATATTCTCTTTCCATTTTGCTAACACCAGATTCAGAGCGGTTTCACAAGAGTGTCCCTCTCGATATCCCGACTGTTCCGGTATTAGCAAATTGTTGTTATCTACAAAATGCATCAGCTGGACTTTCACAACAAGTTCTAGTATTTTTTCTAATGTGTGCAACATGTTAATAGGGCGGTACTCTTCGGCTTTATCCGTCCCATTAACTTTGGGGATCGGAATCACAAGGGAACCCTTCCAAACCGTTGGCACGTGCCCAGTTCGTAAAGATTCATTAATTAGGTCCAGTAGATCGTGTCCAATGACATGAAAGCAAACTTGTATCACTTTTGCGTTGACATTATCGATACCAGCCGATTTTTGCAATGAAAAACAAATATCTCTTAACTCAGCAAAAGTGATGGGTGAAAAACAATCTAGTCTACAATTGATATTAATCGGCTGTATTATTTTGTCAGGTTCGCTGACCAAGTCAATACTTTGGTTGATCAGCAGAACACTATTGACGAAATAACTGTTGAATTTATCGGCAATAGTTTGGTCTGACTGTTCTTCTGACCCTTCGAAAACTATGGATCGCGGTGTACTATTTTTAGAATTTAATAACTTTTTCAATAATTTCCATAGTTCTTTGCTATTATTTTGATGTTCATCGATTTTCCTCTGTATATATTCACTTCTAGTCCTTTTCAAGACCTGTGAATATATATTCCGCGCGAAGGTGTACCTATTCCAATCATTTTCTAAATTAGTCTTTATAAACTTTTTGTACTTTTTATCTCTTTTGCGTTTGAGACGCAGCAGATCAAAAGAGTACCAGCTGTTCGAATTGTTTAATTCAATATATTTTTCAACCACTAATTTATTGGTACACTCTCTCAGAATATCGGTCAGAACAGCTGCTTTATCATTCAGATGTCCCGTCATTGCTTCAAAATCCAGGCTTGTCGAAACAAGCTGAGACATGGCTTCTTTGGAATATCTATTCCAGTTTTTAATTTTTATTCTATTTCCATCACGGTCATCCTGTCCATTCTCAATGTAAACAAAAATTGTCTCATGATCAGTTATTTTGAATTTGGCCTGTGTAGAAGAATGGACAGTAGCAAAATTTGAATACACGTGATCTATTAGAGTTCTACTATATTTAGATATTCTAGTGGCTTCGTTAACATATTGTTTTAAGGTAAAGTAATGTGATAATTGTTTCAATTGATTCGAACTTCGGGTATTAAGCCAGTCAATGTTAATATCACCAGCAATTATATTTAACTTACTGCAATCCACAATGCTTTCCCACCAGTTTTCCAAAATATCTAGAAAACGCTGGTCACTAGAACTGGGAGAATGATATATAATTCCATAATTTCCCATCTGCATGCCTCTTTCAACTGAAATAGCCAAGAACCAGTTATTCTCAACAGCTTCGTTTGAAAGAATGTTGAATTTGACTGATTCTATTGCATAAACTGCAACACCTCCAGTGTGTTTGGAGTGCGACAAGCAAAAAGCAACTTTATAGCCCGGAATTTTGTACTGATCATATGATTCTCCATCGATTATGTGAGTTTCAGAAAGAAAAACAGGAAGTGGGTTATATCTATGGTATAACCGCAAGGGTGACGTAGGACTATCGTTGATTTAGAGATCATTTGTTTGAAGTTGAATCTAAATCCATTCTGAATGAATGAATAAATTAATATTTGGGAGGCTTCGAAAACGAGAGCGTTACGTTGGAGGCACAAGGTTTTATGCATCCAATATAGGATACGAAAAACCTTGTTCTGAAGAATAATCTTCAGAAGCTAACCTGCTAACTGTACTTGATTGACAAATCACAAACCCAAATGCATTATATGGATATTTTATGGATAGAAAACATTAAAATAAACTCTTTCACATGAATGTAATTTTAAATTCCCAGAGGAACTGGCAGATTATTTTCAGTAACGATTAGATATTTCCACATTTTCCTCGATACTGGAAGCCCACCAGTGGTTCATACTAACTCGATAACCACCTGTTAATAGTACTTGATTCAAAAATATTTGGTCACAGTGTTACATGAATAGAAAACATTCAAATAAACTCTTTCACATGAATGTATTTTTAAATTCCCAGAGGAACTGGCTGATTATTTCCCAGCAATAATTAGATCTTTCCGGAACTTTCTCGATGCTGAATGGCATCCAAACGGAAAGAATTCTGCGCGTGTATGTGTCGATCCTTCGCCGTCCACCTCCTCCAGCACGTTAGGCAACGATGTTGTCTTGTCGATGTCATCACGAAAAATGAATGTGTCTCACCACCAGAATATCGCTTAAGTATGCTTTTTGTGTGTGATTGAATCGAGAGAAGGTGTGGTTTACGATGGCAATTTGGAAGGCAAACTAGAGGGGAATGAACTCTCTGAGCTCGGAACTTTCGGCGACTGAGCAATAACCGATTGCGGGCGCATACAATATTGGATACGGAAATATCCTACTGATGGGGAAGAATAATCTTCTGAAGCTATCCTGTTAATTGTGATTGATTGAAAAACCACAAAACCAAATGTATTTGGTCACAGTGTTACATGGATAGAAAACATTCAATTAAACTCTTTCACATGAATATATTTTGAAAATTCCCAGAGGAACTGGCAGATTATTTTCAGTAACGATTAGATATTTCCACATTTTCCTCGATACTGGAAGCCCACCAGTGGTTAATGCCAACTCGATAACCACCTGTTAATAGCCGCGCGTGTATGTGTGTGTAGCGATGTCTTCCCAGGGAACCGTTTGTGGCATCACTCTCCTCCTGATAGATTCCCTTCTGGCCCAGGGTGCACAAACAGGCTCTTGGTGAAACCCTTCATCCGCGCTTTCATGATAAATAAAGAGCTTCACCGCAACAGCGACAACATGCTCCAATCGCTGTTCAATTAGAACTGAGTGGATTTCCGAGCGCCGCTCGCTTATATACCGATTGGTGATTTCAATAACCTGTTTTGAAAGCAATTTTAAGACTATTGAAACAAGTTTTTGGATCAAAAAGTAACAAGTATAGAACGCGTAGACATTTTATCTTTCGAATGAAGTGTTTATCATACCATTTCGTTCAGTTGTTTAGGAGCTATTAACGCTCAAAATCTCGGTCTCCGGCGTAACGCTTTCGTTTTCGAAACTTTGATTTTACACCCCGGTATAGAAATGAAAGACGTAGTCCTACGTCAAAACCATCTGAGGACGCATGTTTTCTACAAGATATCGCATGTCTGCGTAATTTGTAGAAAGCCCAGCTATATTCAGATAAATTATTGCTAACTTATTCACACATATAATTTTTTTGAATTGCTATTTGGTTTGAAAAATGACGCTTTTTTTCTTCTCCAGCAGTCTCCGATAGACAGGACACTGGGTGCTATAAGTTGGATGATTTTCATCCAAATTCAACTTCTGTTCATTATTAACTTTGATACAATTTATGTATTTCAATTTAGTTGATGAGCACTCAGATGTTTTATGTTTCTCATTACACCTTGAACATGTTTGTTCTTTCTTGCAATCTGTGCTCTTATGCCCAAATTCTCCACATTTAAAACAGCGCAAAACACTAAAGGCCTCAACCACGCTATATTTATCCCACCCGACACTTACTTTACTAGCAGTCTTCAGGTTTCTGTAAGTATCATGGTCAACTTCAATTATCGTGTTGTATTTATTATACTTCAAGCGTGGATTTTCATATTCAACAACGACCTTGACATCCTCGATCGAAATGTTTTCATTTTGACTCTTTAAGTAGTCAATGAAAACATCAGAGGAATATCGATCACTCATCCCAATAATTTTTAATTTTGGTTTTATTGGCTTTGGAATAAAAGTACTAAACCCTTTTCCAAGATTGCTTTCAATTCCACTTTTCACTTGCTCAATATTATCCCCTGCTGCATACTCAACAATAATCGAGCCATCTTTACCGTTCCTGAAATTCTCTATTTTGTGTATTTTAGGATCTAATTTAGTCTTCAACAGTTCTCCTTGTCCTTTAGCTAGGCAGCGTCGGTTGGATAATGCATAGGTTCCGAACCCGTGTTCTAAATCTGGGAACTCTCGTCGATAGATTTCCACTTGATGAGCGCAGCCTGTGCTTGGGCGCTAAGCAAAAAACAAACTCCACGGTGGCGGGGAGCGTTTTCACACCGAATGCCAGAGTATAATAGTAGCTGTCTCCACGGAAGCTTGTGTTCTCCAAAGTTAGTCCAACGTACTTCGCTCGGCCCCAGGATTTCGAGCTCTCTCCTTGCTCTCTTTGCTGAGCTAACGTTAATACACTCCACGTTTCAATTCTTGTCCTTTATTTCGTTGTCGTAAAAACAGTTCGTGATCTTTCATTATTGGTTCCTGTAACTTATGGATTTCGGGAACAGTAGATTGTTAGCCTAAGATCCCCATCCCGCGATGGGGCTGCCATCGTAGGTTTAGCTGGCGGGAGCCGCATTTCTTATTCGGTCTCGCCTTTTAAGAGCAAGGTTGGGCCTTTTGTGGCATTTCATGTTGAGCCCACTACGCATCTCACCGCGTCCTACCTATGCTCCTGCTGCTTGTCTGGGAGTGCTTATTACACCGGAGCATGTTATTCACACTCGACCCCCATACCTAAAGGTACTTTCCGCCATCCGCAACCCGCGGACCCGCCCCGCGTTCCATGCAGCTTGGATCCTGCGTCTTGTAATATGATCACTACGACGCAAGCAGGTCTCCCAATTATGGTTCCTGATAAAACGCGAAAAAATCATTACATTTCGAAGAATATTCATTCGAAACGGAGAATCTGATTTTCATTGATATTTTTGTTCCTAAAGATATATTGATTTTTCCCGCCGCCTACACCCAAACCAGCGTTGCATTTCATTTTCGGTAGAAATCATGCCTTTTCGTGTCGAATGAGCAAATAAAATCATCTGTCGCCCAAAGCTTTAAAAAGTTTGTATGTATAGAAGCAGACATCTGTTTCTTTTTTCTTTTTTCGTCTCTTTTGCGATTGCATCCAAAAAAGTCCAAACGACGTCAATTGGGATCGAAACATGGCCGGCTGGAATATAAGGCTGTTTTACACGACCACGCTATCCACATAGCTAATGATATATTGATATATTATTATATTGAATGGCGTTAACGTTCCCTATGGAACCTTTGCCGTCTCAACATATGTATTAACTAGCGTCATTTATTAATACTTAGTTGAGATTTCTTAAGCCAAATCACACGCCTTGAATGTATCCCGAGGAGCAATTACACCTCATTATAAAGTGAAGTTTGAAAGTGTTTCCTAAGAGTAAATAGGAGACCATAAAAGAGATCTATATCCATCTCGGTCTGGGCCGTGTACATATGTGGCAAAGTAATGCGTGCTTATATGTAATCTGCTTTGTTCCCGTTTCCGCTTCACGGTGAAAACGAAATGAACGGCATGCCATTGAACTACGAGTTAGTAAAGCGTCAAAGATAATAAGGGGGTTTCAGGCAGAAAACCCCTTATTATCTTAGGCAGGCACCTTTCAAATAGAAATTATTAATGAAAATTAACTTCTCCGTATCAAATTAGTGTTCAATGTGAATGGAAAACTTTGTTTTCTTCATGTGGTAAAATAATCTCTCACAAAAATTGTATCTGAAGATAATTTTATATTATAATAAGTTTTATTATATTTAATAAGCTTCAGTGGAAAACTAATTTCGTATCCAGATGGCGACACCGTACCGTTGTCATCGCGGATACACATAATTTCGTTTTCACCGTGTAGTGGAAACGGGAATACAGCCGAATGTGTCTCTTGTTTCGCTCGTTAGTATTAATCTTATAACGTTGTACCATTTATATTATATTAGGATAAGTTTCTTCGGTTTTACAACAGATGGCGTAACTTGATTATTATTCCAGTGAATCAAATTTCCAGACATTCGTTGGAAAGCTACTGTCATTGCGCATCTTTTTCAGTTTATGTCGAAAAGTTGAAACGTAAACAACGTGCCACTTCGAATATGTCGAATTTCGTACCAACGAGAGTGTTTTTGCGGGGAGTGTTCGCGGAAAGTCATCGCATTTTGATGGAAGTTTATGGTGACCATGCTTCAACTGAGCGAACGTGTCAGACGTGGTTTGCATGGTTTAAAAATGGTAATTTAGACTTGGAAGACGAAGAACGTTCCGGACGGCCAAAAAAGTTTGAAAATGAAGAATTGGAGGCTTCACTCGATCAAGATCCGTCACAAACGTAACAAGAACTTGCAGATACACTTGAAGTAGCTCAGCAAACCATATCCGATCGAGTTTTGCAAAATAAAGCATTAATTTGTGAAAAAAAACGAAGAAACTTACCGGTACTCCTATGCATGCGTATTTGAGAGTCATTACTTTTTCTGTTATTTTTAGGCTCATTTAATGTAATAAATCGGGACGATAAAACATGAGCTAAAAATTGAATTTGGGTGTAGAAAGCTTTATTTTCTACAGCAATAGAAAGGTATTTTAACGGTATATATGTTAATATTTAATTTTTGTCGGTGAAGCTATGAAGACAGGGCGGGTCTGCTCTCTCAGAATCGTGACACGGCCATTAATACGATAATTTGTTTGTCAGTATTTTTTTTTTGAATTTTCCTGGTTTCAAGTATTCTTTCTACGCTAAAATGGTTAGAAAACCATATTTTACATAGTGGTAGGTATGATATGGTATAGGTATAAAATGGTTTGGTATAAGCGTTGTAAATTATAATATCAAATTGTTCTCAGACCCAATTTTCGCATGAATTTTTTTCGCCGTCTTTTATTTCAATAGAACACTAATTCGATACGGAGAAGTTAATTATCATTCATAATTATAATTTCAAGAACTTGTTCATTTCGCCTGAAAATCAATTACTATCTTTTTTTTCCAAAATATATATTTTATCAAGGCACATATGGCATTAGCCTGACGGGCCGGGAGTTCAATATTTTGACAATTTTTGTCTTACGACTATGTTAGTAATATGTAACCGATTACTCGCGGTTGGCTCGAGGTTAGTATTACAAAGATTCTCAAAATTGGGATGTTGCAGTCACGTCCGACACGGGATACTTCCTATTGGGGTGCAACTGACCATCAATCGGCGACGCCCCCCTAGACTCTACCTCCTATCAATCGTGGTGCATCTCTAATTATTACTATCTTTGGCGCTTCCGTAAACTAGTAAACGAAGCTCAATGCCGTGAACGCAAATTCCATGCGAAAGCAAACCCGAAAACAGATGCTCTTGGATACGATTGCATCACGGGAACCGAATGCGCAAATCTTCCTTCGCTCGCGCGATTACATTCAAAAGCAAAACAGAAACTAAATGGATTGCTGAGCTGGCATCCGAATCAATACAGATTTGTGTGATTTCAATAGCCTGTTTCCATATCAATTTTTAAGCTATTGAAACAAGTTTTCGGGTCA
This sequence comes from Toxorhynchites rutilus septentrionalis, assembly GCF_029784135.1. Classification (NCBI taxonomy): domain Eukaryota; kingdom Metazoa; phylum Arthropoda; class Insecta; order Diptera; family Culicidae; genus Toxorhynchites; species Toxorhynchites rutilus. The sequence goes on along the minus strand of NC_073744.1, from coordinate 129,106,839 downwards.
ATATCTAACAATCATATAATTCTTGGGTCTTTCGAAAGCGTTTATCATACCACTCCGTTCAGTCGGCAAAGGGGCTTAACTCCTTGCACTCTAAGCGTCACGCTCTCGTTCTCGAAACTTTGAACTTACACTCCGGTTCGGAAATGGAATACGTAGTTCTACCTTAAAAAATGTAAATTACAATACATATGCCAAGCCATTCTTCATATGTTATGAATGAAACAATGTAAAATATTTTTTTTTATAAATCGTTTATTTGTACAGGCTCAGTTACATAAGTTTAAAGGAGCCAAATTCAATATTTAATATTAGTTCTAAATCAATTTTGCTTATTCTATGGTTAATAGGATGGGAAACTGGGACCTATGCCGGGTTTATACGGTGCGAGTAAACATACTCGGACTAGTCAGTTACTGCAGTATAGCTACTCACACCATGTGAACGCATCATGCCAGTTAGTGTCATGGGTGATCCGGCGTGCGAGCTACTTTAAAGTTTTTTGATTTTAAAGCCGGGTTCAGACGGTGCGAGCAAGCATACGAGTCGGTCTAGTCAGTTACTGCAGTGCAGCTACTCACACCGTGTGAACACATCATGCCAGTTATTGTCATGTGTGATCCGGCGTGCGAGCTACTTCAAAGTTTTTTGAATTTACTCGCACTCGCATGCTTCAAAACGTCAAAAACAGAATTTAGCGTTCGAATCAGGGATGCCAAATGTAAAGAAATGTCTCTATTTTTAAGATATTTGAAAATATGCGAAGATATTTATAGACTTGAAAATTATTGGAAAAACAAATAAAACCCTCATAGTTTCTTAACGAAATCATTGTTATTCTGTTTTGCACGCTGGCGGGGCACGCTTTCTTTTTGAGATAGTTTTCTGGAGAATGTCTAATATAGAATCATTATCAGGCACAATTTTCATTCAAAATTCACTCACAACTTGCGAAAAAAAGTAAGGTTCTAAGAAACAGAATACATATTCGATTTAAAAAAGTACATTTTCATTCATTATTTTAATTTTTGACGCGTGTGAATAAAATTTTAAAAAGTCTTCTAGACTATCATTTAAAGCATCACATACTTCCGGAATTATCTTAGCTATGGATGCTTTCGAGATTCTAAAAAATATCGACAACAATCTGAACAATATTCCAGAAGAAAGGCATATCAATGTCATTTATATTATCACTCTTGCAGGTACAGCATCCTTCATGAGTGTATCTTGGCGTTGTATTTGTGGAGCAATTAAATTCAACAGTTTTTCCACTTGTTCAGGTGTTATTCTCAACACTGCTCTGTAATCTCTATAAAATTGTGTAATGATACATTCAACTGAAAACCTAAGATGAAAACTACCAATAAAGAAGTCGATTTCGGACCAATCATTTGACAAATTCGGACCTGATTGCTGTTTCTGACTATTTGATGGACATTTGAAAAATCGCCTGGCATCCCAGGTAAACCCGTGCCGTAGTATCTAGTTTCTCGCCAGCAGCTCACACTATGTGAACGGACAAGGCGAGTCAACCAATTGTCAAGCGAGTCCACCGGGTCAGTAGCTGCTCATTGTCAAGTCAGCTACTAGCAACGTATAAATGGGCCTTAAGGCCCATTTATACCTTGCTAGTAGCTGACTTGACAGTGGGCAGCTACTGGGCCGATGAACTCGCTTAACAATTGGTTGACTCGCCTTGTCCGTTCACACAGTGTGAGCTGCTGACGAGAAACTAGATACTACAGAATTGGCTTACCAGGGATGCCAGATGATTTTTCAAATGTCCATCAAATAGTCAGAAACAGCAATCAGGTCCGAATTTGACAGATGATTGATCCGAAATCGACTTTTCTATTGGCAGTTTTCGTCTCAGGTTTTCAGTTGCATTTATAATCACACAGTTTTATCGCGAAATACACGCTGACCGTGTATAAAAATACTTTGTGTTAAATTTCTTCGAACTGAAGGTACTATCCGAAAAAACAGAAAGGCAAAATTATTTGGGCCAGTAATTGGATGCAAGGAAAAGGAGCAACAAATACAATACTGAAGGAACTCTTCGACGATGATCCTCTAGAGTACAGAGCAGTGTTGAGAAAAACACCTGAATAAGTGGAAACACTGTTGGATCCAAAAATTCAACGCCAAGATACACTCATGAGGGATGCCATACCTGCAAGAAAGAAATTTAAAAATCACATTGATGTGCCTTTCTATTCCAGAAGAAAGGCACATCAATGTGATTTCGTTCAGATTGTTGTCGATATTTTTTAGAGTCTCGAAAGCAAAAAACAAATGGCGCAAAATATTTTCGTGAAATGTTTATTATAGCCTCACGAATCACCATTTTTATATATGAGTATTTATGTTTGTAGAAATAATAATTGTTTGATTGACTTGTGTTGGGAGTGGAATATGAATGTTTAAAATGGCACAGATTGATGTTTGGTGAAAACTGATCCGATGTGGGTTCGAACACCGGTCGTCTGTATCTGAGAGAGAGGAGCCAGCTCGCGTTTTTTGTGATCACCCTTATGTCAGCGCGAACCAGTCACGGTGAACCCAAGGCGCGTAGAAGTATATCCTAAGGTGGGCCAACTTGCTAAAACCACTCTTCAGCCATCTTGGAAGTCTACTGTGTTTTGTTTGTAAACAAAACACAATACGCTTGTGCCGGAGCTCGCTCGTGATCAGTCTGTCTCTTTCACGCTTCAAGAAAATAATTCCCCTTCCGCTTTCTTCCGTACTGTTTTCATATACCGCTCCCCTAACCAACTTAGTGACGAAACGGCCTCACCTAGTACCATAGACCCGTCTTGGGTGAACCAAGGGGAAGTAATATGTAGAAAACTTCAACATGACATTTTTTTGCAAGACATTTTATGTGAAAATAATTTTGACGTCGGACTACATCTTTCATTTCTATACTGGGGTGTAAGTTCAAAGCTTCGAAAACGAGAGTGTTACATTGGAGAAACAGGATTTTGAGCAATAAAACAATAAAGCAATAAAGAAATGGTATGAGAACCGCTTCATTCGAAAGATAAAATTTCTACGCGTTATATGTGTGTTACTTATTGATCCAAAAACTTGTTTCAATAGCTCAAAAATTGCTATGAAAGCAAGCTATTGAAATTACTAAAATCTGTATATAACCAGCTGCCAGCTTGGCAATCCACCCAATTATAATTGTACAGCGGTTAGATCATTTTAGAACAGTTACTGCTGCAAAAAAAATAAACTTGCTGCTGTGAAGAAGGCGACCAGCAAGAAGAAAGTTGCTGCTACTGCTGGTGTGGCTGCCCGAAAGCAAAAGTCAAACAAATCCTCAAAAATCGATGCATGCAAGCCGAAAACGCCGAAGCCGTAGAAATCAGCAGCAGCTTCGAAAAAAACTACCATCGCCACACATAACGCACAACACGAGAGAAAACAAGATAGTGTTTTCAGCAAATCAAATCCAGTTCTTTTCAGAAAGAGTTTATCATATACTGCGGTCAAATACATTCTTTTTGTAATTTCTTCGATCAAGTGCGATCAACGTAAGATTACATCTTTCGAGCTCTTATTAGGGGTACAAGGAATCTTGAGAAAGACAATTCATTCCTGCTCGACACTCGCACAAACAATGTTCACTCATCAATCATCACAAACGGGAAGTGGGTGTTGTGAGGGAGGGCAAAGTGAGCGCAACATTTATGTAGACTGATTGGAAGCGACAGATATGTTGTCTATGGGAAATGGTATACAAATTATATCACACATAAAGGGGAGAAAGAATCTTGACCCTTTTAGTTTTGTGGACAAGACTAATTGGTTTACCTCCGCTATCGGTTAATTCGATTGGATCTTCAATGATACTATTGCCTTGATTAGCGACCTGCATGTCAAATTTAAAATTTGCATATGAATGGTCCATCAGTGATGGGCAGGATTCAAATTTTCAAATTTTTTACCCCCTATATATTCATGTTAGACGCAGTCCTACGTCAAAAATCAAATCGGGGATAAAAACGCACAAATGCACTCGCAAACAAAGGTTCACGTCAAGTTTGAACACTTTTCTCATAAATGAATGACAACAACTTGCTTGATTGAAATTGTCAGATTGGAATTTTCTTGATGAGAATGCGTAAAAAGAATAAGAAGAAAACAAACTATCTGTCATTCAGCTGGATCCTCTCTCTCAGGTCTGTATTATCGTTTTGCTGCATGTTTCATTAGAAGGGATGTTTGCCGTTGTTACTTTCATCGAACATCAGCAATTTCGAGTGCTGATATTTAGAAGCCCATTTTTGTAAATCCATAAAAAATCTATGGTTTTCTGTAATAGATTGAAATTAAACACGTTTTATGAAATCATTAAAAATTAAAAATAAATTACCATAATCAATGAAGTCATTGAATTGCTCTTTTCCTGCAATCAAATCAATATCCAAATGGTTTTGTTTTGGTGATTCATTCAATATTCCATTTTCATCTGTTAATTTGTTATGAGTTTCGCTCATATTTGTTTCGAGCCGTTTAGCTTCTCTCTAGCGGTTGCGATGTTTTGTGAGTAATCGACTATAAGAGCCACTTTTTTCAAATTTAATCATTTTATTCTTCCGTATGTGTTCAGACATTGCTGTTACGAAATGAAACTTGTCAATGTGAAAGCTTTTATTTACATTTCAATATGATGTAATATGTTCTTCATTAGGATCTAATATGGTTTACTGTTTCATGATTTTCTTCAGCATACAACACGATTTACTGCAGTACTGAATCGATTTAAATTATACGCTTAAACGACATACAAACTGCATCAGCGTAATATACGCATATGATGTGGAATCAATATATTTTATGACAATATACATCATAAAACTGATGTTTATTATACCGAATTGCGACTTAATTTGATAATGATATATAAAATCGAGTTTTTACATTTTATGCGATTTCAAATATCCACGATACATACTTTGATTGATATTACATGCGATTATGATTTATTCTGATTTCATGTAAGACTTAGCACGTGCAAAATTATACGATTTAATGTTTGCTGGGCAAATTCACCGAAAATATGAATATATTCATTATATAAGTTCGCGCTAGTGTAAACGGTTTATGCGATTTCTATAAATCTCATCATATTTCTTCACACGAATATATCACTAGTCTAAACCTGAGACGAGACATGACAATAGGGGGCCGATTCCGGACCACTTCTTCTGTCAAACTCGGACCACTTGCAACTCGGCTCCTGATTGGTTGATGGGGAAAATAATTGACAAAGATAAATATACAAAAAAGGGATTTCCAACTTTTTTACAGTGTTGTCAAATATATTTAAAATTGAATAAACGTTACTTTATAATTTGAGAAAGCATAATTTTTTCAATATTTCACTACTGTTAGTATTTGAACGATATCAGGGTTGAATTATAAGGTCTTTTTCCCGTTTAGACTTTATGGTGAAAACGAAATGAAGTGTATCTGCAATGACAATGATACGACATCTGGATATGAAATTAGTTTTTAACAAATCTTACTACTCTCTATCAGATCAGCCGGTCCGAAGGCACTTTTAAATTGTTAAAATCTGAATGAAAATTTTTACTTGGAGTTATTCATTTACTCGAAGCACGTTTTTTTACTCTAACTTAACCTATTTTCTATGCACCTTCCGTTATTCTCACCAAAACATATCATGATAATATAGAATTATCTTCAGATAGAATTTTTGTAAGAGATTATTTTACCACATGAAGAAAACAAAGTTTTCCATTCTCATTGAACACTAATTTGATACGGAGAAGTTAATTTTCATTCATAATTTCTATTTGAAAAGTATTCAACCTCCCTGAAAACCCATCATTATCTTGCCGCTTCACTGTCTCGTAAAACGAAATTCAATGACGTGTCGTTAATTTAGTCCTCATCGTGAAGTGTATACAGTAAGGCCCATAATCTCTTGATAAATAAAATAAACTCTAAATTTAATTCATGTATTTCATCATATCATACTCCTGTTGTCGAATCTACGTTTTCTTGTTTTCTTTATTTCTCCACATATGATTTTTTTGAATACTCTTTTAATACAAAAATAGTACATCTCATAAAATACGTGATACGAAGAACACATGTTTCTCACATGGGAAAATACTCTTCGAAATTTTATAACATTCTTGTCTTAGGTATAAACCATACTGGACAGTAAGTGGATTAGAGGGGCGGTATATAAAAACAGAATGATGGAAAACGGAGGAGGGGATGTTTACCTGAGCGAAAGGGAGAGAGAACTTGATCGCAAACGTCTGAAATATTGCATTTCTCGACAATTTGGATGGAATGCGATTATCCGCAGCTACATGACCGCAGAGTGGATTTCACGTATTGGCTCACCTGAGAGTACATTTATTATTGCCTTGCTTTATTTTCACCTTTCAAAAGCACATAAACACTAACACTCTCAAAAAACCGTTGCGGCGCATCATCTCCATCGAGCCACCGCAGCGAATGAAGAACCGTACAACAGTGATTTTGGAACCGTACACACCCGCCCCGCCCTATGTTTTTTAGATCATACACATTCCATTATCGAGGCTCCACGGCGGTCTGTCATTGCAAAATCAGCGCGGGAGAGCCGTCCAGTGTGTTCTTACGCTGTTCTTAATCATTATCAGGCACAATTATCATTCAGAAAAAACAGCATTTAGCGTTCGAATCAGGGATGCCAAATGTAAAGAAATGTTTTCATTTTGAAGATATTTTAAAATATACAAAGATATTAATAGACTACAAAATTATTGGAAAAATAAATAGTTTCTAAACGAAATCGTTATTATTTTGTTTTGCACGCTGACGTAGCGTACTTTTCTTTTAAGATGGTTTTTCATAAAAACAAGAACAAAAGCCATCCATGAGTGAAGCCATCAGACGATATCTCCATATGCCATATGCCCTGCGAGAATATTTGAGAAAGATACTTGGTATCTGTAGTATCGTTGAAGGTGGTCAATATGAAACAGAATAATTATATAAATATAACTTTGAAAAAGTTCATTTTCATTCATAATTTTAATTTTTGACGCGTATTTATACCACCTGTAAATCTACTATCATTTTCACTTCACATTCGGAGTTCCTTCAATATTATATTTGTTGTTCCTTCATTTACATCAAATTAATGGCCCAAATCTATTTGCCTTCCTGCTTTTTTCAATTAATACCTTCAGCTCGAAGTAATTCAGCACTAAGTATTTTTATAACCGCTATTGTTTCTGATTATTTGATGGACATTTGAAAAATCACCTGGCATTCTTGGTAAACCAGTGCTGTTGTATCTAGTTACAAGCCAGCAACTCACACTGTATCACAAGGCGAGTTAACCGATTGTCAAGCGGGTTCACCAGCTCAGTAGCTGCTCACTGTCAAGTCAGCTACAAGCAGCGTATAAATGGGCCTTTATATAAGCAATGACCGAAGAGCGATTTTGACATATCGAACGCGGTTGCCTTGAACTAGCCTCTCTAGTAATGGGAATAACGCAAAAGAAAATCCTGGCCACCCTATTCCAATTCGCGTTGATGGCGGAATGGTGTCGACATCTGGATACGACATTAGTTTTTCGGATATTCTAACAAAAATTTACCATTATAATATAAAATTAAACACAACTTTTGTATCGCATTTTTTCACTACTTGCAAGCAAAAATAATTTTCATTTACATAGAGTGCTAGTTTGATTTGGAAAAAAATATTTTCATTAATAATTTTTATTTTAAAAGTGTGTTCATTTCTTCTGCAATCCCAAATTGTCATGCCTACTCCCCCATTTCGTCATACGAAGCTCAATGCCGTCAATTGCTGTCAGTTTGCTCCGCAATACATTGTTTGTTTACAATCTTCTTCCTGTTCAATTACCAAAACAAACATTGGCGCGTATTAATAAAGTTGATGATAAAATTTCTATTTTAACACAGAAAATGGGTCCAAAGCTGGCTCAAAAGTGTGCCCACTGTCAGGCGTGTACCACCGAAAAGTGGCACACCGTTGAACGGGGTGTCGTTTTGTGCACGCCGTGCTATGAGAAGCAAGAAAAGGAACAAACGGAGCTGGAGAATGAACTAAAGGAAATACAGGCGGAGTCCATGAAGATAGAATCACAATCAGATGACCCCACACCTGCCCATGAGCTTCCGAAAGAAGTCGAAAAGAATGGTAGCGACAAAAGTCAGGCGGACAAGGACACTAGTCCAGTGGATGATGTGAAGGAAGAGGCGACCGGTGAAAAGGATGAAAAAGAAACTGATGGAGGCAAAGAAAGGAACGCTCCTTCGCTAAGTCCGCGAAAGTTACGAAAGAACGTCAGAAGTGCCCGAAAAGGTGGTTCGGGCGGGACGGGGGCCAACGGTGGCAAAACTGGACGCTCGCGGAGGTTCATTTTCAAAAAGAACCCAATGAAAGCGCCAACCATTACGGTCACAACGAGAACAGTGGAAACATTGTTCCACAATGTAAGTACAGTGTGAGTTATTTGTAAATTCCATGGAATTGAGGGCAATTTTCTTTTGTTCCATTGCAGAATATTTATTATCAAATAGGGGACATTGTTTCGGTTATGGATGCAAACGATGATATTTACTACGCACAAATACACGGCTTGCAAATCGACTCTTACTGTGAAAAATCTGCCTATATTACTTGGCTTATACCAACGACATCCAGTCCTCCGCCAAACGAACAGTTCGACCCTGCTACCTATCTAATAGGGCCCGAGGAAGATCTCCCGCGGAAGCTTAGCTGTATGGAATTTGTGATGCATGCCCCAAGCAGCTATTATCTGGATCGACACAATCCGTTCCCAAGGCCGGATACCTGGGGACCGGAGAATACCTCCCAGGAGGATAATTCGAACTACATATGGGCGAATATTTCTCATCTGTATCAAAGCTGAAGTCGCTTCTGATGATTAACACAAATTGTTTTAGCTTTAACTGTAATATTTTTGGGTTACAATGGACACAAAACAAACAAACAGGAAATACATTAACTTATCTAGTAAAAGTCTTCTTCGGGATCGCGTTGATTTCCCTGCTGGTTCTTTATCTGGTCTTGGTTCAAATACATTTCGGCCACTTGTTTAGCGGAAGTGGCATCGGTTACGCCTTTGTCATCGCGAATTTTGATGAATCGAGGGAAACGTAAAGATATTCCCTTCTCGCCATCGATGATGCCCTGTGCAGCACGATGAACTGGACTCAGCGATAGATCCGCACATAGCACTTCCCATACTTGGGCTGGCGAAAACCAATCGTCCGGTTCGTGGGACGTGTCGTATCGATAGTAACTCTTAGCTCGCGGAATAATCTGCTCCTTCAGGAAGTCCGTATGCCGCTGCAAGTCATCGTCCGAAAATCCGGTACCAATTTTGCAAATACTCTGATACTCCTCGTTATCCTCGTCGTAGCAAGCAAGCAGAAACCCTCCATAAGTTCCCGTTCGTTTGCCTCTGCCCTTGTAGCCACCAATCACCACCAAATCCAGCGAGTCTCCGACCCCGGTGAGATAGTCTTTTTTCAGCTTCAACCAATTCCGGGAACGTTTGGCAATTTCATAGGTGGCCTCCTTCTGGAGGGTCTTTACCATCAAACCCTCGCAGTTTCCCTTGACGGCATCCTCCAGGAAGCGTTGCAACTCATCGATATCATCGGTGTCCAATCGTGTGGCGTATTTCCATTCGCCCTCGATTTCGCGGAAGTGTTTGTAGAGCAGTTCACGCCTCTCGAGGAAGGGACGTTCGACCAGAGGGGAGCCGTTCAGATACAGCAAATCGAACATGAAGACGCATACCTAGAGATGGGAGTAATGTATCAGTTTAACACAGTACTGCTCTATGAGCGATATTTAACGACTATTCTTTGTCCAGATTTGTAAAGGTAAAAAGCTTGTTGAATTTCTTGCATTGAAAAATGATCCTTCACTATTCGGACACAAAGTTTGTTGACATTGATGAAACACTATGTGTACCAGTATGGTGACCGATCAACGAAAGAATGTGCATGGATGTGCTTAGGATGCGAGGCCTTAGGTCTTTAACTTAAGCATCACCAACGATCACAGACCCCATCTAGCTAGCCTCGATTACAATAAAGAAGAAATCTACGCGAAACAAGAGCTTGACAAATTTCTGCATGACTCGAAAAATAATCAAGAAAACACCAAGTTTGGCAAGCGAAGGTTTTAGGGGACACAAAACGTTTCTATGGCGAATAGACACTCTTCCCGTCTCGCTGAGGGGGAAGGGAGCTGCCATACAAATGAAGCATACATTTCCGCATAATTCAAGTACTAACCAAGCAAACGGAACTAAATTTAGCATGTGGAGTTTTTATGGGGATGGGGAAGAAACATTTTTAAGGTGGTTCGACACTCCTCCCCCCTCTCTTAGGGTGAGCTGTCATACAAATGATTAACAAATTTCAGCACAACTCGAAAAATAATCAAGCAAGTGGAGCCAAATTAAGCATGTGAAGATTCTAGGGGGCACGAAACGTTTCTATGGTGAATGGACACTCTTTCCCCCTCTCTATGGGGTGAAGAGGGGAGGGGTCTGTCTTTATTCTATCATATTTTCTGTATCAAACATTTATTCCATGTAACGGAGAAGGATGTTATTTGCAAGTGGTTGAAAAATCTTTAACGAGAATTGTGTTTGACCGATGATATTATAATGATGAGTTTTGGTAGAAGTACTAGGAATTTTGTAGTAAATAGAAATTCAACGGGGTCGATTAGAATATCATTCAACAGTTCTGCGATTGGACTCATAAACTTGCGCTTAGTAAGAAAACGTTAATGTTTGAAGGTATTGATAACAAAAAACAAATTATGGGCGGGACGAAGTTTGCCGGGTCAGCTAGTAAATAAATAATTAGGTTTGTATTTCATTTGTATGACAGACCTCCCTCCCTATCCTTAGAGAGCAATGTCGAACCACCATAGAAACATTTCTTGCCCCCTGAAACCTTCACATGTCAAATTTGGTTACATTTGCTTGATTAGTTGTCGAGTTATGTAGAAATTTGTATTTCATTTTTATGACATTTTTGTTTGGAGGAAAAAGGATAAACCGTGACGATTAATTCTCACCTGTACTTTGATGTCCGTCTCGTTGGCATCCTTCCGTTTGCGGGTGCTCAAAATCTGGAACGGCAGAATTTGTTTCTTCTCAGGATCCCATGCCACAGCTTCGCAATCTAGAATAGCACTGCGCACCGATTCCAGTCGCGTACGATCCAACCGCGCTATGATATCCGGATATTTGCTCGTGTTGTTCTCCTGATTACGACTGTAGATGTTAATGCTACCATCATCGGCTATATGAATCTGAGCTCGCTCTCCATCGTACTTCCACTCACAGGTGAAATCGATACCACCGAAGCGTTCAAGAACCTCATGCACACCTTTGGTAGGATGTGCCAGCATAGGCTTCAGCGGGGTTCCCGGAACCATCGGGCATTTGTCCAATAAATGGTCGATACCGTGTTCCAACAACACGGGGATAATCTGATTATAATTTGGACATTGGCAGTATACCGTTTTAAGTATTAACGCGATCTCGTCTACTTTTGCCTTCGCAGATGTTTCGCTGCATTTGTTCAATGCGTTCAGAATAGGCTCTTTTTGGTCCTTCGAATTCGGTGGCGTCATAGCACAAGCTTGGGCCAGAGCCTGAAGAAGGGACTGCTCGGCGAGTCCTATGCGAAGCTTCCCTGCCAGCGAGCGTATGATGAAGCGAGCCTCCGAGTGACGACACGCCACAAACATCGACTGAATTTTGTCCATTTTTTTCGCCATCGAAGCAGTGCCCGTCATCCTCGCAATTTCTTGTAGCTTTCCGAACACTCCCTCGACAGTGTGTGGCGCCGGACGGAACATCATTCGCTGGCTGCTCTTGGATTGTTCGGCCACCAGTCCCAAATCACCGGTATTTTGCGCATCGGTTTTGATCTGAGACAAACTCCGACCAGTGCTTTGGGCGATAGCCTTCATCAGCGTGTGCTCTGCAATTCCCAGCTCAACGCCTTCGTATGCCGGCGCGAGCTGGTTGAGACTAAGATATACGCTTGCCAGAAGCTCGCTCGGACTGAGTACAATTACCGACCGGAAGTAATTGCTAAGAATCTCTATCATTCGTAAGCGTCCGCTTGTTTCTTCGATTATCTGGAAAGTTCGAGCCAAAGCGAGATACGGTATTTTGCTGCCCTTCTTCCAAAAGGCATCGTTTATCGGGTGGTAGTTTTTCTTCCCCGGATTGTAATCGACTCCGTCTACTTTGGAGCCACTAGCAGTGCTGGATGTCTCTTCCTTCTTGGCACTGGTGAAGAAACTCATCACGTTGGCAGCCTTATCTTTCGTGTCCACAGTTTTCTGTTCCTTTGCTGGCGATTCTATTTCCTGTTTAACTTCCTTCATCTCAACGTCTTGATCTTTTTCTCTCTTGATGGGAGACTTTTGTTTGGGGGACTTCTTTTTCGGCGTCTCCTTTGGGGATTTCTTCTCCTTCTTTACAACGGTTGTCGACTTCGATGTCTTGACCGGGCTCTTATCTTCGTTTTTAATCGATTCCTTCGGCTTCGTTTCTGGGGAACTAGAATAATTGTGGGGTCGATTAAATTTAAAGCAGCAATATCATCCTCTGTATCAAACCTGGTCTTTTTTGTAGGTGTCTCATCTTCACTGCCCGATGATACAATCCTCCGACGCTTTGCGATTCCGGTCGGTGTTTTACTATCATTAACCTTTAACTTCTGAGGAGACGGGGAGGGTGATGATTCAAAAACTGCTGCGGACTTGCGCCCTTTGCTCTTCACTGGGCTGTCTTCATCATCCACGGTTGGCCTTTCCGGTTTCTTTGAGCTAGTGACAAAGGAGCGAACGTGATATAAATATCTACTACGTTGTAATTGGGAAATGTATTCTCTTCGGATCGTTACAGCGTGTAGATCTCTTATAACGTTTAACTTAACAACAGCGAATATGAGCTGATTTCGAAGCATATTCGATGCAATTTCTTCATAAAACAATATTTATTTCAACATGAACGAAACGTCACGTCGTGCATATTTACCCAAACGCATTGTTGTTGTTCTCCCCCTTCACCGCTTCCACACCGGTGCAAGAACCCATGGGACCGGATGGATTATCACTCTTTTTCGCATTTGATTTGGTGAAAAATGATCTGTGGATTGAAGTATATTTTTAAAATTTGTCGGAGTTTGAAATAGAATCTATACCACTTACAATATAGATTTCTGTGCCATTGTGGGACAATTAGTTTGCACAATTACAAGAAAAATGAAACCAATAATGATTTGTTTACTTGAGTTAACACGAAACGGTTCTGTAGAAAGGCGAAAAAGAACAAGACATGATCGCAACAGTATTTGCGCGCAATGTCTCATGTCATAAATATTTGCAAGCACTGCGCTGTTGTAAGGTTCCTAGTTTTGTGCATCCAGGGTTTCCGTGACGATTTTCATTTTTAAAACGATGTAACTTCGTGAGAAATCAACGCATTTTAAAGTTTCTTGTTTTGGAATATTTTACGAACATATTTGTATCTTAATATGTGTAGATGAGGCAAACAAAAATATCTGGAAGAAAAAATGGATCGATTTTTTTTTACGAAGGATCTTTAGGGCTGTCCACATACCACGTAGAAAATTTTAGGGGAGGTAGGGGGTATGAAAATGTTCATGCTTCTCCACGGAGAGAGGGAAGGGGTAAAGACTATGTCCACGTTATTTTTTCATTTTTTCAAATATAATCACCGACACATTCTTAATTAAATAAAAACTGTTCCATCTTCAAGAACTTTTCAACTTTCCGCCCAACCTGTGTATTCCGTATTTATCAATAAACGCATTGAGCTGCATGAGAGTGCTTCATATATTTTTACTAATACCTTATGAGTTTCGGATTACCGAGGGAAACTACTAATGATACTAAATCAAATTCTTCGGAGTATAATAAAGCAGCGTGTGACTTGTTAGGCAGTCGAAGTCGGAAGTCGGTGGTCTAAGTCGAAGTCGAAGTCTATACAATATACTCATTTGATAGATGTTCGAATACACTCTAAAATTCAACTAATCTAATTTGTAATGCAATATACAATAGCTCTTCCCCCTTACAAAAATCTAGAAATAAGAACAATTATTCAAAAATATTCATATTCACTTACTTTTCTATTCTTGGTATTTGCACTCTCTTCGAATGCCTTGATAGGCCAGTTAGCACTATCGATTCAGGCTGATACTTTCTCTTTGTGCTTCCATCTACATTTGATTGATTCTCGTTTGGAACCGGCGTTTGCCGAACATCATTTCTTTCCTCCACGGTTGACATCTTGGAATGTCAAATTGGAATGTCCCTATTCAAAACCAAATCGGCTTCAAAATGTCAAAGCATCTCACCCCAGATCTTGGACATGAGCTTCATAAACTTCTCACTTTATGTTCGCTCTGCGTGGCCAGCATGTACGACCATACATAAAAGTCCAGGGGATAAAGGTCAAGGGGAGCTGGGAGGGCACAAAGTCTTATCGAATAAATCAGTCAAATTCTGCCGACACCACGCTTGAACGACAATCGACGTGTGGGCCGGTGTGCCGTCCTGTTGAAAGACGTAATGATCCTTCCCGTAGAGGTCCAGAAGTGCCGGGGCCAAAACCTTCTCCAGAATCTCGGTCTTATAGTACGCAGCGTTGACTTTCACGTTTTTCTCGATAAAAACAAGTGGGAGCTTTCCACGCCTAGATGCGGTCTCCCAAACCATTGCCGACGCGACGCTCTGGAACCGCGGGATGTTTATGTGGGACGGGGGATGCTGGTCAACGTCGGCGCCCACAGCCGATAATTTTGGACACTGTACGGCTGTTGCAAGACAAAGAGTTTCTCATCAGAAAACACGAACTCCTCGGCACAAGCTTTCCCACAAACTCTATTTTTCACAAGAAGTTGTACAGAAAGAACATTGGAAGATGAATCGATTACATTCACTAAGCTACTGCCGGATTAATGTTTTGACAAGGTTCCTTGTAGTCTAGTTTTGTGTTCTGCAAAGCGGGGGTATCATTTTTTCATAGACGATCTGTGTCCAAGTCGGGAAATTCGGAAAATATTCCGCAATATCAAACTAATTTTAGTGGGATTATGAATCTGCGGATCAGCTTATGGAATGGCGTCTAAAATTGGCCACTGATGATGAGGTTGAGCGGCAACTCGCGTGTACTACGTACATCATACTACGCACCGTTTTCATAACGTAAACAGCGTGATGAGAATATTACTATTGCAACCATACCATCGTCACTATTCGAGCGCGCAACCAGAGATGCCAAGTTTAAAGACATTTGACATTTGATTTTGTGAAGACATTTTGAAGACATTATTAAGCTTGTGAAGAAATTTCAGTATGATAGTGTATGTTGATTTTTGGGAGCTATTATTTCCATTATTTCCATAAAATACTTACTATTGGTCGACAATATCGTCAGAAGAAGTAAGGCTTTTGTCTCTAAGTCATTCTCTTGCTTTTCTTACAAGCATTTCAAAGAACGAAGGTTTTCTGGTTACATATTGTTTCAATAATTAGTCATATGGGTATCAAAGCTGAAATACATAAATTGAGTTATTCAGCCATTCCATGCCAAACCGATATAGTGGTTCACAGATTTTTGTGAAAAGTGGTAGTTTTGTTCTTTATCGCAAAACATTAGACCCGTATTTTTTATTTTTTCAGTAGGATGACCATTTCCATTTTAGGGTGGTCCGAAAAATCAACTTTTCCCCTTTTTTCGAAAAAATGACTTTTCTCGGGACTAAGGGTTTTTTTTATCTGGGGACTAAGGGTGCTATATTTTTTTATATTTTTTTCTGAAAAGCTGAGGATTTTTCACATAACAAACGCCAGAGAGGCGTTTTTTCGATTTTGAGTTATGATTTTTGAAAGGTGATTGGTGATTGGCTTTCATTTGATATGTCGATCATCTGAATCGGTCTAGTAGTTCAAAAGTTATGAATTTAAAAAAAAAGTCACTTTTTGAAAAAAGAGGAAAATGTTGATTTTCCGGACAACCCTAAAATAGAAATGGTCACCCTAATGAAAAATTAAAAAAAATACGGGTCTAATGTTTTGCGATAAAGAACAAAACTACCAATTTTCACGAAAATCTGAGAACCACTATGGCATGGAATGGCTGTATTTATAAAAATTGTTTGACAAATGAGAGTCATCCATTCTATTTTTTGGCATTTGAGCCCACCCTAATAGAACACTTATCACAGTCACTTATCACTCATCATAGAAGAAGTGGGGCGATATTCACTCAATCAACGATTTAGCAAGTTAATTATCATTTCTAAATTCATGAAACTTAGTTGCGCAACATATTATTTGTTCCCATTTTTTGAAATGAACTTCAGAATCTCAAGGAAAGTTTGATGAAACGCGCCTTATAACAATATAAATTAGAATAAATATTGAATAATCTATCAAACATTGTTCAAAATTAAAGCATGAATTTTAGTTTCCTCCAATATGATTGTGAAGACATTTGAAGACATTTTCCCGAACCATGTGAAGCCATTTGAAAGAATTACTTGGCCTTTTTACTTGCTGTTGGGCAAATTGTGATTCTTACAGAGATTGTGCGTGTTGTAGCATGTTTGAGAGTTACAATGAAGAACGACTCGACAAGTATTTGGTCGAAACTATCGAATACACTTATTGTTGAAATTCTAGACTATCGACAAGCATAAGTTATGCAAACTATTCCGGAGATCGAGCCTAAGGAAATCACGATGACGTAGGGTGCGTTCTGGAGTTTTGGATGATCTCAAACAGCTTAGAGCAGGTGCAAAGAGAAGTAATGTCGCGATAATTTTTAGCATCTCGTTTATCTCTTTGCTTGTGGATGGGGAATAGATACGATTGTTTCCAGCTCGAGGGAAGCACACGTTGCTGCAGTGATCGATTGATAAGTTCCGTCTGCGGAGAGGCCAGTGCAGAACTGCATTTTTTCAACACTGCAGGTGAAAGTTCTTTAATGTTTTAAAAAATAGGAATGTCAACGTGGTCAAAACGTGAGTGGTATAGGAAATGTCCACGCTTGGCCACGGAGGGAGAGAGAAGTGTCTTAAACCGTGCTTTTCGTGGTATGTGGACTTAGGTAGTAGAAGGGCGAGGTAATCGTTTCCAAAAGTGTTTGTTTGCTGTTACGATTTCGAACAGCGCCTCAAAATCATATCCAAGGTCCTTCGTCAATAATGAGCAAATTCATGGAATGGTATCATGCCGAATTCGTGTCTGGATATAATTAGGATGATGAAATAGATCCCCTGCGCTGCAGTGAGTATTAGGTTGTAACCATTGCTACACTATTGTTAATTTTTTTTATTGATTGTTGATGTTCAAATAGTATTGTCACCTTTTTGTAAACTTTTGTTAGTAGGGAATATTTTTGTAAAGTAGGAAAGTAAATACATTTGATGTGTATATTCGTAATGTATTTTAGCGAAAATGGTGGCGAGTCGGTATAGTAGGATACGGCAAGAATTGCGAGAGAGGGTTGGCGAGAGCGCATATAAAATGGACGCTGTACCACGAAAAATGAAATGAGAAGGCTCGAGGAAGAATCCGCCATCAAAGACGTGGCTTTTTGGATTCAGGCGTGGTGTGTGATGGACGTTTGTCCAAGAGTTCGGTCGAAAAGCTTGGACGCTGTTCCGTCGACGAACTCCCGGTTGACCACACCACCATTCGGCCTAGTAGTCCGCCACTACGCTTAAGCGTCAAAGACCAGCGATAACTCTCTGGCCAGGTTTGCCATAAGCACAAAGGAGGGCCACTCACGGCAGTGCCACTCCGGTATCGTTCTGGGCCTGTTGATCTACGCCAAAGAGGGAAGACGCAACAGTCAATTTCCGCGTGCGGACCTGCCGTGGATTCCAGCGCCGCTTGATTACCAGCAGACGAACCATCCGACGACGCATACGCCTGCCTCTCTCGCCACCGTGGAACAAATCGTCATCAAAAACGTCAAAAACGTCATCAATAAATAGAATATTAAAAAAAAGGTGAGAGTATTTCTTTCAAATTTGCTCGCGAAGCCCCTCCAATTACCGAGTAGTAAGCCGACCCTGAGACCCAGTCCGAGGGGCGAGCTTTTCGGGAAGACACAGTAGATAGTCACAAGGTCAAGAGTTACCCCCTATGTCTGTTAATGTAGGTGCTCGTTCAAAGCAAGCTCCATGGTGGACTAGCAACACGTTCATCCCGCGTTAGAGCAAGAACTCCTTTAACTGGGTCTTCCCACATAGTCTCTTGGTGATATCAGTCCAGTATGCAGCGGCAACTAGATAACGAGATTTTTTTTCTAGTAGATACTATTACACTTTTGCATTTGTATAGTTTTACTAGCTAACCCGGCAAACTTCGTCCCGCCCATTTACTTGATTAATTCTCGAGTAATGCAGAAATTTGTGTTTTATTTGTATGGCAGCCACCCCTAAGAGAGGGGGGAGGGGTATCTAACCACCATAGAAACATTCATTGCACCCTAAAGTTTCCATATGCCTAATTTGGTTTAATTTGCTTGATTAATTCTCGGGTAATGCAAAAATTTGTGTTTCATTTGTACGGCAGCCCCCTCTAAGAGAGGGGGAAGGAGTATCTTAACACCATAGAAACATTTATTGCATCCTAAAACCTCCACATGCCAAATTTGGTTTCATTTGCTTGATTAATTCTCGAGTAATGCAGAAATTTGTGTTTCATTTGTATGGCAGCCCCCCCCTTTGAGTGGGGGAAGGACTGTCTAACCATCATAGAAACATTTATTGCACCCTAAAACTTTCACATGCCAACTTAGGTTTCGTTTGATTGATTAATTTCCGAGTAATGCAAAAAATTGTGTTTCATTTGTATGGCAG
The DNA here is from genome assembly GCF_029784135.1 of Toxorhynchites rutilus septentrionalis. Lineage (NCBI taxonomy): Eukaryota > Metazoa > Arthropoda > Insecta > Diptera > Culicidae > Toxorhynchites > Toxorhynchites rutilus. Next base: position 129,087,853 of record NC_073744.1, on the reverse strand, counting down.
CCCCCTCTAAGAGAGGGGGAAGGAGTATCTTATCACCATAGAATCATTTATTGCATCCTAAAACCTCCACATGCCAAATTTGGTTTCATTTGCTTGATTAATTCTCGAGTAATGCAGAAATTTGTGTTTCATTTGTATGGCAGCCCCCCCTTAGAGAGGGGGGAGGGGTCTCAAAATATCACGAAAACCTTCCCCGGCCCCAAAAACCCCTACATACCAATTTTCATGTCGATCGGTTCAGTAGTTTCCGAGTCTATAAGAATCAGACAGACATCACTCAATTTTTATATATATAGATTTGAGGTGAAAATGCGACCATTGGACATATAATTTGGTGAGTAGGCTTCAACAAGATGGACATCCACTACCAAGAATGTTGACCGCTCAATCATTTCTCAAGAAGTCTTTTAATCTGTGAAAGAAGTTTTTAGTTAAAACTGGGAATAAATCACAAACCGTTTTGAACTGTAATAGGAGTACCGGTGGGTTTCTTCGTTTTTTTTTAAATAATGCTTTAATCTGCAAAAAAGATTACAAGTTGCATATCCAAAGTATTGCCCATCGCTAGTCACAACTTTTACCCATCATTCTGGAAATTCACGGATCCCTTTGCGGAAATAATCGGCCTAACCACGACTTCATCCAAATTGGAGAAGTGCTGGTCAACCAGGCCATGTTGCATCGATCGAAAAAATTGTAATCAGACGGAGCAATGACTGGAGAATATGACGGGTGGAACAGGACCTCCCATTTCAGCGTTTCCAAGTATGTTTTGACCGGCTTCGCGACATGCGGCCGAGCATTGTCGTGCTGCAAATAACTTCATCGTGTCTTTGCTCGTATTGTGGCCGTTTTTCCTTCAGTGCACGGCTGAACGCATCAATCGTCGTCGGTAGTCGGTAGTAAATGCAGTTCCCCCGTAATGGTTTCATTCGGTTTTAGCAGCTCATAGTACACCACACCCAGCTGATCCCACAGCATAACCACGATAGATACAATACGGTACCGCAACTTATTAAAAAGGCCTTTCAGCCATCTTGGAATTTGTATGTAAACAAGCTGCAATATTTTGCAATTTTTTTTTTTGGTCTTTGTGTGTGGAATTGTTTTGGTGGCAATAAGAGCATTGAAAAGTTGGAAGGTAAGTCTTTTACGGTTAAAGTTAGGTTTGTAATATACTCTATCTTATTATTTGTTTCAGCTCAAGAGAATAAATCGACTCTCGGTGTCGGTTGGTGATGGAGATATTTTTCCCGCGTTTTGCAGCTAGAGACGTCGGTTAATCGTTCGATTAATTTAAATAATCGAATATCTGCATCAGTAATTTTATATCGAATAATGAAAAATCAAGGTATGAATACATCGAATAATTATCAAAGCAATCACGATTAATGAAAAAGGGAACCATTTTTTCAGAAAACACAGTGCAAAATTTGTTTAACCGTCATGGTGTTTCATCGAAATTAATCGAATATGCTAAATCATTTACGGTTGAAGCATGAAAATGATTCCTTCTTGGTGGAGGAGACTGGGAAGAAGAATTCAGGGTCTGCAGGAGTAAAATGCGGATTAGAAGAAGGTGGTCTCAGCTCCCGTTCTAAAATAGTAGTATTTAAATTCCAAAGAAAAAGTATTTAAGTGCCAAAGAAAATATACTATACTAGTGGTCAATGATTCTATAAATATACTTCTTTTGAACTAGTAGCTATAGGGACCAAGCAGAAATATTCAAACAAATCAGCTATTTCAGCAACATTCGAAGAACAGATAATTTTGAACAGCAAAAATTTTATGTTGGTGCAATAAAAATGCAGATCGGACTCGATTATATACAGACTCGATAATATGTGATTCGATTATATACAATTTTGGACTCGATTATATACAGTTTGGAAAAAAATATTTTTTCTATATTTTAAGTATGACTTATTTCAAGAAGAAAGGTAACCTTTTAACGATAAGGTGAAATTTAAGTGGCTATTACATGTACATTGGGGTAAAAATCGTCATTTTTGAAGATTTTGCTTGAGTTTTCACCAGTTATATCGTTATATCGTTATTGCAGCCAAATTAAAAAGGTAGAAGTTGGGTGTCAAAGAATCAATTTGAGAGCGGATAGAGAAATTTAATTTAATTGATAGAAATGATCTAGTTCAATATAAATTTTCAGGATAAAATTAATTATAACACATTAAAATTATTAACTTTCAAGTTATCCACTTCCAAAATTTTATTAAAATCCACTAATTTAGATCTTCCACTACTATATCCTGTACAAAATTTCTCATATTTCAAATAAAAGCAACAGAATTGTCTTCCGTAGCGTAGTTTTTAAAGTAGAGCCAGTTTGAGGCAATAAAGTCCGAAACAAAAAAAAAGTTCTATAACTATTTCATTGTCGAAATTCGAACATATGCGTAGAAGATTTTTTTTTCATCAAATATGATCGTCTATTACAACCTAGAGAATCTGGATAAATTTATTTTTTTCATGCGAGAAAGGGTTTTCTGACTTTAAGGGGATAAATCAAAAATCAAAATCCTCTTTTATATTCAAAAAATGAAAGAAAAAAATGCAAAAAACGATTAAAAACTTTTTTTTCCGGATTCGATTATATAAAGGATTCAACTATATACAGTGAAAAAAATCAGAAACTGTATATCATCGAGTCCGTCCTGTATTGTGCATTATTTTCATGGTGTGCTCTTTTTTCAATCGTCCTCAAAAAATCATGAAATGGTAAATTTATCAATATACTGAAATACAATTTTTTCCAAAAACCATCATGTTGCACCATGTTTATTTCCAAATTATATTTAATGTAACTTTCAAAATTATGACATCATATTTTTTATCATAAATGTCTGTTCGTTTTGATTACAAGAAATAAATATTCGCTCGATCAATCGAATACGGAAAGAAAATTATTCAAATAAATCGAATATATAAAAATGACCCCACGATTAATCGACAATCGAATAAAAGAAAAATTTAGACATCTCTATTTGCAGTCAAATCCCTTCCCACAATCCTCTGTATATTTATACCGTTTCCCCTCAAGCACTTATTGACGACACGGTCACACCTTTATTCCACATATCTTGAGCATAGCCTTCTGGCCGTGAATGTTCCGCGCGGCCGTCGATGTTGATGCATGGCCGGGGTATCCATACGTTGCCCGATGTTTAGGATTGTCGTGATGGACCCACTTTTCATCGCCAGTAACGATTCGATGCAAAAAACCCTTTCTTTTATGCCGTTGGAGCAGTTGTTCGCACGTGAAAAAACGGCGTTTGGCGTTTCGTGGCTTCAATTCATACGGCACCCAATGTACTATCTTTCGGATCATTCCCATTGCTTTTAAACGTGTATCTGCAAGTTCTTGTTGCGTTTGTGACGGATCTTGATCGAGTATAGACTCGAAATCTTCATCTTCAAACTTTTTTGGCGGTTCGAAACGTTCTTCATCTTCCAAGTCAAAAATGCCACTTTTAAATCGTGCAAACTACGTCTGACACATTAGCTTAGTTGGAGCATGGTCACCATAAACTTCCACCAAAATGTGATGCCTTTCCACAGCTTTTTTCTTTATATTAAAGTAATGAAGTAACACTCATTACGAAATTCGACATATTCGATGTGGCAAAAAACTATGTTGTTTACGCTTCAACTTTATGATATATACTGGAAAAGACGCGCAATGACAGTAGATTTCCAATGAATGTCTGGAAATTTGATTCACTGGAATAATAATCAAGTTACGTCATCTGTTGTAAAACCGAAGGAATTAACCGGTACACCTAATAGTTGAAAATTATCTTGGCTTACAGGTTAAATGAGAATACTATTTGAAAGCCTTTGAAGATAAGAGTGGTGTGAATTGATCTCGCAACCAGCCGAATGAGATAGTGAAAAGGAATATAGTTTTAAGCTTCTTCCATTTCTCTCAGATGTTCACCTGGCCCCATAGTCGCTTGCATGCCAAAATGTAAAACATGTTTCGTTCAAATCGAGTTTTATTGAAATATCTAGTTTCTAGTAATACTAATCATGGTTGCACTGTTCTTTACTTTTGTATGTGTGTTGCTGCTACCGTGACGAGATTCGTGATAACTTAGACTTGCAAACCAAACACCATCAGGATAGATTAGGACATGATACAGATGTTGTATAAATAAATGGATTCTGCCATTGCAAAAAAACTCTTTTTGGATAAATAATGCTCTGATCAAATCTATAAAATAAACACTTCAATAGCAAAAAACAAGAATAAATATACCATCTAGACTTTCTGTTCACTTTCTCGCACTCAAGATATTCTCTATAAAATATGATGATGCTCTAAAAATAACAATTAAACCGATCGTTCAAAACAATACAGAACTTCTACCTCTCCTGTGTATTAAAACATTAAAAATTCAGATTGAGTTGTCATCTTGCTTTCCTTACTGTGTATATTGCACGATTGTTTGGTTTCTGTCGGGTGCCTTGTTTTTTTTTGATAGGTGGTTCTATTTCCAGGAGAGCGAACTGTTCTATTTGATTGTGTTCTTTGGTCGTTACAGCGTTTTTCATAAATATTATCAACATTTTCCTGCCCAAAAAAAATGTGGATTAATTATGGTGATTTTTGTTTGCTACAATACGTTAGACATCAATTGAGTGTTATCTATTTCACTGGTCGTAAACATTCTTCATTTCAAACGAGAAACTAAGAGTTTGATGTGTTCTACACAAGTTTTCACAAATGCTTATAAATTGTTATGTCTTAATCCGGATTTCGACGAATAACTCATTCAATTACTTCGGTTATGATTTTATGTGAATATGTTGTTTTGTCTATGTTTTCTTTACGTGAGTGTATGTGAGATGCCTTAACCTATAACAAAATTTCCACCTAAACGTTGCGCGTGTTTCAATGTGTTTACGTGTCACGGAAGTTTACGTAGTTATTGTGGGTATCCCTGCATGCGTCTAAACGTCAATGACGGCATCGTTGAGTTGGGTAGATTTCAGTTTTTCCTGCATTTGCGCTAGCATATCCTGCATTCTCCTGATCTGTAGAGTAATGAAAAGGTTGAAATGAGAGAAAAATGTAAAGGACCCAATACTAACCTCTTCCTCCTTCTGCTGCAGTAATCTATCCGTATCGTTCAAACCGCTAGCCTCGTGGCTGGAAGCAATCGATTCTCGTTTCAGCTTGTTACGTTCGCGCATTGCATGTTGCGATATCTGCGAAATGCACTGGGCTCGGAAGTTTTCGTAATGCACATCTCGTGTTGTATCCTTGAGGTCCTGCATGTGTGTTGAGATCAGCATCGTACGCAGCTTTATTAGGTCACTGTGCTGAGGATTTTCGGCTGCAATTGAGGTAGAACATAATGGTTAATTAAAGCAATTAAAAGTTTATTAAATCTCCTTACCATCCACCACTCCCCAAGGATACTGACGGCCCCGAATCCGTTTGCCGGCTACCTCCAGCACAATGTTACTTCCAACCACCGCGAATGGTATACTTGCCTTCAGTTCACGATCTTGCTGTTTAAAGTCCTCATCTTCGTCGGAGTCACAATCCGGGAACTGGTAGATCAGAATTCCGTTCGATTCGATGTCTTCCAGAATACGGGATTTAAGCTTTTGCACTTCGGTCGTGGTCAGCGTGTCAGCCTTGCCGATAACTACCACAATGTTAACCTTTTTATGCATCCTTCGCATCAAGTCGATGTCCATCTGTCGGAGACTTGGAGGAGCGTAAGTTTTCGTGCCAATTTTTTTCAATGTCTACGTTTGTTTGAACTACTTACCCATGTGCCCATGGCGGTACAAAATACAGCAAACAATGAACACGATTGTCCTGAATGTTACGTCGGTTTAGGCCGCTCTCGTCGGTGAAGTACTGCCGGAACTGCTCATCGATGTATTGCGTACAGACGCGCCAGCTGTCCTCGCAGTTGAGCGCGTCACCGAAACCGGGCGTATCCACGATAGTCAACCTCAGCTTGACGCCTTTCTCTTCGATGTCCAAAGTTTTCCTGTCTATCTTGGTGGTCTTATCTATGCGCTCTTCGTCATATGGAACCGTTCGGTGCTGGTAGAGATCCGTTAGAAACAAACTATTCACGAGAGTAGATTTGCCAAGGCCACTCTCACCGCAAACCATCAGTGTGAACTCGAAGCCACGTTTCACCGACTTGCGGTGCACCTGCTCGGCAAGCGTTGCGAAACCGATGTAGTCGCGTTCAGCTAGAAGGGATGAGACGAATGGATATGAACTATCAAATGCGGTTTTGTTTGAAAAGTCGTTTGGTGTTCGTCGAATCAACCCGCTCTCTTGTTCTAGAAACATCAGATGATTATTTGTCCTTTGAGAGCATATCAAATTATATGAGGGGCTTAGAATGCAAGGGGTGTAAGTGCCTTGATCGATTTCTCTTCATACACGTTTTCTTTCGTGAATAATTCAGCGCACAAAAACATTCCAATTTGATTTTACTATAGAAACCGATAATTGAGGTTCTGACCTATCGTTCACATTGTCAAATAAGCTGGGAATGTGTTTGCAGTTAAGTTATGATCAAAAGAGAAAGTCGATGAAGAGAAATCGATCAAGTCACTTAAACCCCTTGCATTCTAAGCCCCTCATATGTCATTGATTAGTATCGAGGTGTATTAATTCAAGTTTTAACCAGCAGATAGTTGACGGCAAACTTTGGCAGATGTTCGGTCCTTCTAAACAAATGTGTTTTCCTTATATAATACGGTAGCTTTCGTGCTTTGAATTGATGAAAAAATAGGAAAATTTTGGTTTAATATAACCGAAGCTACATCCTACGCCCGATATTTTAAGCGATTGAACTGCCTTAACATATCAGCACTTTTCCAAGCATTCCAAAAGTGTTGAAAAGTGCTGATATGTTAAGGCAGTCCAATTTCTAAGAAATTTGAAGATTTCCTAAGTAATTCGCTCTAGTAGTTATGTCTAACCACCATGGCTAGAGACACTTTCTGTCCTGTTTGTTTTTGATTCCAACAAGCACGGAGCACAATGAATATTTATTTGCGTGGGTTTGAAGAGCTGGGTTTTAACACATCAATTTTTAGTTTGCAGCCCTCAAAAAACCAATACCAATACAAAAAACCAATACTTTTTCGCTTGGTTGTTCGACGTTCGATGTCTTTGTCTCTAATATCAAGTGGAACTCAGTATTTGATTTATGTCCGAACACGTTTTGCAACAGTTGATCGCCGATCTGGCGTAGTGGTACATCTATACCTCTCACGCTAAAAGTCTCAATGAAAGTAAAGTGACGGACCAGCCAAAAGTGTCGAAAGTCACTAAAAAAGTTGATCGACATTTCGAACTGTCCCCAATATTGTTCTTCAAACCTGATCCGGAACTTATCAGGGCGTTGCAAAAGTTTTTACCCATCTATGCGTTGGTTTTATTCAATAGATAGGTGAATGGTAGGATGCTTGAATAAAACAACAAAACGACCTCTCTTAAGCGCTTGGCTTAAGCGCCACCTCTTTCGAGGACCAATCGCCGCGTTAGTTGCCCAGCTAGAGGCCTGACAGGCAGGCCTAAAGTGTATACTTTTATAAGGATCGGGGAACGATCGAGCTGTACCAATTCCTGCCAGCGAAGACTTCTAGAAGACACCCGTAGAGTACTCCGAGAAAACCGTCAAAAGACCAAGAATCACCCTAAAAGGCACAGAAAACCACAACAGGGTTTTCTCATCACCGGAAATATTCAGCGAACAAATCACCCGACCGGCTCAACCATCTGTGAAACAAAGGCTCCAAAACAACAATGAAATCCAAATATTAATCATGAGACGCGGATAACGTGAAACCTTAATGAAACATAAAATGAACGATTACAGGATCACATGTATTGACTTTTACTCCTAGACATTATAATGACAAAACTCTCTGAATGCTTGAGTGGACTACGGGTTTCATTTTACTTTGATTTCGTACATTTCTTACATTTCGTATATTTAACTTTGCTTGAATCTAAGGGACATCACATGTGCACATGGACAAAACAGGGTACCTGGGGAGTGCGGTGAGGGCACAAATTTCCTCACCCACTCCTTGTAGTTTTCTAGATGCGGATTTCCGCCGGTTGGTTCTGTCCAGCGGTTACTTCGAAGGCGCGATGTTGACGGCGCAGTCTTTTCTTCGACGTGTTTGCTTGTCGGGTATCGCCAAGAGGAATTTTCCTATTTTGCAAAGTTTGCAAATTACCGTAATTATAATTAGCCAATAATTCTCACATCATAATAACTACCTGTCGCTTTATTTCTCGCTCAAATTGCATCACGGAAAAAACGCTGTAGAAATTTAATTTTTAGGAATTATATCTTCAGCTTTCGCTTATAATCAGATAAGAGTGTATAGATCATGTTGGCCATGCTTCACTGTCAATTTTCCGTAAATTTGGAAAAATGTTGTCGAACGAAAAAGAGCGTCGTGAATTAATCCTGCGCACTCATTTCGAGAATCCGGAGTTGTCACATCGGGACATCGGTAAGATGCTGGGAATCGTCCAATCCACGATCAGCAGAGTACTAAAACGATACTTCGAGAACCTAACCATCGACCGGAAGGTGAAGAACGGCAAAAATGGATGCTCCGTCAGTGAAAAAGATCACAAGCGCGTAGTTAAGCAGTTTAGACGTGATCCGAGAAGTTCGGTCCGGGATGTCGCCAATAAGCTGAATTTGTCAAGTTCATTCGTCCAGCGGACCAAGCAGCGGGAGGGCCTGCGTACATACAAGGTTCAGAAGGCTCCTAACCGCGACGAAAGACAAAACATGGTGGGGAAGACGCGAGCCCGGAAGCTGTACACCGAAATGCTGACGAAGCCGCATTGCCTGGTAATGGACGACGAAACCTACGTCAAAGCGAACTTTCGTCAGCTGCCGGGCCTGTTGTTCTTCTCCGCAGAAGACAAATTCAGCGTTCCGGAGGAGATTCGCAAGCAGAAACTATCCAAGTTTGCCAAAAAGTACATGGTGTGGCAAGCGATCTGCTCTTGCGGAAAGCGGAGCGCCCCCTTCGTGATGACCGGCACGGTAAACGGGCAGGTTTACCTTAAGGAGTGCCTACAGAAGCGCTTACTACCACTATTGAAGCAGCACGAGGGCTCGACCATCTTCTGGCCGGATCTCGCTTCGTGCCACTATTCAAAGGACGTGTTGGAGTGGTACGAAGCCAACGGGGTCACCTTCGTGCCAAAGGAAATGAACCCGCCCAACGCGCCGGAGCTTCTTCGCCCAATAGAGAAATATTGGGCGATTATGAAGCAGGCCCTCCGGAAGAACCCAAAAGTTGTCAAATCGGAGGCGGACTTCAAGAGAAAATGGATATCTGTTAAAAAAAAACTACAACCTGACGTTGTACAGAACCTTATGGACGGGGTAAAGAGGAAGGTGCGAGCATACGGGCTTGGGCTCGAAGTATGAATAAAAAGAAAATGCCAAAAGTTGTTTAATAGTTTTTATTTTACTGTCTAAAGTTTTCAAAAGGATCGCTCTACTGGGCGAATTTCTACAGCGTTTTTTCCGTGATGCAAATTGATGGGACACACCCTTTAAATAAGCGGTTCTTTAGGATGCTAGGAACAATGCTCTCACTGAAAACCATTCAAATTATAATCACAAAGCACCACGTTATATAGAGAAAACTTACAAATGGCGATCGCGAACAAAACACACAATGGTTCCGCGATGTCGGACAGTTCTTGGCAAAATGGTCGAGGAACATTGTAGTCCTCAGATAAACCGCAGGGTATCTCGCGATTCAGAGCTCAAGCTCAGCCGAAGACAATTTCCTCAAAGCATCCCCTTGTGTGCATCTTGCTTCAACTAACCGTCCTTGAATACGAACTTCTCATTTTCCTCCCCAAACTCAAGGCCACGGAAGTAAGCGCTGCGCGAACAGACACTCATTGGCCGAACAACTTTGGCGATTAAGCTTTTTCGCCCAGCTGCAGGGAGGTGGAATGGGAAATCTAAGCTCTTAAGTATACTTTCTGGAGTATCTTTCAGATTACTTTCAGTTGTGACTTAGTGGAGGTACACTGTGAATGTTTCGGTGTGAGTTCTAATTTGAATATATGAATGTGATCTTATTAGTGATTATTAATTATTCTAACCAATAAATAAATAAATGAATAAATAAATAAATTTAAAAATAAATAAACACAACTCAACAAATATTCACACCAATAATAAATAAGTAAATAAATAATCTTTAAACACTATATGACGATAACAGTTGTGCCAACTGTTACAAGGTTTTTGATGTAACCTAGCCCGAAAATCTATGCATTTGAGCTTATCGAAGATGATTTTTTTCAACACTGGATGTGAACAATGCTCGAAGAGAACCTGCGAGAACTCGGTGTTAATAACCATCTTCGACAGTGTGCAGGAGGACGGTATATTGAGAGGAAAGACGAACCACGAGCTCAAGCATCTCATGCAAGGCATGTTGCAAGAGTACTGGACAACTATCATGATTGCAAAATTTTCCTCATCCTCATCCTCATCCACCTTTTCTGCAGAACAAGGGCCGCTGGCACCACAATAGATCAAACTAATGGTCGCAGTGGTTCAATGCTCCTACAGAATGCTCCTACAGAAGGGCCGCTGGCATTTAGGTGTCTCCGCAGGAATCTCGCGGTTTTCGGGACATGTTGCATTGTCTTGTCAACATTTTGCTTTGGTGTGACCGAACGCCCATCATTTGGAGCATTGCATGGGCAACGGGTGATAAGGCCTCGTTCTCTCACGAAAATAACCAAAGTCGATGAGTTCCGGGGTGTACGTCAAGTCTATCGTTGGAATGTTCACGAAGGAAGTCGGTCCGGTCGGTTCGTCGCTTAATTCCCCTCGCACCTTTTGACCTGACCTTTTGGTCCTGAAGATAGCTAACGATTTCTTTTTCGATCATGTCAATGGGCTGTACACAGCTCATAACGCACTTGACACAGTTGGGATACTGGTGGTACGTAACCCTCACCTTTACCCGTCGGGTAGATAGACCATCTGGTAGGTTACAGTCTTTGTGCTTGATAGCGGTTCCACACTTTTAGGGCGTATACCGCACTACCACTATCAGGGAGAGGGCCATCCATTTCTCTTGCCCAGATTTCGATGGACTTACGGGTGAGGAAGGACGCGGTAGGCAGCGCTTTGTCTTCGTCATTGTCATCTACGCCAGTAGTCCGCAGCACGATCAACTCTCCGTGATTACTGCCAGGTTCTACTGTCTACGAACACAAGGAATCTCGCGGTTGCCATTAGAAGCGGGGAGCTAAAGTGGTTGTGTGATCGACTAAGCATGAGTGGAACGAAAATTTGTAAACGATCTGTAGATATGTTTCGATGGCGTGTATATTTTAGTGTCGGCCCCTGTACTTTCTGATGAACCGGAAAAATACTAGGACTAATAGAATGAGTCGAATTAGTTGGCGACGTGTTGAAAAAGATGTTTAATTTCCTATGGAATGTAATTCCAAAGTAAGTACAAGAGGAAAAAAACAACAAATCCAACAATGGTTCATTTTTGATTGATGTAACATCATACTTAGTTCGACCCGTACATGTAAACAACGAAGATGTACAACCGTGTTTGGCAAACTAATATGTTTCTGGAAAATCCAGTTAAATATACTGCCTTGTTATTTTTATAACCGTTCGCACCTGTTCGCACACGGGAAGCATTGAACTAATCGCTGGCATATAAATTTGCTGGCATTTCCATGTTTCCGAGTACAAGTGTGCAGCGGACGTTAACAACGTCACCCCCCCAAAAGGCTTTCTTCCTGAAAGTCACTCAAGCGTCAATCATCTGATTCAGATCGCTGTCTATATTCTCATTACGCACCGTTTCACTCGGTCCATTGGGGGGGAACGAAAACAACAACAGTTATCACTTTGGTAGCGAACTTTATTCCAACTTTTTTTTTTCTATTTTGCAACGCCCATTGCAATTCGAGTCGTCTCGGACTCACTTGGGCACAGACAGAGATTCGCGCAGATCAGGTGAATCGATACGTATCTCTGTAAACTCTGGCGGTGGTTTTCCGGGACATCGATATCTGACAAATGCTGTGTGCTTGTGTGTTTCGTTTTTATCTCAACTTGAAACGTGACTGAACGATGAATAATTATCTTCCGGATTATGTAATTACTTCAATTCTGGGTAACGCGTCTATCGCAGATTGAATTGAGCAAAAGTGAAACGAGCGAATTGCAACCAGACGTAAAAAAATAACAATACAATATAGTTATTCAGCCTTACTTTACTCACCAGCCATGTTTTGTTTCGCTGCACCTTTCCGTTGCCAACTTCCTTTGTGTGTGGTGGCTGTCCCAATTTATCCAGCCAGCAGTGGAAAGGTACACCTCCCCTAATTCGATTTGTGGGATAGACAGAGTGTCGCCCTTATTTTTCCTTCTTCGTGTGCACTTCCTGCGTCTCCCACGTCCACCAGCAAAAGTTCACTTTATCAAATTGCATTTGTGTTTGCACTTTCACGGCATTTTCACTGCTTCTCCCTAGCAAGAGCACTACTAATGATCACACCCAAACGTGTTACACCTTAGGCACCCAAATCTGGCCATAAAATTGGCTGGAGGAAAACCTGTACCATTCGAAACGAAAAAAAACTACCATCAACACACCGTTACCGCTTGGTTGCTCTCTGGGTACTAGAGCTGGATAATATTTTGATATCATTTGGTGATGTTTCTCTCGTGTCACGCGGCTGCGCACGCACTCCCCGGGCTCTGACTATTCGCAAACGTTGTCCCCTCTCTGCAGTAGCAGCACCGGAGTTACACACGGGTTATCCGTCGTGGGCTTCTGTTGGTGTGTTTGGGTTCGAGTGAACGGGAAAAAGAGAGCTACGGGAAATCGAATTACCGATGCATTTATTTTGCTTTCTGTTTCCGTCGCGTTGGTTGGGCGCGTCAAACTTTTGGCGGATTCGTTCGAAACTGTTTGGGAGAAGGTTCTTTTATCCTGGCGCCTTCGTGAGCTATTGAGGATAAAGTTGAATGTACTTAACATGGGCGAAAGGTGTATTTGTGTTATCCCTAATTGGTCAGTAGCCTTCGTTACAACGAAAATATTTCTTGCGTTACTAACTTGAGTTGTAATGGCTTGGAATCTGAATCGAAATGTAGCGAACATTCCAAAAGAAAACGTGAATCTGAATTTTATTATCGCTTGTGTGAATTTTACAGGATTATCCATTTTGTGTGTCGAAAAAAAACCCTCTGTATCCTAACAGCTGTTCAAATTGGATTTTCCAGATTGTATAATTGAAAATTTGGTCAATCTTACTCCGTGATCACACAATTAGACTCTTTTTCCTTTTTTTTGTAGAGCTATGCAAAAACTATTGTTTACGCAGACCATAACCATGGCCATGGCCGAGAAACCATCCGAGAGATAATCGAAAATTGCCTTCAAAAGATTGCTTCTACATTTATTTGGACAATTCAAGCAATAAAGTAATCGAAAACTGAATTATCTATTAGGTGCTCGAGTATGAAATGCAATTTGAAAAACAAATCGTTTAAATCAAAAGAACGATAGGAGAAAAATTTCCGTTACAGTTTTGATGAACCTTCGTACTTTTCTTCGGATACCATCAATCGAAGTTTGGACTCTCTGTGGGTCAACCTCAGGGGATATTTTATACCACGATCTCTTCATGTCTGCAACATCCCGAGCAATGTAACAAACTTTTTCACTTTTCTTCCAAAATTCTGTACAAAAAATGTGTAACATCGAAAATGAATCGTTTGTTTGAGGAACCCCATAAGTCCATTTCACTTGCGAGAAAACGAAAAAAAAAACTGTTTTTCTCAAAATTTTGACCTGGTTCTCCTATTTGTTGGCATCAGGTTCGGTTATTACACTAAAAACATATTATTTGGGACCGCTACTCCATCAGTATAACAGGTTGAGCCCAAAAAATAATGCTTCAAAGTTGGTGGACTCAGGGGGTTTCTCAAACAAACGAGAAATCAGCGCATTATTTAGCGGTTTTGAAGCTTGATTTTTTAAGAACGAAACTTACCTAAAGGGTGTGTCACATCAAATTGCATCACGGAAAAAACGCTGTAGAAATTTAATTTTTAGGAATTATATCTTCAGCTTTCGCTTATAATCAGATAAGAGTGTATAGATCACGTTGGCCATGCTTCACTGTCAATTTTTCGTAAATTTGGAAAAATGTCGTCGAACGAAAAAGAGCGTCGTGAATTAATCCTGCGCACTCATTTCGAGAATCCGGAGTTGTCACATCGGGACATCGGTAAGATGCTGGGAATCGTCCAGTCCACGGTCAGCAGAGTACTAAAACGATACTTCGAGAACCTAACCATCGACCGGAAGGTGAAGAACGGCAAAAATGGATGCTCCGTCAGTGAAAAAGATCACAAGCGCGTAGTTAAGCAGTTTAGACGTGATCCGAGAAGTTCGGTCCGGGATGTCACCAATAAGCTGAATTTGTCAAGTTCATTCGTCCAGCGGACCAAGCAGCGGGAGGGCCTGCGTACATACAAGGTTCAGAAGGCTCGCGGTTAGACGAAAGGCATAACATGGTGGGGAAGACGCGAGCCCGGAAGCTGTACACCGAAATGCTGACGAAGCCGCATTGCCTGGTAATGGACGACGAAAACTACGTCAAAGCGGACTTTCGTCAGCTGCCGGGCCTGTTGTTCTTCTCCGCAGAGGACAAATTCAGCGTTCCGGAGGAGATTCGCAAGCAGAAACTATCCAAGTTTGCCAAAAAGTACATGGTGTGGCAAGCGATCTGCTCTTGCGGAAAGCGGAGCGCCCCCTTCGTGATGACCGGCACGGTAAACGGGCAGGTTTACCTTAAGGAGTGCCTACAGAAGCGCTTACTACCACTATTGAAGCAGCACGAGGGCCCGACCATCTTCTGGCCGGATCTCGCTTCGTGCCACTATTCAAAGGACGTGTTGGAGTGGTACGAAGCCAACGGGGTCACCTTCGTGCCAAAGGAAATGAACCCGCCCAACGCGCCGGAGCTTCGCCCAATAGAGAAATATTGGGCGATTATGAAGCAGGCCCGGAGGCGGACTTCAAGAGAAAATGGATTTCTGTTAAAAAAAACTACAATCTGACGTTGTACAGAACCTTATGGACGGGGTAAAGAGAAAGGTGCGAGCATACGGGCTTGGGCTCGAAGTATGAATAAAAAGAAAATGCCAAAAGTTGTTTAATAGTTTTTATTTTACTGTCTAAAATTTTCAAAAGGATCGGTCTACTGGGCGAATTTCTACAGCGTTTTTTCCGTGATGCAATTTGATGTGACACACCTTTTAATTATAGGCGATAAGTTGTTTTTCAACCGAAACGTCGTGTTGCTAGCGATATATGTTGCTCTACAAAGGCGTTAGCAATATCGTAGTGCGTCGGTGTGCGAGGTAATAAAAAATTAAATGGAAAATCCCATTGGTGATAATATTTCTTATTGCATGTTTCTAGTTGTTAGTTGCTTATTGCTCCGGTGTGCGAGCCGTCTAAGCCGTTCCAATGAATTTTACCCTTCTCATGACTTTCACTTACATTTCGGGGTCGTGTCCGGGTCGCAATCCGAATCAGAAGACATTCCGATTGTGTTGAGTTGATCATGCTTCTTAGGCGTCGTGCACAAATTACGTAACGCTAAAAATGCGATTTTGGACCACCTCCCCCCCACCCTATGTAACAAAAAGTAACGTAAGACAAACCCCCCTCCCCCTCAAGTTACGTAACGCTAATCTGTACACAAAGTCAAAGCCGTTAGAAAAATTTTCAGCTTTTCAAGTAATGAGATTATCAACGTAATGAAATCAAATATCTGCCCAGGTTGGAGTCAAATGTTCATACGTAAGTTTCTCATATGCAAGTAGTGACTACGCAACAACTTTCGGCAAGTTCATAGAATCTTGAACAAACAGAGACGGAAAATTAATGCTCACATCCAGTCAACTATAATTTTCGAAAAACAAGAAGAATGAAAAGAATAATCAAGAAGAAATCAGGATGATTCATATTGGGTTGTCGCGCCGATTTTTGGGAAAACAAAATCATCATTCTCAAGGAAGACTTACTATTTTTCAAAATTTCATTCTACATTCTTCTTGTTTTGTCTACAATCTTACGTCATCTTTCGTACAGCTCAGAAATTCTATCCTCGTATTTTTCATGCTGACCAGTTGTAGTTCTTGCCATTGAGAGAATTTTGGAGAGATCCTTTGATCGTTTATATTTTTTTCCCAGAACCTACAGCATCATTAGAGTGATTTTCTGAGAAATCAATATTCAGAATTTCTTTGAATTCATCGTCCATACTCTGGAATGAATCTTTATTCATTAAAAGAAAAAATCAGACCGACAGTGGATGAATTGTTGATTTTTTTAAAACTTTGATGTTATTTAACTCAATTGAACACACTTAAAGTTGATTCTACTTTGAATCTGATCTGACGAGCGTATGTTATAGAAAATCTTATTACACTGACTATGAATTCAATTCATATGTACACATCATACAAGATAATGTTGTTCCTCGGACATAATCTCATTATCATTTCTTAGATTTGTCAAATATTCTGGTTATATGAAATTATATAGCACTGTTTTGAAAAGTCTTGAAATATTTGAGCGTTGTGAAAATAATTCGGAACTTTCATTCTGAAAAATCTGAAAAGTAATCGACTGAATAGATTTGCAACGATCATACATCTTAATAAATAAGTTTGGTAGAGTTTTGTATTAGGAGAATTTAATTTAATGTAAGCAATATACATGTCCAGACCGGAGATTCAGGACAGTTGAAAGTTCTCATTTCGAAGCAGGAAAACTTTGACAAGGATCCCAGTATATTTTTTACGGATAATTTTTATTCTGATAAAGTAAAAAGTACAAAAATCAGGAGAAATCAGGATCATTTCTTAAAAATCAGGCAAAATTTAGTATTTATCAGGATATACAACGTTAGGGAAGGATAGGGAACGTGACAAAAAGTCTTGAAAATCCAGAAAAATTGGGAAGGTTGCGTATCTGCTCACACCTGTTGGAATTGGTGCTTACAAAACATATAGTGTTTGGTTGAAGGAAACATGAGCTGGTTTAAATTGATGTTAATTTACACAATAGTAACTAATACTTCGTTTAATGCAGCAGTTCCTGTCGTTACATTCCACTACTTGGGTCCCTTGTTTCGAGAGTTTTTAATCCAAGTGAGATCCCTCGTGATTATGAGGAAGTATTGAACCTGTTAATTCCCGGGAAAGAGGGACAATCCGACGTTCAACTCAGTTGAAAACAATGCGTGCTGGAGCATCTGTAGGAACTAATATTGCATCAAGATTCAACAGATTAAAATGATAAATCGAAAATATCTATGACATTTTAAGGGTTTTCGTCTGGTCCTCCATCTAGATTAATTCTGATTACTGGCTTGATTATTTCGTGATACCGAATAACCTCGAATTCAGAAAGGTTGTCAACCCTGTTTAAAAATAAACCCATGAGAATATGCGTTCGGAGAACAGTGCCTTCCTGAACGAATCGCAACGTACATTGGACCACTGTATTGAACTGCTTCAGCATTACCGAGATGCCCTAGCTTTATTTTGCATCCAGCGAAAAAAACAGGAATAAGCTTATGTTTAGCTACCAATACAAACTCGCGTTACGTAATTTGTGCACGATGCCTTATGGAATCGGTAAACAATAAATGAAATTGTATATCTATCGCAGAGCCACTTGTGGTGATAATTGGAAACACGGACTTATGGGGTTTATCAAACAAACGACTTTTTGAAAACATAATATAAGGGAGTTCGTTTCGTCTTGGGAGGATTGAGGCCCTTCTCAAAGTAATCAACTACATTGTGACGGTACCACTGAAGCACTCATCGACTGTAGTAGTATATTTTCTCCATCTTCAAGGAATTAAGTGTTAGGGGAACTGGGGGGAATGCGGTCATCCTAAGGAACATGCCCATTTCCTGTGTCCACATTCCACTAAAATTCCCGTTCTTCCAAGAATATTGTAGCTGAATTTATTGTATTTCAAGAAAGTGAGCGGTTTTTGTTATGAAAATTGAAAATAGTACATTTTTCATTATTAGAAAAAAGTTTAAAAATCGAACTTTTTTTTGTGAGGAGGTGAACTGCCCATGATTGCATAGGAGACGTAATCGACAACATCATTAGTATGATGATGATGGCAGTATTTGCTTCCGATCAGCTGCCAGGATTCAT